>NC_080027.1:12978439-13289200 GCF_030020395.1 Manis pentadactyla | reverse complement strand
TTTACAAGCATCAGTCCATTCCCACTATTGGGATGAGGTCTTCCCATGCAGGAAAAGTGAAGCTAGAGAGAAGATCCCAGAGCTTGGACACCACTCCGCCAGCAGGCTGGGTACCATAATTGAGAACATAGCTTGGGTATTTGGGCAGTTCTGGGTCTGAATTTGGTTCTGCTGTTCATTACTAGGGTGATCTTGAGTTAGTTAGCTCCTCCTAATTTCAGTTTCAGCAAAATGGAGATAATCCGCTTGGTACATAAAGCATTTAGCGTAGAGTCCAGCATGTGGTAGGTGTTCAGTTGTATATCCCCCATCCCTTTGTGCCAGAGATTGATTTTAGCTTCTTTGACCCAGTGGAAAAGGGCACGGATTGGCCCCAGAGGAGGACCCAAAGACCCAAGGAGGCATAGCCCTGATTTCATTTCTTCTTGAGTACCTTCTGGTGCCAGGCCCTGTGCTGGGCTTTGGGGTACCAAGGTCAACAAGCTGGTCCTGGATCTAAAATTAGGGAAGAGCAGGTTTCCTGACCTGAAATCTGGAGGTGTTTTGCAATCAGGTACACTGGCCTTCTGCAAACTGGGGAAAGTCTTTGGCTGAGGTAGGATGAAACCTGGGAAGCTTTGGCTTAATCATCATCCCTGCCTATCACAGATACCCCACCCAACCTGCCCTATTTTGTACGGCGCTCTCGGATGCACAACATCCCTGTCTACAAGGACATCACACATGGCAATCGCCAGATGACTGTGATCCGGAAGGTGGAGGGGGACATTTGGGTAAGTGGGTAAGTGGGTCAGGGTTGGGTTCTAATTCTTTCAGGGCTCAGAGGATGGGAATCTGCTAGAGGGGACTGTCTGACCTGGTCTGATTTGTCATCTTCCTCCAGGCCTTGAAGAAGGATGTGGAAGATTTTCTGAGCCCAATGATGGGGAAGATACCTGTCACCCAGGTCAATGAGGTGACAGGTACTCTGCGGGTCAAGGGCTACTTTGACCAGCAGCTCAAAGCCTGGCTCCTGGAGAAGGGCTTTTGAGGCCCAGCTGAGTAGCCTGTATGACAGCATCCCCTACAGATGAGTCTAGTGGATTTCAGGAAGAGGGAGGTGGGTATTGGAACAACTAGGGCAGGGGGTACAGATACCAGGGCTGAGGGCTTGGGCAGGGTGGAGTCAGGGCTAAAGGCTTCAAGGAGGCCTTGCTTGCATAAAGGGGGAAATGGGATCTTTGCACAGCTGCTGGCAGTGGGGTGGACTAACCTCACCAGGAACAGCCAAGCTAGTGGGGGGCATTGGTTGCTACCATCCCCTCCGCACCTTTGCTCAGTATCTGTTTTGCCTTCACTGGAGCTCCTGGTCCTCAGCTATTCAAATTCTATTAAGTTGTTGACTGCGCCTCAGGTGGCAGCAATAGCCCAACCCAGTTTAGGGAAGGGTAGGCTATGATAGACCAGTCGGGCACATTCCTGCCTTGGCCCTCAGACCCTCACTACTGTGCTCTTCCGAGCCCTTGCCGTCAGCTTGGTGGCGAATATAGACGACGCGAGTGACTCAGACACGGGTCCTCGAGGACAATTTGAAGTGCAGTCTTCGACATGCGCACAGAGTGCCCATGTCACCCAAACTTATTTTTTCTACCCACAGAGAGGCTGTCACCGCTGTTCATTCCCGGCCTGAGTTTGGCCTGACTGGGTTTCCAGCTCCAGGAAGCTAAATGATTATAGACTTAGCAGGTCTGTCCATTAGGGTATGCTTGGGAGCTCCTAGCCGCCTTATGCTAGGCCAACTTTCCCAGCTTGACCTGGTATCAAGACTGGAAAGGGGACTATGAGCAGGAAGAGGCTGGCCATTTGCCCCTGCCACTTTGTCCCACCTCCAGCCAGTGAACCTGCACACTTGCCCCATCCTTAGAGTCACAGGAGCGGAATGCCTGTGTTCCCATCCCAACCCCAACATCAAACTGGCTAAGAAATGGTTCAGAATCTGGTTCCCCTACTTGGTCTCTGACCTAAGGCAGGGTACTTAACTTCTCTGGGGCTCAGTTTCTTAATATGTAAAGTGAGTGTATCTTAACAGTTTATAATCAATAATATGAACTAAGTAAACCCTTACTCCTAGAGATTCCAGGTCATTCTCAAGCTGTAGCCTGAGCAAGAAAAAGGAGCCCAGCACACAGATCCTACCACACTAGCTGCACAAATTGTTAATGCAAGTTTTTATTTGGCTGTATATACAACTTAAGCTATTAAAATTTGTACAATATTTACAAATTAAATAATCATCTGAAACTGTCTCCAGTAACTCTTGTAACACAAAACTGAGGGGGGAAAGGGGCAGGCAAGCCTCAGCTCCTGTGGTCCTTACCTGGCTCACTGCCTTGTCTAAACTGGAAAGACCAGGAGCCTGGCACTCTTACTCCTTTCCTGGGGTCAAAGCATTCAAGTTCAAAGACAAAATTTAAGCCAAAAGACAATAAGCAAGGAAGTAATTCCAATTCTTCTAAACTCAAGAAAAGTTCTGTACGTCGAGAAGTGGCCATCCATGAATGCTGGGGCTTGCAGTGGTTCGGGAGCAGACACACAAGCCCTCACCCTGGAGTGAGGCTGGGCAGTGGCTGCTGGAGGAAACCAGGGAGTCACACTTGGACAAACTAAGGAGAGAGGAGCCTGGGGGGAGGGGAGGGGCAGGGCCCCTCACTGCTGCCCACCTGCTCCTCCACCCACAGGCACTTCTTTCCCTGAGGCACGTGGCTGCCAGCAAGACATGGAAATGCAGACACAACCACCACCAACACAAAGGGCTTCTGGGGAGTTCAGGATAGGAAAAAGACAATACCAGTCTTGCTGGGGTGGCCCAGGGAGCAAGTTCCTGGCCTGCCTCCAGCCCCGAGTGCACATGTGGGAACAGGAGCTAATACTGATCAGCACTGCAGCAGGACTCCACGTACGCAAGTGGGGCTCGGAGGGCTTCTCAGAGGCTGTGCCTTTCTGACTTCACAGCCCCAGCAAAACACAGGCTTAAGGGTCGGAGAGGAAGGCTGGAACTGACCCAAGGTCCCCGTGGCGCCCAGGACTCTAAGGGCCGGAGTCGTCTGGAGCCTCAGGCCTCTTCCTACTTGGCCTAGGGATGCCACCTCCTCTGTCTGGGCTGGGGGTTACTATTCCCTGGTGCAGGAGAGAGGGAGCTGGCACTTGGTGGCAGGACATGTTCCAGCGTGGGCTGCTCAACAGTGAGGGCAGGGGCCAAGGCTGGGGCAGTGTCAGTGGGCAACAGGAGACTCTAACTTTTGCAGGCGACGGCGGCGGAGCTCTGCTGCGTCAGGCTCCCCATCCTCAGGCAGCTCCTCAGTGCCCACCGACTCAGGAGCTGGGGACAGAGAGGTCAGAAGTGAGATCCAGAGGAGTCCCCTGCTCCACCCCCCTGGAGGCTGACCACAGCTACCTGGAGGCTTTTCAGGTTCAGGGGCTGGTGGGGAGGCTCCTGGGGATGGCGTGGTAGCCTCAGAGCTGGGGATGCTGGTGGAGGAGGCAGCAACTGTAGGGACCATCTCCTCAGTGGGGCTGACTGAGGTGGTAGGCCGTGGGGGCCTAGGAAGAAAAGGGAGAAGGGGTGGGCCCAGCCTTGGCATCCTGGCATGATCAGGCAGATTCTCCTGCCACTGGTAAGCCTGGCAGGGGAGAGTTTAGCAATGATGTGACCAGCAGACATGGTGAACATGCATTGTATGAATTCTCATGACTATGCCAGACTGACTGAATACATGCAGGAAGGGACTGTTGGCCTTGTTCAGTGTTAGGCTGCAACACTGCAGTCTCTACCCAGGGTGCCAGACACCTTATCGGGTACCTACGTAAGACAGAACACTTAATAAAACAGCACTCAAGTCTGGGACCCCAGCTCCCCAACAAACCTGTGCTATCATTGCCGGATGCCCAGCACTTAGTACATGTGACCTGTGAATAGGACTTAGATCCCCTGTACTTCCAATAAGGTAATGGTCCCAAACAAGTGATGGGACCAGGACTTGAACTCAGGCCAGGCTAGCTCCAAGTGATTTTTATTTGCAGTCTCAGATCAGAGGCAGTTATTCCCTGTCACAATGCTGCCATATGTCAGGAAGGTGTATATAATTAAAGCACCGAGAATTATAGGTAGTTTGACTTTAGAAAAATATAAAGGAACAAGACTGAAGGTCAGCTCTAATAAACACTCCTGCTTAGACCTAGAGAGGCCTTTTGCAGTGGAAGAATAGAGGCACCGAGGACCCTGGATGTACCTACAGATAGGAGGCCTGAATCAACAGGTGTCACGGGTGGCAGAAGACAGAAGGCCAAAGACCACTGCTGGGGGCATTCTGTTGGCAAGCCCCTGCCCCCTGCCACCCACCCAGACCCTTGTGCAGACGCACCCCAAGGAGGCGAGCACGGTGAGGTACTGGTTGATCTGCAGCATGGCGGCATCCAGCAGCGTGTGGATGTTGCGCAGACTCTGCAGCCGAGCCTCTAGGTGCTGCCGCTCATGGCCTTCCAGAGCCCGCAGCTCCTCTGGGGTCAGCCCAGCAAAGCCCGCAGGGGGCACAGGCATAGGGGGGAAGGCTGGGGAGAGGGAGAGGCTCGGCCTGGGTTGCCTGGGCCCGACAGCCCTCGCCCTCCAGAACAACCCTGAGTGGCCCAACTTACCAAAGGGTGGAGGCAGTGGCATGCCCATCCAGGGGGGCGGGAAGGGGAAGCCTGGGGCAGGGCCAGCCTCTGGGGCAGGGCTGGGGCCAGGTGCCGGGCCCGAGGGAGGAGCAGCAGCTGTGGTACTGGCTGTGCCACTGGGCCGAGAAAGGGCTGCTGAGGAACAAGCACAGGAATCCAGTGAATGTTGAGGGGCCTCTGCTTCCACTCATCCCATCCCCTGCTGTCACAGAACCCACAAGGCTCACCTGTGCTGGTGGATGGAGGGGCCGCAGCCTCTCCTGGGCTCGGGGGAGGTGGGACAGGTGGAAAGGGGCCCATAGGAGGCCACAGTGGAAACATGCCTGGAGGGAAGGGAGGCAGGAGGCCCTGGGGTACTGCAGAGAAAGGATAGGGTGGTGAGAAGAGGTCCAAACTGAGACATCCGAATCACAGGCAAGGGGCCAGTTGAGAGCTCTGTCTTTGCTCCCATAAGCCCTCTAAGCTCAGCACTGATAACACACGACTGCAACCTGTCCCCTCCCATGCTCCTCTCCCCGACCCAGACTGAGCTTCTGGAGGAGAGGGACTCTGATTCACCTGTTTCCCATACCCAGCTCAGGGCAAGTATCAACAGTGGGTTGGATGGCCAAATGAGGGGCCACTCACAATTGGGGGGTTGGGGCAGGAGAGGTGGGGGATGGGGGGCAGGTGGTGGACCCTGATCGGCAGGTTCAGGGGGTGGTGGCGACTGTGTTGGCAGCGATGCCCGAAGGACATCCATTCGGCAGGTGGGGCAGGTCTGCTGCCGCTGGAACCAGGAGCGCAGGCAGCTGGGGGTCAAGACAGGCAATGGTCAGCAGGTCCCCAGGGTCCTGACTTCCGGAGCCTGTCCCCTGATGTGCAGGCTCCCCAGGGTCCCTCCCACCTGGTGTGGAAAATGTGGTTGCAGGGCAGTCTCTTGGCACCAGTCACCATCTCTTCTCGGCAGATAATGCAGACATTATCCATGGCCTGGAGTTCCTCTGGGGTGGCATCTGGATACCTGGTGAGGACAGACCAAGGACCTGTCACGACGAGAGCGGGAGGCACAGGCACCTGGCACAGAGCTTGGGGGAGCAGCCAGGACTGGCCCACTTACAGTGTGTTCATGTTGCGGATGGCTCGGCGAGACATGATGGCGTCTGTCACAGCTTTCTTGAACTGCCTGAATGGATAGTTTCAGTGAAAGTTGGGGGATGGGAAGGGAGGGATCAGGTAGGGATCAGGGGCATGGTGGAGCTGGGCTAGGCTTACCTCATGGCCAGGTACATAGGACGGATGGCAAAGAGAGGGAAGGTGTGCACCTTGATCATGATGGTCATGAAAGCCATGTATAACAGAACCTTGATGAAGCCTAGGGGCAAGGAGGGGTGCAGAGAGCAGCCGGTCACAGGGCCTGGAAGGCACAGCTGGGGATGCTGGTCCAGGTCAGGGGAGGCCCAGGCTCTTCTCACCTGTAAACAGCTCCGTATAGAGCATGTACACAGCCTTATTGTCCCACGGGTTCTCGCTCTGGAGGTCCACGGAGTGCAGCACATACTTGATGAAGATGGTGAGCACCATGGTCATCAGGATGGCATACTGGAGGTAGGAGGAAAGGGGAGACATAAATATGCAGCTCCTTCTTGCTCCAGCCACTCTGTGCTACCCTTGGGCCTTTGCAGAGCAAGGTGCAATGGTACATGCCCAGGATTGGACACAGCTGGGGGGGTCATCCTAGCTCTTCCACTCCCTAGGTGGTGTGAATGGCAACTCACTAGCACTCTCTGAACCTCAGTTTGCTTGTCTAAAATGACAGAATTAACTATTCCTTTACGACAATGTTGCTTTGCATTAAAAGATGCAGGTCAAGTACTCAGCACAGGGCTGGGCACACAGTTAAGCACTCAACAAACATGAGCTGTTGTCACATGAACACATTGTTCCTCTGCCAGGGACACACCTCCCCAGTTGTTAATCAGGCTAACTCCTTTTGTCCATCATCAGCCAACTCCTCTGGCATCAACTTCCCAGAAGGCTTCCCTGAGCACCAGGTCAGGGCTCTTCCTCCAAAGCGCCTCTTTCTGTGCCTTCCCCACTCTCCTAGGAATGAGCGTGTAGAGGGCAGAGGCAAGGACCGATGGCTGGCTGCTCCTTGGTGGCCCACATGGGGCTGGCCATAGAACAGGTGTTCAGTAAGGGTTTGCTGGGTTATTCAAAGCACATGCAGTGCCACCTCAGGCTTGTCCTCCCAACCTCCCAAGCCAGTTTTACCTCAAAGCCAAACACCAGCTGCACAGAGGCCCCACGGGTCAGGATGCTGTGATAGGCATGGCTGACGAAGAGGAAATCCAGAATACCCAGGAGGAACATAAGGGCTGTGGGGACCCCCCCAAATGGGGGGTTGGTTGGGTCAGTCCACAGACTGACAACCACTTCCTGCACTAAGAGAGCTCCCACCCTCAAGTTCACCAGGGACCCAGCCATCTAGTCAGATGGGCACACGCCACTGAACCCGGCCCCCAGGGAACTCCAGTTCTGCTCAGGGGAGGCACTGGGTTGGCCCACGCTCTGGGTGAGGAGGCAAAGAGCTAAAAGGCCAGGCAGTTGAGAAGCCCTGGAGAGGAACAGGGCACAAGTTATGCAAATTGACTTCTTAAATTATCTTTCCTGTACAGCTGTGGGCCGGGGGCAGCCTGTGCTCTGGAGTGCAGGCCATGGTTAGAGCCATTTCATGTTCCAATCCTCCACGGTGCCTCTTCTCCCTCCAGCTCCCTCCTCTCCCCTCCCACAGGTCTCACTCACAGACAATGCGGCAGTGAAAAAGCCAGGAGATATTGGGGCTGCGTTCCATCTGAGGCAGAGCAGAGAGGGGGCCCATCAGGAAGGTTGGGGCTCACCCCACATCCCCAACCCAGCCCTTGCTCCACATGCCTGCCCACCAGCCGCTCCCTGGCTTCTGTCTGCTACAGAGAACCCTCTGACCCAACTCACAAAGTCCACACGGTCCTCAGCCAGCCAGTGAAAACACTTGAGGAAAAGAAGGAGAGTAAAGAGCGCAACAAAGCGGGGGCTGAAGTCGTCCCGAAAGACGGTGAAGGCCAGACAAGTTTCAGTGACAGCATACCAGGAACGTTCCAGAAGGTGCTGGGGTTTGGGCACGGAATGACGTGGAATCAGATATTCTGCTCGCCCGGCTCTCTGCCCCTCACCTTTGGGTCACAAACATCTTACCTCCATCTCTGCTGCCCTCAGCTGCCCAAAGAAAACCTTGCCCATCACCTTGCCCAAGAGAAAGACAAGGACAAAGGCCTGGATGTACAGGACCTAGGAGTGAGGAGAGGCTGTTTGTTTGAGGTCTCCCTCCGCTTTGCTCTGCCTGGGACTCATCATCCAGGAGCCTCCCCACATCCCCATCAGAATTTATTCAAAGTTAGGCAGCTGGTAGCTCCTTAGCTTCTCTCCTACTTACTTACCTGACCTCTAGCCCCGCCCCTGTCTCAAGCAGACTCCTCCTTCCCTCCCAGGGAGTTCCTCCCTCCCTGAGCCCTGAACTCACTGCCATGCTGGGGCTGGACTTGGTCAAGTACACCACCGTGGGGTAGAACTGGTGCTTGAGGTAGTAGGCATGAGCCACCACGGCCCCTGTCAGCGCCAGGCTGGCCGCCATCATCACTGCGGTGCGGAACATTGCCCTGGCCTGGCGACCTGCATGGGGAAAGGAGAGGAAATAACTTGTGCGATGCCCACACCGTGAAAACCTAACACAGCGCCTAAAACGCAGCGTCAGTAAGTAGGAGAAAGAAGAAAACACCTCACGTCATCCTCACAATCATCACACCAATAGCACAGGCTCCCCCATCTTACAAATAAGAAAACAAGACTCAGCAGGGTTAAGTGATCACATTGACGCAAGGCCTTAAGCCTGATCAGTCTCGTTTCAAATCGAAGGCTCTTTCCACGCTGCCTGACAAACCGTAGCCTCTATGAAGGAATGAGGAAAAGCGGCAAAATTGGAGGAGGGGGAGAACTGTCACCCTTGACCCCAAAGTGGAGGTGATCGGATGGATGCAAAAGCAAAAATCTCCAGAAGCGGGACGTGCGGCCAGGACTGGCAGAAGTCAAGGCGCTTGGGGGCGCAGCCGGGTGGGCAGCTACGACGCGCGCCCTGGAACCCTGGCTCCCCCAACCCCCGGAGCAGGGTCAACTCCGGGCACGGGAGAAACCGCCGGCCGCCAAGAGCCCGGGTCGTCCCCGTGGCCGCGCACCTGTTAGCGCCAGGAGGTGCAAACGTCGCAGGCAGGGCTCAGCCTCTGCGAGCGCGGCTGCGCGGGCGCCTGTCTACTGCCAGCTGACAGGCCAAAAGCGGGCAGCGGAGCTGAGGGGGCGCGCCCACTGCGGGGACCTCAAGGGGGAGGTCCAGGTCCCGACTCCATCCACAACCCAGGCCTGACCCCAGACCACTCACCAGGAGCCCCGCGCCGCGAGCCCGCTCAATCCCCACGACTGCGGAGGCGGCCCCGGTTAACAACACTCCCCACCCCCTGCGAGACGGAACTTTGGGGGTGAGACACCTCACTTCCGGCGGCGCGGGCGCGGCGTGGACCGTACCAAGTGCACCCTCGCCTGCCCGCGCCGCGCACCCTCCATGGTGCCGGGAGGAGTAATCCCACCATCTTATCTGGGGCTTGTGCCTACGGTTCGAGCAAGAGATGCGAGAGGTGATCGGAGTGGAATAGGGCAACGCGGGGGCTGGTTAGAATCCCCCTATCTATTTGTCACGGATGGTATCGTCTCTGCCGCTGAGGGGCCTCAATTTAGCGGAGGACTCCGACTCTGAGCGGCGGGAAGGTGGATCTTCCGGCCGGCCGTACCACTTAGACGTGGAAGTATGCGAGGGGCAGACATTACAGGCCTAAAAGAAAGAAAATGGTTTAGAGTCTCGTTCCAGGAGGATTCACAACAGGTTGATAAATTAGATGCCTTCAGGGAGAGCTGTATTTAGAAAAGAAAAATTTATCTCCTGCGTTATCACCCCCAAATTGTGTGGGGGCGAATTGGGTCCGTGGCTGCTACTGATTGGCCGAGATAGAGTTACGCGGACCACTGAGAAAAAGAAAGGAAATTTGCTGGCCTATAAGAAGAGACAAGCAGGTGAGCGGTTGCTAAGGGCGGAAAGCAGTGTTGCCTAGAGCTAGGGCCAACCCCAGTGCGTAGAGTTTGGCGAAGGCGCAGCCCGTTTGCGGGTGTTCAGTGTCTGCCCTGTGGGAACGTCTGCCGCGCAGCAAAAGGGAGGGCAGCTTGGTGTACCTGGGACTAAGGCAGACTTTTAAATTATGGCTAATGTTGGGGTTTGAGCGTCCTTTGCAAAAATCATGACTTTTACGTTGCATGCCGCACCCCTCCCCGTGATGGAGGTCCTTGTATGGTTCAGCTCTGGGCCATTGCCATAGCAGCCCCTGGTTTGGGGCTGTCCTGTTTTTCAGTTTGTGTGTCGGTCGGGGCCAACCCAGTCCGCTCATTGACAGAATGGAGCACATGCACCCATTTTGTGCCTTGCGTTTTTCTCCGTCATCTCATTTAACCATCTATCACTAAAGTTTATGAGCTAGGTGGTGGTTTCCTCATTTTATACGTGCGACAGTTGAGGTTCAGAAATTTAACGAGACCTCTCCTGGAATTGTCCTCAGGACTGTCTGACTAAATTCCTGTGTTTTCTCAGTCACCTTCTCAATCACCTGTTGACCTGAATTGGTAAGATTCTGACACCTTAGCTCACATCTTGCCTCTCCTCCCCACACTTTGCGCTTCAGGTATATGCTCTTGTTTGTGGGGGCCACAGAAAAATCATATACGCAATGTTCCAAGTAGGACCCTCACCTTTTGTATAGGCCTTTCCTCTCTCTAGGATCGGCTTTCTCCTCAAGTATCATCATAGTAAGCATTTCCTACCTCCACAGATGGGATGGGGGGCCAGTCCATGTGTTCCCACAATGTTTTGTGCTTTGCTTCCCCCATCACGGCACTTAGCACCTGTGCTGACACTGGCTATGGACTTAACTCTTGCTTGCATAGGCCCTGAGCTTTAGGATGGAAACCTGAGTCTTTTTTCCTTACATTGAACAAAGTAAATTTATGAACAAAGACTATCACTAGTGTTAAAGAAAGTGATTTTCTTACGATAAAGGAGTCAGTCAAGAAGACTTATACTAACCCTATATACGTTTATGCACTGAACAACAGAGCTTCAAATTACAAGAAGCAAAAACAGATTGAACTGCAAGGAAAAATAGGCAAATCCACAATAATAGTCGAGATTTCAATAATCCTCTCTCACTGATTGATAGAAGTGGTCAGAAAATCAGCAAGAATGTAGTTGATTTGAGCAATATTGTAGAACACTTGACCCAACAACAGCAGAATACATATTTATCTTAAGTGCGCACAGAACATTTGCCAATATAGACACAATCTGGGGCATTTTTATATGTTGGCAATGAATAATCCAAAAGTGAAATCAAGAAAACAATTCCATTTACAATGTACCAATAAATTTAAAAATTAAAGTCACATAAAGTATTTCTATGACCAGAATAGAATTAACTTAGAAATCAATCAGATAAAAATCCTTGGAAACTTCCCAAATATTTGGAAACAAAATGAAAGACTTCTAACAATTAATGGATTAAGGAAGAAATCATAGGGGAAATTAGAAGAAAGTATTTTTAACGATAAAAATGAAAACACAACATATAAGAAGTTGTGGGATTCTACTAAGGAAGCATTTTGGGGAAATGTATAGCATTAAATGCCTATATCACAAGAGATGAAAGGTCTCAAGTCTATGTTTTCAGCTTCTACCTTAAGAAATTAGGGGGAGTAAATCAAACCCAAAATAAGCAAACTAAAGGAAATAATAAAATCCAAAGAGGAAATCAACTAGATAGAAAACAGAAAAACAATAGAGAAAATGAAACCAAGGCTGGTTCTTTGTAAACATCAATAAAATCAGCGACCAACCAGACTGATCAGGAAGTAAAAAGAAAATGACACAAATTACCAATATCACGATTGAGAGAGGTGACATCCTATAGATTCTACAGACAGTAAAAGGATAATAACGGGGGTATTACGAACAATCTTGTGCTGATTAATTACAACTCCTAAGATTACAAGCCAGACAAAGATGTCTGCTTTCCTCACTTCCACTCAAAATTGTACTGCCAAGCCCTGGCAATGTCAGTAAGGCAAGAAAAGAAAGCTATACAGATTGTAAAGGAACATCTATAACCGTTTTTATTCACAGACAACATGATAGTCTATGTAGGTAATCCTAACGAATCCACAAAAATCTACAACTACTGAGTTTAGCAAGGTTTTAGGCTAGAAGGTCAATATGCAAAAAACAACTGCATTTTTAAATACTAACAGTAAACGATCAGAAATGGAAATTAAACACTACTTATATAGCATTGAAAATATCAAATGCATAATGACAACATTTATTGAAAAAACAGGCAAGGCCTGTACACTGAAAATTATAAAACATTGCCGAGATAAATAAATAAATGGAGAGTTATACTTAGGCTTCTGTGATCAGTTTTTCTCAAATTGATCTATAGATTCAATGCCATTCCAATCAAAATAGCTGTAGACATTTTGTAGAAATTGACAACTGGCTCCAAAATTTATTTGAAAATTCAAAAGATGTAGAATAAGCAAAACAACCTTGAAAAGGTTGAACAAGGTTGAAGGACTTCTGCTACCTGATTTTAAGACTCAATATAAAGCTACAATAACTAAAACAATTTGGAATTGGTGTAAATTTAGACATATCAATAAAATAGAATACCAGAAGTAAAATGACATATTTATATTGATTTTCAATAAAGACAGTTCAAGGGAGAAAGACAATCTTTTCAAAAATGGTGCTGGAGCAATTGGATATCCATATGTGCAAAAACAAAACAAAAACTCACCCCCTACCTTGTATCACGTATAAAACTTAACTTGAGATGTAGCATAGACCTAGATAGAAAACCTAGAACTATAAAACTTTTAGAAGAAAACATAGGAAAAAAATCTTAGTGATGTTAAGTTAGGCAAAAAATTTTTAAATAGGACACAAATAACATGAACTATCAAAGGAGAACATTGGCAAACTGAACTTAATCAAAATTACACTTTTGCTGTTCAAAAGCCACAATTAAGAAAATGAAAAGTTAAGAGCACAATTTGGGAGGAAATATTTGTAAAACATATGTTTCTGGCAAAAGACTCATACCTAGAGTACATAAAGAATTCTTACAACTCAAGAAGAAGAAGATATAAAAGCTAATACAGAAATTGGCAAAAAATTTGTACAGACATTTTATCAAAAAAGTAGCAGGATGGCTAATAATCCCCTGAAAAGATGCTCAACACCATTAATCATTAGATAAATGCAAATGAAAGCAAGAGGGTACTACAACACTAGAATGGCTAAACTTTGAAAGACTGACCACATCAAGTAGTGACAAGGATATGGAGCACCTAGAACTCTCAAATATTGTTGGTGGGAAAGCAAAACGGTATATCCATGCTGGGAAACAGTTTGGTAGTTTCTTATAAAGTTAAACATACATTTACCATATGACCTAGCAATCCCATTTTAGATTACCTAAGAGAAATGAAAATAGATATTTCCACATTAGTGATAGCATCTCAAGTGGTTCTAGGGTCAGGGGGTGGGGGAAGAGATTGCATAGTGGCACAAGCAAACCTTTTGGGTGGCACGAGAAAATTTATTTAACAGAACAATGCAGCATTCTGCATTCTACATCATGACAATGTTAGCAGTTACAAGACTATACACATTTGTTAAGCACACCAAAGTGTATATTTAAAATTGGTAAATCTTACTGTATATTAATTATACCTCAATGAAATTGATGCATAAAATTGTTGTAAGTGAATATACATTTTGACCTAAACCTTTCGTTTTAAGGAGTCTGTGCTACTTAAGAATGCATACATGAGCCCAAAGATGTAAGCCTAAGGGTCAATGCTACAGTGAACATTTGTGGAATGAATGAATGAATGAGTAAACACAATATAGTCCAAATTACTGTTCTGTCAGAATGAATGTCAACATTCTTTTAACTAACATCCAGCACATTTTTACTGAGCACCAACTATGTCATAGGCTTAGAGGTGGGATTTTTGGACCACTCACAACATAACACTAGGCTAGACAACCTGGATGTCCTCTGAGGCCAGAGAAGGGACAGGAAGTTTCTGCCCATTGCAGGCAGGGGGCAGGCAGCCATGTATGAGGCCATGTCAGGACTCTTAACCCAGGCCACTGTGGGCATATGTGAAAGGGACATAGAATACAGAGGTGGGCTGAGGGCAGGTCCAGGGAAAGCACCTTTCACCCAGTCTAGTACAGATGGAAAAAGGTACTGGGAGCAATAAGGTGCTGGCTTGGGCAATCAGCAGGCACCCAGCCAATCAACACACTTTTACAGGAGCTGTTGTGTGCCAGGCACGGGGCTGGGTGCTGGGGATTTAGGGGGAGTGAAAAGACACTTCTGCCCTCATGAGCCTTCTGCCCAGTGCAAGAAATTTAGGGCACACGCCTTTCCTCCTGCCTCCTTCCCATTAAATGCATGGAGTCTCCCTCCTCCCATTGATTTGGTTGTTTACCAATCCAACAAGTATTTATTGAGTGCCCACTGTGAGCCAGGCATTGTTCCAAGGGTAAGGACGTGTTAGTGAGTCAAATAGCCGAAACCATGGAGCTTACAGCCAATAAAAGACAATAAATAAACAAAGAAACATGTAGAGAAGTGATGACTTTGGGAAACCCAGAGGGGACGGGACAGTAAGCAGATGAGGACCCAGAGCGTGGCAGAGAGACAGTTCTGCCCTGCAGAGGTGTGTGCATTCAGGTGGGCACAGGAGCTGGAAAGGGTACAGCGTAGGAGGTTGAAGGAGTGAGGTATTGTACCTAGTTATTTTAGAAAGAGGGGATGGGGATGCAGCAGAGGGGTGCAGGAGGACTCCCAGGAAGCAGGCGAGCCCCAGGAATTCTGCGGCCTTGAGTTCAAGGTGAAACAGCCTTGATCTCTGTTTTTATTTGGTCATTGATCCATTGATTATTTAGGAGCATGTTATTGGGCTCCTGCATTCTTAGGGTAAATTCCTAGGAGTGGAATTCCTGGGTCAAATGGTATTTCTATTTTGAGTTTTTTGAGGAACCTCCATACTGCTTTCCACAATGGTTGAACTCGTTTACATTCCCACCAGCAGTGTAGGAGGGTTCCCCTTTCTCCACAACCTCGCCAGCATTTGTTGTTGTTTGTCTTTTGGATGGTGGCGATCCTTACTGGTGTGAGGTGATATCTCATTGTGGTTTTAATTTGCATTTCTGTGATGATTAGTGATGTGGAGCATCTTTTCATGTGCCTGTTGGCCATCTGAATTTCTTCTTTGGAGAACTGTCCGTTCAGCTCCTCTGCCCATTTTTTAATTGGATTATTTGCTCTTTGTTTGTTGAGGTGCATGAGCTCTTTATATATTTTGGATGTCAACCCCTTATCGGATATGTCATTTATGAATATATTCTTCCATACTGTAGGATGCTTTTCTGTTCTATTGATGGTGTCCTTTGCTGTACAGAAGCTTTTCAGCTTGACATAGTCCCACTAGTTCATTTTTGCTTTTGTTTCCCTTGCCTGGGGAGATATGTTCATGAAGAAGTCACTCATGTTTATGTCCAAGAGACTTTTGCCTATGTTTTCTTCTAAGAGTTTTATGGTTTCATGACTTACATTCAGGTCTTTGATCCATTTCGAATTTACTTTTGTTTATGGGGTTAGACAATGATCCAGTTTCATTCTCTTGCATGTAACTGTCCAGTTTTGCCAACACCAACTGTTTAAGAGGCTGTCATTTCCCCATTGTATGTCCATGGCTCCTTTATCATATATTAATTGACCATATATGCTTGGGTTAATGTCTGGAGTCTCTATTCTGTTCCACTGGTCTGTGGGTCTGTTTTTGTGCCAGTACCAAATTGTCTTGATTACTGTGGCTTTGTAGTAGAGCTTGAAGTTGGGGAGAGAGATCCCCTCACTTTATTCTTCCTTCTCAGGATTGCTTTGGCTATTCGGGGTCTTTGGTGGTTCCATATGAATTTTTGAACTGTTTGTTCCAGTTCATTGAAGAATGCTGTTGGTATTTTGATAGGGATTGCATTGAATTTGTAGATTTGGGCAGGATGGCCATTTTGATGATATTAATCCTTCCTACCCAAGAGCATGGGATGAATTTCCATTTGTTAGTGTCCTCTTTAATTTCTCTTAAGAGTGTCTTGTAGTTTTCTTGGTATAGGTCTTTCACTTTGTGCCTTCTCTTTTAAAAATGATTCCAAATTGATCTTGCCAGGGGTTTGTCAATTTTTTTTATTAAGGTATTATTGATATACACTCTTATGAAGGTTTCACATGAAAAAACAATGTGGTTACTACATTCATCCATATTATCAAGTCCCCCCCCATATTCCATTGCAGTCACTGTCCATCAGTGTAGTAAGATGCCACAGAGTCACTATTTGCCTTCTCCATGCTACTGTCTTCCCCATGATTCTCCCCACACCATATGTGTCAATCATAATACCCTTCAGTCCCCTTCTCCCTCCCTCCCTACCCACCCTGCCTTACCCCTCCCCTTTGGTAACCACTAGTCCCTTCTTGGAGTCTGTGAGTCTGTTGCTGTTTTGTTCCTTCAGTTTTGCTTCATTGTTATACTCCACAAATGAGGGAAATCATTTGGTACTTGTCTTTCTCTGCCTGGCTTATTTCACTGAGCATAATATCCTCCAACTCCATCCATGTTGTTGCAAATGGTAGGATTTGTTTCTTTCTTATGGCTGAATAATATTCCATTGTGTATATGTACCACATCTTCTTTATCCATTCATCTACTGATGGACACTTAGGTTGCTTCCATATCTTGGCTATTGTAAATAGTGCTGCAGTAAACATAGGGGTGCATATGTCTTTTTGAATCTCAGAAATTATATTCTCTGGGTAAATTCCTAGGAGTGGAATTTCCTGGTCAAATGGTATTTCTATTTTTAGTTTTTTGAGGAACCTCCATATGGCTTTCCACAATGGTTGAACTAGCTTACATTCCCACCAGCAGTATAGGAGGGTTACCCTTTCTCTACATCCTCACCAACATTTGTTGTTGTTTCTCTTTTGGATGGTGGTCATCCTAACTGGTGTGAGATGATATCTCATTGTGGTTTTAATTTGCATTTCTCTGATGATTAGTGATATGGAGCATCTTTTCATGTGCCTATTGGCCATCTGAATTTCTTCTTTGGAGAAGTGTCTGTTCATATCCTTTGACCATTTTTTAATCGGGTTATTTGCTTTTTGGGTGTTGAGGTGTGTGAGTTCTTTATATATTTTGGATGTTAACCCCTTGTCGGATATGTCGTTTACAAATATATTCTCCCATTCTTTTTGTTCTGTTGATGGTGTCCTTTGCTGTACAGAAGCTTTTTAGTTTGATGTAGTCCCATGTGTTCATTTTTCTTTTGTTTCCCTTGCTCAAGGAGATGCATTCAGAAAAAAGTTGCTCTTGTTTATATTCAGGAGATTTTTGCCTATGTTGTCTTCTAAGAGTTTTATGGTTTCATGACTTACATTCAGGTCTTTGATCCATTTCGAGTTTACTTTTGTGTATAGACAATAATCCAGTTTCGTTCTCTTGCATGTAGTTGTCCAGTTTTGCCAACACCAACTGTTGAAGAGGCTGTCATTTCCCCATTGTGTGTCCATGGCTCCTTTATCATATATTAATTGACCACATATGCTTGGGTTTATATCTGAGTTCTCTAGTCTGTTCCATTGGTCTATGGGTCTGTTCTTGTGCCAGTTCCAAATTGTCTTGATTACTGTGGCTTTGTAGTAAAGCTTGAAGTTGGGGAGTGTAAACCCCACTAGGGTTTTGTCAATTTTATTGGTCTTATCTAAGAGCCAAGTTTTGACTTTTCTGTTTTTTTCCATTATATGTTTTCTATTTTATTCATTTCTGCTCTAATTGTTTTTATTTTGTTCCTTCTACTTTCATTAGCTATATTTCTCTGTTTTTTTTAAAGCTGTTTATTTGAAATGATTTTAGACTTACAAATAATTGCAAAACCAGTGCAGAGAGTTCCTGTATACCCTTCACCAAACTTCTCTTAATGCCAACATGTTAAAGAATAGAAGGATGGCTATTGAAACTAGGAAATCAACAGTGAGATAATACTCTATTAACTACTCTATAGACCTTATTTTAATTGTGCCAGTGGTCCCATTAATGTCCTTTTCCTGGTCCAGGATCCAACCCAGGATTCCAAATTGCATAGTTGCTGTATTAGTCATTGCTTTGTAACAGTTACCCTAAAACTTAGTAGCTTCAAACAACAAACAGTTATTATCTCGTAGTTTCTGTGGGTCAGGGGTTTGGGAGCTCCTTAGCTGGGTAGTTCTTTGCTCAGGGTCTCTGGTAACATTGCATTCATGATGAAGCCAGGACTGCGGTCATCTGACATCTTGATGAGGACTAGGGGATCTGCTTTTAAGGTGGTGTGTTCATGTAACAGCCGGCAGCCTGAGTTCCTCACCATGTGGGTCTCTCCAGAAGCAGCCGGCTGCCATGCCATGAGGCCACTCAAGCAGCCTCATGACAGGGCAGCCGGCTGCTTCTGGAGAAAGTAACACTGAAGTTGCGCAGTCTTTTATGACCTAACTTCAGAAATCACCCTCTTTCCACATATGCTATTGGTACAAGGTCAGCCCTATTCCCTGAGATCCAGGATCCCTGGGAGGCTGTCTCAGAGGCCGGCACCCATGGCTGTCATGACTCCTTGGTCTTCTCCAATCTGAGACAATTTCTCAGATTTCTTTTTTCCTCCATGAACTTGATACTTGTGAAGAGTACTGGACAGTCATTTTGTAGAATAGCCCTCAGTTTGGATTTACCTGATGGTTTGTCATGATTACTTTGAGGTTATTCATTTTGGGCAAGGATCCTCCAGAAGTGGTGTGATTTGCAGTTACCAGTGAATCATACACCAACGAGTACCAGTTGGTCCCTAATGCTGGTGCCTTACTGCTCATATTAACTTGGACTACTTGGTTAAGGTCTTGTCTGCCGGGTTTCTCCACAATAGTTACTCTTCATCCTTTGGTGATGAGTACACATCTTGTGGGAACATACTTTGAGTTTATGCAGATACCTTGTTTCTCATCACACCTTTACCTACAACTTAGCATCCATCAGTGGTTCATGCCTGCAACAGGTTTTACTGTGGTGTTTGCCTTATGGTGATTTTCTGTTTCCATCATTGTCTCCTACATTTATTTATTGGAATCCTACTATGAGGAAGAAAGAACTGTCCCCTCTCTCCCATTTATGCATTTATTTATATCAGCATAGACTCATGGATATTTATTTTATTCCATGGGTAATAATCCATTACTATCTGTGATGGTTAATTTTATAGGTCAACTTCCCTGGGCCAAGGGGTGCCCAAATATTTGGCTAAATATTATTTCTAGGTGTGTCTGTGAGAGTGTTTCTAGAAGAAATTCACATTTGAATCAGTGGACTGAATGAAGCAGTTTGCCCTCCCAAATGTGAGGGGACATCCTCCAATCCGTTGCAGGCCTGAATAGAACACAAAGCTGGAGAAGGGAATAATTCACCTTCCTGCCTGACTGCTTGAACATCAGTCTTCTGCCCTGGCTGCTCCACGTGTGTATGTATGTCCTGTTGGCTCTGTTTCTCTGCAGAACCCTGTCACACTGTCATCACTTACCTGACTGCTCAGACTGGGCCCCTCGGGACCTCCTGCAGGTTGGCTCCTCTCCTGAAATGTCCCCACCATTGTTTGAGCACTTCCTTCCTTTCTGCCACCGCATGATGTTCCAGACTCATCTTGTGTTCTTTCTGCCCGAGCTCTGAAATGAACCATTTCTCCAAAGAGCCCTGATCCCTTTTATTGGCGAATGAAATTTAGGAAGCGAGGTCTGTGTATTGGCTTTGCTCACTGCTGCCGGGTGTCATGGCCTCCAGACTTCTCAGTGGGTGGATAGGAAATACCTGTGTGCCTATGCACATTATTTCTAGATCCATCCATCTGCATTTATATATTAAAACCATGAGTTTATATAATGCCTTTGATTCCAGTCCAACACCACGGGGCTCATTCTAGCCTTTCCTTTTTCTTTATTTGTAACTCCTTTCTCTGACAGTGAGAAATATGGCTCTCATTATACATAATATATTACTTATGTGCTCAACACAAGTTTACACATTCATCAGTTTCAGAATTTGTAACTCATAGCACTCTGAAAAACAAATATACTAATTCAAGTACAATACCTGTGGTGTTCTGATTCTCTTGTCTTCTGTCTATGGTATGCATTCAAAATACTCTTATCCAAAGTGACTTAGGTGAGGGTCTTTCTTCCCCGTTCCCTTCAGTATGATTATGTCACTCATTTTTAATACAGCCAGATTCATTTCCTACTGTTTATTTTCCTTTTTGGGTTCCTCCTACATTCTGATTGACTTCACTTATTTATTGTTTGGGGTGCGGGGTAGAACACTGACATGGGCCTAAGAGTCAGAACTACCCAAAAGCTATACTCAGAGAAGTGTCCCTCTTCTCAAACCCCTTCTATGCCGGTTCCCTTCCTGGGTTCTTCCTACCCACTCTCACCTAATCCTATAGGGAACTAGTGTCGTCAGCTCTGGTTTGTCCTTCCTGTATTTCAGTGAATGGATATATGTATATTTTCTTAAACTCTTCTCATTTTTACACAAAGGACAGCGTACTCTGCTATGGGAGTGTTATGTGTTCTTTCATATATAATAACAGTAATGGTATGACACACAGCAGTAATAGTAGTACAGCTCTGTTTGGGTTCCCGGACCTGATTCCAGTGGGTGTATGTGTGTGGAGGGGGGTCTTCCCACACATAACACCAAGAAATTCTTGGAACACCACAGAGTATCAGAGAACTTAACTCAATTCTTTTTTTTTTGATGTATAAAAAGAGTCCTTTATTATAAGCAATCAAAGCTGATAAAATTAGAAAAATAAATACTCCTTTTAAACAAAATTAAATATGGCTTCCCAAAATAACTAAAAGAACACTATTTGGCCAATAGTTAAACTCTCTCTTCAAATATTAGCATGACATGTACATCCTTCAACCTGGTAACCTTTTATAGAATGTTTGATTTTTCCTAAAATCATATTACATAAATCAGAATTTGTTTAAATTATTCTGATATTTATAATAAGCACCTCTGAAATATTTAAATACCATTAGAATGCACCTTTGATCACTGACAAAATTTCTGTTTCAACTCAGTGAAAAATATCTATATATTTACATATTTTGCTCCTTTCAGAGTAGATCACCTCCAGCCCTCTTGGAATATTTTACCCTTTTCTACAAAAATGTATGCTACTCATAAGTTCTCCGAACTTGAATATTAAGGAGTAGTTACTCATGTTGTCTTTCCATGTTTCATAATTCCTTCTAAATTTGTCATAATAACTTTCTTTTCTCAAGTTGAAATCTGATCCAATTTTTTAAAAATAACTGTCTTTTTTCCATATTTCTCTCCAGGAATCTTTGAATTTTTCCAAGTAAGTTTCCTTTTCAGGTTCTTGCTTTCATATTCCTTCTTTTTTTTCAAGGCTTTTAATTCAGCTTTAAGTAAGTTGCTGTGAATTTTCTAATAGATATTAGAATCATAATTTAGCCCTTTAACAAGAACAGTTTTGCTAAGGCCTCTTCTCAAAATTTCTTCATTCAGATTCACATTAAAATATCTACCCTTATTCACTAAAAGATAGCAAAACAGTGCTGAATTCTCCTTTCCAAGAAGTTGGAACCATAGTAGTTGGGAATTTAACCAACAAAACACATGGCTCTTTTCTCCAAAGTGATATAATAGGTAAAGTAATGGGAATGTGTTCAATTTCTAAACCATTCTCAGTTATTTGACGTACTCGTCCACGTAGTTTAACATTCCTTCTTACGAATTCTAGTGGAATATCTGAAGAACTCGTAAATTTTGATGCCACTCGAACACTTCTTAGAAGTAACATTATTCCAGCTATGGTCATTACGGTGCTGATGTCCTGCCCGGCCGCCGCATCGGCGGTACCCGTACGAGACGCAGGTGGGCGTCCACCCGCTGCGAGATCCGCGCCAGCACACTGGCCGCCGCGCAGTCCCGGTCCGGCGGCGGCGAGGCGGGGGCCGGGGGGCGGGGCCGGGGGCCGCCGCCCCGCCATGTTCCCGGCTTCCCGCGAACCCGCGTCGGCCTCCAGGGACGGCCAACAGGGGTTAACTCAATTCTGATGCAATCTGCCCAGAGGCAGCACCAGATTCCCCAAGTTAAGGGCTCTGTCCTACAAGACTGCCTTCCACCCGCCACTCCAGACGCTGGTGGCAGGCTCCCGGCAGCCCCCTGTTCTTCCGACCTACCTGTGCAGATTGGAGGTTCCCACGACCTCCCCCTTAGGTTCAATTAACTTGCTAGAGCGGTTCACAGAACGCAAGAAAACACTAATGTTTACCAGTTTAATAAATTAACAGCCAGATGAAGAGGTACAAAGGGCAAGGTCCCCAGTAAAGGAGCTTCTACTTGGCGGAGGGTGGGGACTGGCTCGGTGGCACAGGGAGGCTACCGGTCCCCAAGCACAGAAGCTCTCTCCGACAGAGAAGCAGGATCCCAGAGAGCGACGAGCTCTTCTCAGGGGTTTTTGTGAGGACTCCACTGCATGGTCACGATTGACTAAATTATAGGCCACTGGCTGATTCAACTTCCAGCCCCTGACCACCGGTGGAGGGTCCAAAAGTCTCTCATTAGCACAACAAAGCACCCATCTCACCGTTAAGACTCTGGGGTGTCTTCAGGAGCTGTGGATGAAGACCAAATATACCTGGGAAATACATATTTGGTCATCTGATGACCAAATATGTATTTCTTATGACTCATTATATCACTGGGAGATTATTCCCTGATAACTAGTTTATAGAGATCTTCCTCATTCTTTTTTATAGCTGCATCATACTCCCATCATCTGGATGCCCCACATGTATTCTCCCATCCCCCATGTGTGATATAGTATGTAAAGCTTGTTTCAATTATTTGCAATTACAAATAATTATAATAATAATATAAAAAATAATACTCAAAATAAATGATATGTTTTTTCATGTTGTTGCAGGTGTGTCTTCAGGGTAAATTCCTAGAAGTGGCATCTTTGGGCCAGAAGGTAAGTACATGTGTAGCTTTGCCAGACACTGTTAAATTTCCCTACAGAAGGCTGTACCAGTTTGCATTTCCATTGACAGCATAAAAGAAGGTCTTTTCCCTCCCCAGCCTCACCAACAGAATATGTGGTCCTACTGTTTAGCGTTGCCAATCTGATAGGCGAGGAATGGTATTTCAGTGTTGACTTAATAGCAGCTTCTGAGCACTCCAAGAATCTGGCAGTGGCGTAGCTGAGAACTCTGACTCAAAGCTTCTCTTGAGCTAATCAAGCTGTTAGCTAAGGCTGCAGTCTACCTAAGGCCAAAGCCTTCAGGGTCACTGTGTAAGTTCTCTCACACAGTTGAGGGCAGGCATTGGTTCTTGGCTGGAAACCTCCGTTCCCTGCCACCTGGGCCTCTCCGTGAGACTGCTCACAACATTCTTTCCTTCAGAATAATTGATCCAAGAAAGAGAAAGTGAGAAAGGCCCAATATGCAAACCTTAGCTTTTCTTTAATAACCCAGTGTCAGGATTGGCATATTATCACTTCTGGTGTATTTTATTGGTCCAACCCTGGTACAGTGTAGGGAGGGATTGTACAAGGTTATGACTACTACCCTGGGGGATGACGGCTTTCAAATCATCCTTAGTTCTGTTGTTGTTCCTGGTATTTTTCTGGCTACTTTTTCAGTATGAACTTTAGTATTAAGTTGTCTAATTTTAAGCTTCTTGATGTTTTCATTGGGGTTGAATTAAATTAATAAATTAAACTTAAGAAGAACTGACATCTTTATAAAGTTGATGGAACCCCCATTCCAGGAACAGGGATGTCTTCTTATTTGTTCACATATTCTTTTGTGTCTTTCAGCAATATTTAAAAATTTTCCTCATATGGGCTTTACAACATTTCTTGTTACGTTTATTCCTTGGTAATGATCTTCTTTGTTGCTGTTGTAAATGAGTTCCTCTGCTATATCTTCTAACTGATTATTGTTTATGTATATAAAGACTATTAATTTCCATGTATTAATTTTGTATCTAGCCAACTTGTTCAAATATTTTATTGTCTGAGTTGGTTTTATCATTGATTCTCTTAGGTTTTATAGATGTATTATCATTGTCTGTAAAATGGTGATAGTTTTACATAATTTTTCCATTTCTTATTGTTGTAATTTATTTCTCTTATCTAATTGCATTGGCTACTACCTCTAGAAAAATGTTCAGTAGCAGAGATAGTAGGCATCCTTGTTTTTGTTTCAGAAATGTCTCTAGTGTTTCTGCTTTTAGTAAATACAGACCACATATTATATATAAAATATAATGTATATACATACACACATATATATTAATGTTATATATCAATATTAATTATGTAATTAACATGCTATAATTATTTATTATGTATTATATATCCTATTTGTATGTATCTATACATATGTTAAGATGCATACCTATACATACTATATATAGTAAATGAATATCTTTAAATTCCTATTTTCATAAGTGTTTTTATAAATACAGGGTGTAGGTCACATTTGACGGCTGTCTGCTGGCAGAATTCCCTCTTGCTTGGGGAAGTGAGTCTTTTGTTCAGACTTTTCACTGATCAGATGAGGCCCACCCTTATTATGGAGAGCAATCTGCTTTACACAAAGTCTACCAATTTAAATGTTAATCTCATCCAAACCACCTTTATAGAAACATTCAGAATAAAGTTTACCACATACCTGGTCACCGTGCCCAGCCAAAATGACATATAAAATTAACCATCACAAGAGCTCATTACTTTTTATCACTGAATAATATTCTATTTTATGAATATATACCGTTTTGGTTATCCATTCACTTAATTGAAGTTAATCTTGGTTACTTTTTGTTTTTGGCAATCATGAGTGAAATTGGTATAAATACTCATGTGCAGGTTTTTGTGTGGAAAAAGAAGTTTCAATTTCTTTGGTAAATACCAAGGAGCACAATTGCTAGACTGTATGATAAGAGTATGTTCAGTTTTATAAGAAACCACCAAAGTGTCTTCCAAAGTGGCTGTACCATTTTTGCATTTCTTCCAGCAGTGAGTGAGAATTCCTATTGCCCTGCAGCTTCACCAGCATGTGGTATTGTCAGTGTTCTGAATTTTGGCCATTTGAATAGGTATGTAGTGGTATCTCAGTGTTAATTTGCATTTCCCTGATGACATATGATGTGGAACATCTTTTCATATGCTTATTTGCCATCTATGTATCTTTTTTCATGAGATATCTGTTAAGGTCTTTGCCCTTCTTCACCTCTTTTTCCTACTCCCCCAACCCCCTCCCCCATGGCAACCACCAGTCTCTTCTTTGTGTCTATGAGTCTATTTCTGTTTTGATTGTTTTGTTTTTTAGAGTCCACATGTAAATGAAATCATACAGTATTTGTCTTTCTCTGCCTGGCTTATTTCATTTAGCATAATACCCTCCAGGTCCATCCATGTTGTTGCAAATGACAAGATTTCCTTCTTTTTTAGGGCTGAGCAATATCTCATTGTATATGTGTACCACATCTTCTTTATCTATTCATCTATTGAGGGATACTTAGCTTGCTTCCATGCCTTGGCGATTATAAATAATTTGATTTTATTTTTAATCCTGGCCACCCCAGGAGTTGTCCCTGACTCAGGGATGCCTGTTGTTTTGCTAGTATTTGGTCAGAGGTTGTGCTTAAGCTCCTGTGTTAGTGAGGCTGCTTCTGTGTTGGTCCCTCCCTGCTTCTGACCCACAGATAAGAGGGGGGAGACACGATTAGATATCGAAGATCTGAAAGGACCAGCCAGGGGACTTGAGGCATAACAGCACAAGAGTGGTGCTGAGAGGGCTCCCCTCATATTTATTGAGCCAATAAATGTTAGCAACAATAGCATTTTGTGTAGGGATCCAACACACAATCATTAGTTCTCAGCTGTCTCCAGTCTCTTGGGGCGTGACGTTCCTTTGTGGTGAACAATGAAAGGGCAGTCATGTCACAGAAACTGTTTTGGTCTTGATCACGCATCATGAATTACAAGAAAAATAATCAAGTCAGGTATGATTATACATTTGATTTATATATTAATCCCACATTTCCCCCTTATTTTTTTAATAAAATGTTTAAGTAGTAGGTAGACATATAAAGATTACAGTTTCTAATAGAAAGTTTTTAACACAGTTTACTTTTTCATAAAACATAATCTATTTTTTAAATCTCATGATGTAAACTAAAGATGGAAAGTAGAGTTTAGTGCAGTAGGAAGGCAAGTGTAGGCGGTCAGGCCCGTGCCTACAGACTAGGTATTGATCGGAGCGAGACAAGGACAACGAAATAGCCACGGGTGCAGAAGATTTCTCTCAAAACTGGGGGGGTGAGGTTCTAAGCCTCACCTCTGTTGACCCCCAATTTCTCACCCTGCGATAGCCCCCCTGCGACTGTGCCTGTCTTAGGTTGTTCCTCCCTTGAGGAATCTTACCCGTCTCTGGCTAACCAGCCATCTTCCAGGGCCATACAGGGAGATAGATGTAAAGTTAGTAAGTGAGAGAGAAGCAATATTCTTTGAAAAGGTTAACTTTTTACTTTTTTGCAGATTTATGCCTCGTGGCTTCTATGCCCAGCACTTGTCTTGAGGTATCTTTACCACTTGGAAGAATTATGATACTTGGTAATTTTAAGTATGAGGCATGAATTCTAGGAAAGGACTGTATTTAGGAAGGAAGAAGAAAAGCTATAGAAGTAGCAGACAGAAGAAAATATGAGATTATTTCTTTGACATAACTTCTTGTAGAGTAACGTAAGCATGTGTAGGTTTTAACAAACTACTAATTAAATTATGTACACACATTAACAGAACAGGAATACAGATACTTAACAAAAGCAGACCTACAATTACTGGCCATAGCCAATGAAACCGAGAAAACCAGTTAGGTAACCCAGGCATTTTGTGAAAACTTATTAATATGATGATGAATATTATCTAATTGATTTTGAATAGTTTGAGAAAAATCAGACAAATTAAAACCACACATTCCTGGAAACTGTTCGCATCCCATATGTTCTTTTCACAGCAGATAGTCTACAGTAGTGCAATTCTGAAGCACCGCAACTCATACTTCTCCTAGCTCTTGATTGAGTTCAGATAATATAGAAGAAGTCAAATTCGTTGTTTTACTATATGCACAAGCCAATTTAGATATCTCCTTTTGCATTCCACCAACAAGTCCAGGAACTGGCGGGAGAAATGCAGCTGCAATTGCAACAGAGGCAGGATCTAAAAGTTTCAAGTTGTCATCACAATCAGACAGCGGAGCTCGGGGAAGTCTTTTGTGATTATTTCCAGGATGATCTATTAGAGCAGGAAGAATGTGTCCCACGCCACAAACGCCTCAATAATGTGAAGAGAGGGCTTGATACATTTTGTTATTACACAAAAATACCCAACCATCTGGAAGTCTATATACAGAAGACCATTTTTCATTGATTGTAGAATTACAATAAGAAGGTACATGAGTACAATTAATACATACACAGTCAGTGATTATAGTAGTACTAACAGGTAAATTTTTTTGAGCATCAGAAGTGAGAGTCTTAGGAGGAAGAGTGATATTTATGCCTGATATGTTAGTAAACACCGTAAGAGGAAGTCCTATGCCTACTAAATTCTTCTTCAGCAGTCCACTGATAGAGGAATCTCCTGCCACACAAAAAGATGACTTGTGTAATCCCTGGCTTCTGAGTTGTAACCACAAGTTAGGTGAGGAGAAATTATTTTCTGGAATGAGTGATATATTTAAATACACATAACTACTTTTATATAACGTGTCAGGAGTTCCCTTTTGAAACTTCTCACAGTTATAATTGCTAGTATCTTCTTGAGTCAAAATTGTCTTATAACTATCATAACGATCATTATCTCTAACAGATTGATCAGTAACATTATACCATCCAAGTTTTCCTCTGCCCTTTTATCTATATATTTCTTCACCATCCTTTTTCCATACTGTAGGGCCCACAGGAGTGGAGCAAGTAGATAAGCAATGAAGAACTACACCATGGCCTAAGTAGGGGGGGCTATCTACGCTTGCTGTTATAACCCAAGCCTGTGTAGTATGTACATGCATAAGTGCTATTATGGGGAATGAAAACAAAGGTGCTATCTTTTGATGGGTTTCAGTTTTCTGTGTCTGACGTACAGCCCTTTGTCAAAGTTTTTTGATGGTCATCCTCTGGAATGACTCTTCCAGAGGATGTTGATGTTGGTTCTTCTTCATATCATATCTTGGTTCATTTTCTGGGCAGCCAAATCAGGCGTTGATCCTCTGTAACAACACAAACAAACCCTTTGCCCCACACTTTGATATGACCTTTATACCATTGTGAAGAACCTATTGGAGACCACTGCACAGGAACTGCTGTTGTTTTAGAAAAAGAAATATTATCAGAAAAATATATTTCCATAGATGATCGTCCGTCACTCTTTAAAAGATCAAAATTAAGGATATGTAAAGCATGCATTCATCATTGATTTGCAGTTAATTTTATCATATTGGGGAGTAATACCCTTTTTGTTTTAATAAATAATGCTTAAGAGTAAGATGATGATGTTCAGTTAGAGCTTGACATGTAGAGTTATAAGGAATGCCTGTTTATGAGTGATATTATATAACTGAAAGAATTTTCTTAGCATAGAGGAGAGGTAAACTGGAGCATTGTCAGTTTTTATGGTGGCAGGAATGCCTAGTACTGCAAATGCTTGTAAAAGATGAGTGATAACCTGGTGAGATCATTCTCCTGTTAAGGCCGTGCCCACGAAGCAGAAGAGTAAGTATCAATGGAAACATGAACATGTTTGAGAGTTCCAAATTCAGGAACAAAAGTAACATCCGTTTGCCATAGGGCATTAGGACATGTTCTCCTGGGAACGGTTCCAGCTTGTAAATGAGGAGAATTAATTTGAGAACAGGTTCGACAAGAATTCAAAATATTCTGAACTTCAGATAGAGAAAGAGAAAAACGCTTTTGTAAAGTAAAGGAGGCTAGCATGAGTCAGGTCATCATAGCGTTGAGCCGGTGAGTAATTAACCAAAGAAACAATCTTGTCTACTTTATCATTATAGTATGATAAAGGACCTGGTAAATTAGAATGTGATCGTATATGAGTGATAAAGAAGGGGTGTAGATGTTAACGGATACATGTCTGTAACTGAGAGATTAAAGTGTTAATAGGGGATTGTACGGTGCCCAACGTTGCAGTTTCTAATAGAGGAACAGAAAAGGCAGCATAAACAGAGTCAGTAACAATATTGAACAGACCTGGAAAATCTTGCAGAGCTTGCAATACAGCGTATAACTCATTGTGTTGTGCAGAAGTAAAAGACGTTTGAAAAGTTTTTGACAAACCAGAACAAGTTGTATAAAACACTTTAAAAGATTTTGTACCACCTGTAAAACAGGTAACAGTATTTAAAAGTGGATTAGGAGAAGTTTTTTGAGGAAGGATCCATTGATGGTGCTGAAAAAAGGAAAATAATTTATTCTTAAGGTAATGACAGTATTTCCTAAAAAATCAGAAAGTGAAATTTGCCAATGAGTATTTTCTTGAAATACTTGAATAATATTTTGTTTAGACAATGGAAGAATAATGGAGTGAGGACCTTGACCAATCATCTGTCTTAATTCCTTTGAGGATAATGGAGGCTACTTTGTCGCTGTAAGGTTGTAACAAGGGTTTAGTTTGATACTGTAAAAATATCCATTCTAGCCAACCATCATATTGACAGCAATCCTGTGGGAGAATGGGGTGTAAAGTAAATTAGTAAAAGCAAGGGTTTGTGTAAGTCAACTTTTGATAATTGAGCTTTTTGAATGTGTTGTTCTATACATTTGAGCTCTTCCTCAGCCTTTGAGGTTAAGTCTCTAGGACTGTTAAGATCTGGGGGTCCTTTCAAGGTATTGAAAAGATGTTATAGTTTATAAGTAGGAATACCTAATAAGGGTCAGATCCAATTGATATCTCCTAATAGTTTTTGAAAATTATTTAAAGTTTTAAGAAGATCTCTCATCTGAATTTTCTGAGGAATTATTGAATTTTCTTGAATTTTATTCCCAAGTAATTCATTGGGTATTGTATTTGTATTTTTTCGGGGGCTATTCGGAAGCCCCATTGTTTTAATTCAGCTTCAGTCTCATTGAGAATAGTAGTAAGAGGCAGATGTTTAGGTAGGGCTATAAGAATATCATCCATATAATGAATGATATAAGCTGAGGACCATTTTTTATGTACAGGTTGAAGAGCCCTGTGCACATAATTTTGACAAACTGTAGGGCTGTTTAACATTCCTTGAGGAAGTACTTTCCACTGGAACCTTTCTGAAGGGGACTGTAAGTTTAAGGAAGGGACGGTGAAAGCAAACTTTTCCCTGTCTGCTATCAATGATAGCCATGTTTCAGTCCTTTGGAATCATAGCCGGAGAAGGGAGGCCTTGTTGTAAAGGTCCCATAGGTTTAAGGACTGCATTGATTTGTCTTAAGTCATGTAAGAGTCTCCAGTTTCCTGACTTCTTTTTTATAACAAATACAGGGAAATTCCACGGGCTTGTGGAGAATTCTGATCTGTCTAGCTGAAGCTGTTCTTGAACTAATGTGTGTAAGGCTGCCAGGTTTTCTCCACTGAGGGGCCATTGATCTACCCAAACAGGTGTTTGGGTGGTCCACTGTAATGGTATAGGAGCTGGCAGCCGTGTATCAATGACCCCTAAGAAAAAGATGAAGGTTCATCAAAAGACAGTGTAGCTTGCCATTGCTGCATCAGGTCTTGTCCCCAGAGACTAAGTGCTACATCAACAATTAAAGATTTCAGTAAAGCTAATTGTTTCTCAGGGCTAGACAATGTAAGGTAGCTGAACTTTGTCATGCTTGAGAGGCTGTACCAAAGCCTGAAACTTGAATGTGCTTTTCTTGTTTGGGCTAATTTTTCGGCTGATGTTTAAGAGCAATTACAGACACATCAGCCCCTGTGTCTAACAATCCTGTAAAAGAGTTGCCTTGAATACAGACCTTGTATTGAGGTCTGTCAGATGTGATTTTTGTATTAATCCATATTTGTTTATTTGTACTTCCAAATCCACCCTTTCTCCTTTCATAGGGTGTTGTTGAAGGTGGGAGATAGGGGAGTAAAAGCAATTGGGCAATTCTTTCTCCTTGAGGTATATATAATTCTTTATCAGATGACACCATTATATTAATCTTACCTATATAATCTTGATCAATAACCCCAGATCTTACTATTAATCCTTTTAATGTCCAACTGCTGTGGCCCAAAAGTAATCCTACAGAATTGGTTGGTAAAGGGTCAAAAATTCCTGTACTAAGTAATTGGACTCCTTGTGATGGATGTAAAATATACAGATTGAGAAGAGGCAAGATCTACAGCGGCACTTCCTTTAGTTGCTGCTTGTAAATCATGCCATGTTCTTTTAACTGGAGAAGGTGGCTCTCTATTATTTTCTAGGGTTTCAGAGGCTGGCCCGGTTGAAGGTTTAAAGGCTGAGACCCATTGATAGGATTACCATCTTTATCAAATTTTGAATGACATTCATTAGACCAGTGTCTCCCTTTTTTACATTTTGGGCAAACAGATGGTGGTTTATTTTTGAAATTTCGCTCTTTTGTCCTCTTTTGTGATCGGCAGTCCTTTTTCATACGTCCTTGTTTGCCACAACCAAAACATTTCAAATTGTTTGAACTTCCCCTCGACTTTCCTTTCATAGCGGTGGCTAGTAAATTAGCTTGATATGTAGGGGAACCTACATCTGCACAGGCCTTGATATAATCTTCTACTCTAGCCCCTGCAGCTTTTAAAGGTCTAAGAACTCTCTGACACTCTGTATTTGCATTATCATAGGCTAACATCTGCAACAGCGGGTCTCTCAAATCTGGGTGTGCTACTGTCTTTCTCAAATTATCTTGCAGTCTCACAACAAAGTCGACATATGGTTCATTAATTCCCTGTTTAAGTTTACTAAATGGTAAGGCAGGCTTTCCAGCTGCTTGTATTTTTTTCCCAGGCTTTTAGGCAACACAAACGTACTTGCGTTACTGCCCTATCATCGTACCCTGCTTGTCTATGTAACTGCAGCCAATCTTCTTGTCCTGCTAGTTGTTCAGCAGTTATAAGAATTGGAGGATCGGCATGCTGATTTCTCAAAGCTTGTGCTTTTGCTTCTTCACACCACCACGTCTTAAATTGTAAAAAATCAGAAGAGTCTAGACAAGTATGAGCCAATAAATCCCAATCATGAGGGATCATCCTTTCTTGTTCTGCCAACCCTCTCAAGAGACCCACAACGTATGGAGAATTAGTACCATAAGAGGAAACAGCCTGTTTAAAGTCTTTTAATGTCTTGTAAGGAATAGGTGTATAAAGTGCTCTGACTCCTCCTTGTGGAAAATCAGGATCCTCGTTTGACCCAAAAGGAGCTAAATTAACTGGTGCCACTAAGGGTGTCAGGTAAGCATCTATATCACCCTCCCTCTGGGCTTTGTGTATTCCTGCCGTGAAGGCAGACGCTGCAGGAACGGGAGCTGAGGGTTTTTTACGATGAGAGGAACGAATGGGACTCTCGTCGTCAGTCTCTGAGGAAGAGGAAGAGGAGGACGAAGAGGAGTCAGACCGATGTGGGGCTGAAGACCGCTTACTTGATTTCACCACATCATCTAAAAGTTCTCTCTCACACTCGTGTGTGTCTGATTTGGTTTCAGACAGTGGGGGAGTTTGCAAAAGTTGCAAGGCGAGAGTGATCAGATTACATAAAGACCAAACAGGCACCGGGATAACATCCCCGTGTCTGTGAGCTTTTTAAAAATATCTTAATACATTATCCCAATCAGCTTGTTTAAGGGTTCCCTGTGGTGGCAACCAGTAACAATGTTTTTTAATATATTTGTGAAGTTGAACAAAATCCTTTTTAGAAGTTTTCACTCCTGATGTTTTTAGGAGGGCAAGGAGTAACTTTAAATAATCCTCCGGTTTAGCTGCTTTAGATGCGTTTTGGCCCATTATAGTGCCCCTGACGTCTCGACCCTGTCCCTACGTATGCTTTACCGGGAGTCTTACCGGGACTGATGATCTTCGGAGCTTCCCCGCTCTGAGTTTTCGGGTCCCTGTTTGGGCGCCACTTGTCGGTCCCTCCCGGCCTCTGACCTGCAGATAAGGGGGGGAGACACGATGAGATGTCAAAGATCTGAAAGGACCAGCCAGGGAACTCGAGGCTTAACCGCGCAAGAGTGGTGCTGAGAGGGCACCCCTCGTATTTATTGAGCCAATAAATGTTAGTTAGCAACAATAGAATTTTGTGTAGGAATCCAATACACAATCATTAATTCTCAGCTGTCTCCAGTCTCTTGGGGCATGACGTTCCTTCGTGGTGAACAAGTTCCTACATGGTGAACAAGTTCTTACATGGTGAACAATGCAAAGGCAGTCACGCCACAGAAACTGTTTTGGTCTTGATCACGCATCATGAATTGCAGGAAAAATAATCAAGTCAGATATAATTACACATTTGATTTATATATTAATCCCATACTTCTGTTGCTTCTTTTTTTTAAAATGAACCAGTTTTATTTTTATTTGCATTTAACATGATTATATACAGTCATGTGCCTAACAAGATCTGTAATGTTTTATTAAAAATACAGTACAATAACATTCAACATGAAGAAGTTCATATTTATATATATTTTCCTTCATAAATAATGCTGTGAGCTACTAAATTCAAGCACTCTGATGCACAAGTGGCTAGTGTCTTGAATTACCTGAGTTTATTCAAACACCGTAAAAAACAAAGACAGTTCAGTGCAATGATTATGTAGAAATTAGTCATTTACTTAAATACTATATTAAGATATGCCTAAAGAATTTTACATTAGAACTGCTAGCCTAGTTACCCTTTATCCCTGGGATGAACAATGACAAAGACTGCCAGAGACATTGGGAGAAACATCTACGGAGTATTCTGTTTAATAAGTTGTGTTTATACACTGTTAACCTGCCTTGTCAGAACAATGCTAGGTTTAAAAGCTACACAATTTGAAATATCGTGAGGCTTCTGCCCTGTATTGATGGGTCTGTTTGTGGCTTGGAGAATGTCTTCAGATCTGCCCCATATCCTGCCCTGATTGCCTCCAAGCCCATGCAGCCTAGTACAGGTGCACAGCCTTCCCAACCCCCAGGGTAGACCGTGGTCCCAGAAGGCCTCTTCTTGCCGGTCTCTTCCCTTGATTCTTTCTGTTAAATTTCTGGTTGCCCCAGTTCTTGCTACCAGGATCAAGGAGCTATGAGTACCCCCTTAATTGCTGTCCAGCAAGATCTCCCCTGCGTTCAATAATGCTAATAGGCATTGTTCCAAATAAAATCAGTTCCTTCAGGCGGGACTGTGGAACTCTTCATCCTCATGGCCTGCCTTTCCACACGGGCGGAACCTCTGCTCCCCCACCCCCCACCATGGGAACTGGGGCAGGGAAAGCATCCCATTATCTGTAAGAGTGGTTTGGGTGGTGAATAGTAGTCCTTGGTCTTCTCGGCTGTTCCCTCTTGGCACGGAGACAGTGGGAGCATGAGCCATAGGGATCGAGTGTTTTAGGCCTGTCCTGCCTGTTGCAGAGCTTCTTCCCTTCAAGTAGGGGTTGTGCGGTGTGTGTGGGGGGGCGGGGGGGTCCTCATTTGCTGCATCTTCCCGGAGCAGAGCTTCCATGACAGACATTGACAGCCTTAGCTCTCCGTGGGGGGATGGGGATTGGAGTGGGAGGGGGAGCCCCCGTTTTCTTGGCTGGAAATCTCTTGCTTCCAAGAATGCTTCAATGAATGCTTCTGCATCTGTTCATCTGTTCAATATACCCTTAAGGTACTGTCCAGATCTTAAATAATTGGGTTTTTAAAATGTCCAGTTAAATGGTGGTTTTACTGGGGAGACGGTCTACTGAGCACCTCAGTCTCCTGTTCGAGAAATCAGTCTCTTAAGACTTAAAGAAATTTCTTGTGTCAAGGGTTATTTTCCCTCTCATCATTTCTTATTTGTTATATATATATTTTTCCACCTTTTTTCTTGAACAAGTGAGCTAGTAGTTTGTTAATTTTCCCTAAAATCCAGGTCTAATTTCTAATCTCAACTTAATTAATCTCTGCTTTTATTTTTGTTCTTTCCATCTTTGTGCTTTCTTTTGGTTAACTTTGTTGTTCTTTTTCTAGTTTTTTCTTTTCTGAGCTGGGAAATTCATATCATTCTTCTGTTTATAAAGATAAAAATGTTTAGAACTTTCCTCTGACCATTGCTTTAAATATTTCTCATAGAGTCTGATAGTATTTTCATTGTCCTATTTTTAAGAAATTATGTATTCCAACTGGTTTTTACTTAATTACTTTTGTTCTTGTCTTTGTTAATAATTACTCATTACATTATGCTCAGAATATTGTTTATAATATTTCTTCTTTATTGAATTTACTGGTGATTTCTTTGTGATTAAATGTATGATTAACTTTCTGTGAATGTTTTGTTTCTTTGGATTCATTGATATTTCTTCTAGGGGGAATTATCCTCAGCTGCTGTGTGTTGGATTCTATTTTCTGACTATTTTGGTTTCTGATAACAGTTCCCTATGGATGTGTTAATCCTCTTGTTCATTGCTGTAGTGGGGTGGTTTATAGATTCCTGGCTCAATAGCACACTCTTATGTCAACATAGCAAAGTCCAGGGAGTTCAGTGGATTTGTATGTTTGGCGGGGGGAGGGGTGTGTGTCCTCCGGTTGTTTTTTGTCATATAAGACCCTAAATTTTTCCCTTTTGTATTTTTCACCCTTCATCACTCAGTTGCCTGGGGACACATTTTGCGCATTTTGGCCATTTTCTTTCCTCCCAGACGCTATGCATTTTAAAGACTGTCTCTTCAAATCCCATATGCTAAGTCCCTATCCTGTCTCTACGCTCTGATCTCCCAGGACATTTTCCTAGTATTTTCAGATTGCGGGAGGACTTCGTCTTTCCGGTGGAGGTTCCAGATCAACCCTGGGCGCGGTGGCCAACGCCCCCTTCCCTCCTGCGTCTTTCTTTCACGAAGCCCCCTGGCGAGCGTGTTAGGTCCGCTCTGCGATTTGGTGTGTTTTCTATTTACAGTTATTGTGAAGCTTGGACATTCTCTACTTTCAGGTTAAGCTGAGGATGTGGTTTCTGCAGTTTTATTTCCCATTCTTGTTCTGATTTGTTTTGGGAGGAAGCACTAGGAGACGGGGACCCAGGCGGCTGCAGCGGCTCTCAGCTACCCGGAAGTCCTCCGCTTTTTTACAACTTCATAAGGCGGAGGTTAGCTCGTTAACTTCCACCCTTTATTTTTTAATATTTGCAGTTGAAGTCATAAATGCTTAAGGGTTGTTAATTGTGTCCCCAATTTTGACATACGATATTTTCTTATGATCGAAATCCAGAACAACGCGAATCTATTATTTATTTTCTACTTTCTGTTGTATTTTTTCTCTCTTTGACCCAGAAATTTCATAAAACGTTTCTTAATTTCAAATTAGGTACGATGTTTGTCTACTTATGTTTGTTGGCAGTGTTTCACTGAATTGCATTGTGGTTAAAAAATTTTTTTTTTTAATTTTAAGTTTTTGACATAAGTTGGGTTGCCTTATGATCTAGAATTTGATCACTTTATTTGAAAATGTTCTGTATATGCTTTTCTGCATATTCTGCAAATATGTAGTGCTCCATATTTGTCCACTAGGCCAAATTTGCAAACCATATTCTTCATATCTTTGACATCCTTGCCTAAATGCGCCACTGAATCCACGATTGTGATTTGTTTTCCTTTGTGGTTCTAACCATTTATATATGTATGTATATCCTCACATATCTTACAAATGTATATATTTACATCTTTATTGCTTATTGATTTTAAAAGTAAATAAATTTAAAATTGTTATATATTTTAAAAATCACACATAAGCACCCTCTTTCTCTCTAGAAATGCTGTTAACCTGAAATGTATTTTTTTTTCTGATATGAACATAGCTATTTAAGCTTTCTTTTAGTATTTGCCTGGTTTTGTTTCTATCTATCCTTGTATTTCCAAACTATCTATATCCTTGTTTTTTTTGGGGGGGGTATCATTAATATACAATTACATGAGCAACATTATGGTTACTAGACTCCCTCCATCATCAGGTCCCCCCCGCCACATAGCCCATTACAGTCACTGTCCATCAGCATACTAAGATGCTATAGAGTCATTACATGTCTTCTCTGTATATACTGCCTTTCCTGTGTCTCCCCCTGCTACATTATGTGTGCTGATCTAATGCCCCCTCACCCCTCCCCTTATCCCTCCCTTCCCACCCATCCTCCCCAGTCCCTTTCCCTTTGGTAACTGTTAGTCCATTCTTGGGTTCTGTGATTCTGCTGCTGTTTTGTTCCTTCAGTTTTTGCTTTGTTCTTATGCTCCACATATGAGTGAAATCATTTGGTACTTGTCTTTCTCCACCTGGCTTATTTCACTGAACACAATAACCACTACCTCCATCCGTGTTGTTGCAAATGGTACGATTTGTTTTCTTCTTAGGGCTGAATAATATTCCACTGTGTATATGTACCACATCTTCTTTATCCATTCATCTACTGATGGACACTTAGGTTGCTTCCATATCTTGGCTATTGTAAATAGTTCTGTGATAAGCATAGGGGTGCATATGTTTTTTTCAAACTGGGCTGCTGTATTCTTAGGGTAAATTTCTAGGAGTGGAATTCCTGGGTCAAATGGTATTTCTGTTTTGAGTTTTTTGAGGAACCTCCATACTGCTTTCCACAATGGTTACATCCCCACCAGCAGTGTAGAAGGGTTCCCCTTTCTCCACATCCTCGCCAACATTTGTTGTTGTTTGTCTTTTGGATGGTGGTGATCCTAACTGGTATGAGGTGATATCTCATTGTGGTTTTAATTTGCATTTCTCTGATGATTAGCGATGTGGAGCATCTTTTCATGTGCCTGTTGGCCATCTGAATTTCTTCTTTGGAGAAGTCTCTGTTCAACTCCTCTGCCCATTTTTAAATTGGCTTATTTGCTTTTTGTTTGTTGAGGTGCATGAGCTCTTTATATAATTTGGATGTCAACCCCTTATGAGATATGTCATTTATGAATATATTCTCCCATACTGTAGGATGTCTTTTTGTTCTACTGATGGTGTCCTTTGCTGTACAAAAGTTTTTTAGTTTGATATAGTCCCACTTGTTCATTTTGGCTTTTGTTTCCCTTGCCCGGGGAGATATGTTCATGAAGAAGTTGCTCATGTTTATGTCCAAGAGATTTTTGCCTATATTTTTTTCTAAGAGTTTTATGGTTTCATGACTTACATTCAGGTCTTTGATCCATTTTGAGTTTAATTTTGTGTTTGGGACTAGACAGTAATCCAGTTTCATTCTCTTACATGTAGCTGTCCAGTTTTGCCAACACCAGCTGTTGAAGAGGCTGTCATTTCCCCATTGTATATCCATGGCTCCTTTATCGTATATTAATTGACCATATATGCTTGGGTTAATAGCTGGACTCTCTATTTTGTTCCACTGGTCTATGGGTCTCTTCTGCCAGTACCAAATTGTCTTGATTACTGTGGCTTTGTAGTAGAGATTAAAGTCAGTGAGTATAATTCCCCCTGCTTTATTCTTCCTTCTCAGGATTGCTTTGGCTGTTCGGGGTCTTTTGTCATTCCACATGAATTTTAGACCTATTTACTGTAGTTCATTGAAGAATGCTGTCAGTATTTTGATAGGGATTGCATTGAATCTGTAGATTGCTTTAGGCAGGATGGCCATTTTGACAATATTAATTCTTCCTAGCCAAGAGCTTGGGATGAATTTCCATTTATTAGTGACCTCTTTAATTTCTCTTGAGTGTCCTGTAGTTTTCAGGGTATAGGTCTTTCACTTCCTTGGTTAGGTTTATTCCTAGGCATTTATTCTTTTTGATGCAATTGTGAATGGAATTGTTTTCTTGATTTCTCTTTCTGCTAGTTCATCATTAGTGCATAGGAATGCAACAGATTTCTGTGTATTAATTTTGTATCCTGCAACTTTGCTGAATTCAGATATTGGTTCTAGTAGTTTTGGAGTGGAGTCTTTAGGGTTTTTATGTACAATGTCATGTCATCTGCAAACAGCGACAGTTTGGCTTCTTCCTTACCTATCTGGATGCCTTGTATTTCTTTGTGTTGTCCAATTGCTGTGGACGACCTCCAGAACTATGTTGAATAAAAGCGGGAAGAGTGGGCATCCTTGTCTTGTTCCCGATCTCAGCAGTACAGCTTTCAGCTTCTCGCTTTTAAGTATGATGCTGGCTGTGGGTTTATCATATATGGCCTTTATTATGTTGAGGTACTTGCCCTCTATACCCATTTTGCTGAGAGTTTTTATCATGAATGGATGTTGAATTTTGTTAAACACTTTTTCAGCATCTGTGGAGATGATCATGTGGTTTTTGTCCTTCTTTTTGTTGATGTGGTGGATGATGTTGATGAATTTTCGAATGTTGTACCAACCTTGCATCCCTGGGATGAATCCCACTTGATCATGGTGTATGATCCTCTTGATGTATTTTTGAATTTGGTTTGCCAATATTTTGTTGAGTATTTTTGCATATATGTTCATCAGGGATATTGGTCTGTAGTTTTTTTGTGTGTGGTGTCTGCCTGGTTTTGGTATTAGAGTGATGTTGGCTTCATAGAATGAGTTTGGGAGTATTCCCTCCTCTTCTTTATTTTGGAAAACTTTAAGGAGAATGGGTATTATGTCTTCTCTAAATGTCTGATAAAATTCAGTGGTGAATCCATGTCCGGGGTTTTGTTCTTGGGTAGTTTTTTTTATTACATATTCAGATGTGAACTACATGCTTCCATGGTAGGTGCTGGGGCAAGGCTGGGGGCCTGGGGGATGGACAAGGGTGACAACGTCCCTGCTCTTAAGGCGGTGCCCACTGGGAGGAACACATGAGAAGTGAATAAACAGGAAGATGACTGCAAACAGTAATCAGGTAAGTGCTTCAGTTAAGGAGTTTGTGTTTTGTTAAAAGGACTTTTTTTAAAGGTTCATTGAAGCTCTAGAGGGTAAAGAGCCCAGGGTGTTGGGAGACTGTTTAGAGGCACATTGAGGTCATCAAGCAGGAGATGACACCCCCTTGGCCCAGGGTGGAGGGATTGGGGAGGAGGGGTGGTCATAGATTAGGGAGATATTTCTGAGCTAGAATCCACAAGATTTAGTGGGGAATTGGATGTTGGGGTCAAGAAAGAAGGTAGAAATGCTTCCAAATACTCATCCAAGAGAACACTGGTCAGCAAGGGGAATGAAGCAGCAGCATGATGGGATCCCACCCAAAAGCAGACCTACTATGTGTTCCTATTTACATAAAGTTTCAAAACAGGCCACAGTAACTATGATGAGGGAGTGAGGAATAGTGATTAGCCTTGGGAGGTGGGGAGGACTAGGGCCTGCGAGGGGGCCTGAGGGGCCTCTTGTCACGGGCTCCGTCTTGACCTGGTGCTACAGTGGCAGCGCTCCATCGTCACGTGGCGGTCTTCCCTCAGCACGTCTGCATCTGGCGTTTTCTGAGGGATCATCTGGCTCCTCATGTCTGGCCTGTGCACTTTCCTGTGTGGCTGCTGTGCTGCAATAAAACTTTACTTAAAAACAATGACTCCCAGTTTTGTGTTATGTCATTTTTCAGCAACTCTTGGTAAGTAGATGGGAACCTAGGGAAGGAACAGTTCATGGCGGCAGATATTGAGGTGGCTGGAGAAAGCAAATGGAGATGTCCAGGAGGCAGCTGGAGGCCCCTGTGTGGACTCGGAGGAGCGTCAGGGCTGGGAGGGACCTTTGGTATCTCTGGAAGAATTTAATGCCAGCAGAACAGGAACAGATGAGACAATTCAGGGAGCAAATCAGGGAGCATATGCAGGCCCAGAACCAGGCCAGCAAAGTTGGCTGCCCTCTGCCTCCAGGACCCATGCTCTATGGCAACCCATTGGCCTTGCCCACTCAGGGCCCATCGCCAGCTTCTCCACCCAGCATCTGCCGAGGCCTCTCTGCTCGAGTGCGGCCTCATGTACATCTGGCCAAGACAGCTTGGAAGCCCCAGGTTTCTGGCTCCTTCTATAGTGGCCTGCCCTTGGCTGCCTCTCTCTTCTCTCTGGTTTTTGTCCATTTTCTGGGCCTTCTGGACTTCTTCAGGGATGGGAGAATCCCTGCCTTTGAAATCTTTCCTATAATCCAACCCCCAAAAATTTGATAATTGCACACCACCAAAGACATGCCCTGTGAAAGACAACGTTAAGAGAATGAAAAGATGAACTATAGTTTGGGAGAAAATATTTGCAAATCGTGTATCTGACAAAGGCTTGTATCTAGAGTATATAAAGAAAGCCCTAAACTCAATAGTAAGAAAAGAGACAACAGACTTGGAACAGACACGTCATCATGGAGGAGATGCATAGATGGAAAACGTATGAACATCCTGAGGCTGCCATACAACAAAGCGCCACAAACTGGGGGGCTTAAAACAACAGACAGCTTCTCTCTCAGAGTTCTGAAGGCCAGAAGTCCAAAATCAAGCTGTTAGTGGGGCCACACTCTCTTGCTCTGCTTCTGGAGAGGGCCTGCAATCCTTGGCTTGCGGCTACAGCACTCGGATCTCTGCTTCCGTCATCACATGGCTTGTCTTCCCTCTGCGTGTCTGTGTCTTCACCTGGAGTTCTCTATATGTGTCTGTCTCTGTGTCTCCTCCTAAGGACACCAGTCATATTGAATTGGGACTCACCCCAACTGAGTATGATCATGTCTAACTTGATTACATCTGCAAAGACCTTATTTCCAGATAACATCACATTTACAGGTAACTGGGCGGGTGCGGGGGTGGGGGAGGAGAATGACTTCAACATAGCTTTTGGGGAAATAATTCAACCCACAACAGAAGATAAGCACATGAAAAGATGTTCAATATCATTAGCTATTAGGAAAATTAAAGCCACTCTGACTAGTACAATGACTAATCAAGAAAACTGACAATACTGTAATAGCCACTCTGGAAAAGTTTGGCAGTCTCTTCGAAAGTTAAACATGCATTTATCACATGCCTCCTCCTAGGTCTTTATCCCAGAGAAGTAAGAACTTGTGTCTAGGTAAAAACCTGCACACAAACATTCATAGCAGCTCTATTTGCAGGAGCCTGTACTGGAAACAAGACATCCCATGCTGCGGAGCGCTCCTTGGTAATAAAAACACTTGGTAATGAAGAGGAATGAACTATTGGTACGTGCAACAACCTGGATGGATCTCAAGGGCATTATGCTGAGTAAAAAAGCCAGTTTCAGGTCACATACTGTACAAATCTACTCATAATATTGTTAACTTGGCAAAATTAATAGCGATGGAGAACAGATGAATGGCTCCAGAGGCATGGGTGGGAGGAGGGTATGACGCTGAAGGGATACCCTGAGGGCCTTCCTTCAAGTGTTGGAACTGGTGTATCATGGTTGAGGTGGTGGACATACCAATCTATGCATAGGATGACATTTACTGAACTAGGCACCAACAAAAATTTTTTTAAGTGAGTGCTTGTATCACCTGATGTCATCTGAAGAAGGTCTGTACTTTGGGTGCCCCAGCGTCAGCTTCTGGTTCTAACTGTACTATGGTCTGTAAGATGTTACCTTTGGGGTAAACTGGGTGAAGGGGACACAGCAACTTTCCATGCATGTTTAGCAACATCTGTGTGAGCTTCAGGGCTTTCAAAATAAAAAGTGAAAAAAATTCTCCCCAGTGTGCAGCGTCAGATGCCCAAGGCTGTCACTGAGGGGAAAGGGCCCGAGCCCACCCATGTTAGGTGATTAGCCCACTCCCAGATTTCTTTTTGTACCACCTGGTGGAATGGGGCAGGGGGTTAGGGAGGGAGGTTGTAAACATAGCTGGTCTGGGGGATTCATTCAGTTTTCCTGAACACCTCTGTGTGTCAGGCTCTGTCCAGAAACAGCACAGGACCAGACTGCCATGCCTGCAGCTTTGCTCCGGTATGGGGCCCGGGCCAGGTAGCCAGCTTGGAACATGGCTCTCTGCTTGCTAGCTGTGTGGCTGGCGGTAAGTTACTTAAACCTCTCGGAAACAACCCAAACTCTGTGTTCTAGTCATTGTTGTTTTCATTTGTAAAATGAGGCCACTAATAGTACCCACTGCACAGGGCTGTGAGGAACACGGAAGTCATTCGATTGTAGCTCCTCCAGTGACACCATCAGGGGGCTTGCTGTGAGGCCACTGGGTTCTGGACTTTCCTTCCTGGAGGAAGCTGGCAGATACATGAGGGGACTCCCGACATCCCCCCCCCCCCCCACAACAGGGTCGGCTGATGGAGGCCAGGTAGTCAGGGAAGGCTTTTGCTGGCCTCAGGGAGGCTGGAAGCTGGCCACGGGGAGGCCATGAGACCCAAGAGACTAGAGACAGAGAAAACAAGATCCAAGCAAAGGAAAGCCTCAGATCAGACTGAAAGATCAGGTGACCCAGAGACCAAGCCATCCAGAGACCCAGACTCCAGGGAGACCCAGGGACCCAGAGAAACTGAGGGCCACAGAGGGACAGAGACACAGAAAAGGAAGGGCAAGCTAGGAGTGAACACCCACACTAGCAGCAGGGTCAAAGCCCAAGTCGGGGAGCAAAGCAGGGATGGGTGCTAGATGTCCAGCCGGTGTGCCTGAAAGAGCCTGCAGCTGGGGTCTGGGAGCCTGGCTCCAAACCTCACCCTGTGCCCATCATCCACCTGTCAGCCCACATTTCCTTCATCTTTCATTCAAATATCAGGAATCTGGGCCCCTGAACCTGTTTCCCATCTGAAAAATGGTGCTGAGAACCATAAAACCCACTTCACTAAGCCAAACACATTGTGATCTGAGCCCACTTCTGTTGTCACCAGAACATAAGTGCTTCAACTTCTTTCTGGGCCTCCATTTTTATTAATACATATTTTAAAAGTCATCTGTCACTACCCCTTACTCATTAGGATGACTACTGTCAATGAACCAGATAATAAGTGTTGACAAGAACGTGGAGGCATTAGAATCCTTTTGCTGTTTATGGGAATGTGAAATGATGCAGTTGCTGTGGACAACAATTTGATGTTTACTCAAAAAATTAAAGATAGAATTCCCTTATGGTCCAGCAATTCACTTCTAGGTATATACCCCAAATAATTGAAAGCAGGATCTTAAGATACTTGGACACACATGTTCATAGCAGCATTACTCAAAATAGTCAAGAAATGGAAACAACCTAAGTGTCCATCAATGGCTAAATGAGTAAGCAAAATGTGGTACATACACAGAATGGAATATTATGCAGCCTTAAAAAGGAAGGAAATTCTGACACATTCCACAGCATGGATGAGCCTTGAGGACATTATAAGTTACATAAGCCAGGCACAAAAAGACAAATACTGTATGATTCCACTCATATGACATACCTAGGTAGTCAAATTTATAGAGACAGAAAGTAGAATGGGGGTTGCCAGGGGCTGGGGGAGGGGAGGATGGGGAATAAGTGTTTAATGGGAACAGAGCTCCAGTTTTTTATTTTTTTATTTTTTGGTATCATTAATCTACAATTACATGAAGAACATTATGTTTCCTCACCAAGTCCCCCCCACAAACCCCATTACAGTCACTGTCTATCAGTGTAGTAAGATGCTGTAGAATCACTACTTGTCTTCTCTCTGTTGCACAGCCCTCCCCGTGCCCCCCACCCCCACATTACACATGCTAATCGTAAGGCCCCCTTTCTTTTTCCCTGCCCTTATCCATCCCTTCCCACCCATCCTCCTCAGTCCAGAGCTCCAGTTTTGCAAGATGAAGAGCTCTGGAGATGGTTGGTGGGGATAGGTGCACAACAATGTGAATGTACTTAAAACCACTGAACCTAAAAATGTTTAAGGTAGTAAATGTTATGTTATGTATGATAGGGAAATATTTACAAGGACAGCAATTTAGCCCAGGTGGCTCCCGGCTCCCTTCTCTTCTCTAGTTACCAAAGACAGCAGAAATTCCCATTTTTTCCCCCTCCCTTTCACTCCCCACTCTGCTAGGCACTTACTCCCTAACCTCACTCCGTAAAGTCACTCCCCCTTGCTTGCTCGCTTGCTGTGCACGTAGGAATGTTGCACATACAGAAGCAGAAAGATATATATTGCTCCCCTTGCCTTGGGAGATTACTCCCCTCTGAGCCCGCCAGTGTAAAATAAACCTCAACATTCCATGACCTCCGAGTGCCGCTTGGTTCTTCCGTCAGTGATCCAGTCCAGGTTTTTCCAGTATTTTCTGTAACATTTATTTTACAACAAGAACAAAAAAAAAAAAAAACTGGGAAAAGTCACTTGCCAAATGTGCAAAGTAATGCAGGTGCTGACTTCATAGGATTGTAGAGAGAGTAAACGTGCAGATGAAAAAGCTTACTGTCTGCTGGGTTGGAGGGTTCGGTGGTCCTGGGCAAAGGCCGCCTCTCCCACCGAAGAGCTACTGGCCAGGGTCACCCACCCCTAAAGCATCTTGGGAGGGGATGTGGCCTCTGGGAATTCTCATGCTGAGACAATCTCATCGCCGGCTCCAGGTTTTGGGATGCCTGGATCTGAAACAGACATATCCTGCCCCGAAAGGCACAATCAGCGAATTATCACTTACCTATCAGCCACTCGCCAAAGCCCAGGCTTCATTTCCCCGCCCTGTACCTTGACTCCATATTTATAAAAAAGCGGGCAGGGCATCCTTGGCCGGCGTGCCTTTAGCCTTCTGGTCAGGGGAGAAGCTTTTACACTGCGGAGCTCCAGCTGGGAGGTGAGGGGTGGAGACTGGGTTCACGCCCCGCAGTGGTGGGCGGTGATGACCCGGAGCCCCGCCTCCTTCCCCAGAAAGGGGCCTGATTGGTGGGGGGTCGTGGGGGCGGGGCAGCGTTGGGCTATATAAGTGCTCTCGCAGGGGTCGGGAGTTATGCTGCGGGTGATTCCTGAGATGAGGTAAAGTCTTTTGGGGCAGGTGGCTGCGCTGCTTGTCGGAGCCTAGATGGAGGGTCCCAGGCTGGCCACGGTGGTGGCGGCAACTTCTCCTGAGCCTCTTAGTTGGCTTCTCTCTCTCCCTAGCTTGAGGTGTTTGAGATGGCCCCATCTCAACTTTCTTTAAACCCAGGTATTTGTCTAATAGCATTCCCTTCTCTGGGCCTCAGTTTCACCCCCGGGAGGTACGGAGTTGGTGTCCTTTCAAGTCTGCCACTTTGGTGCAGGGTGAGGGGTTGGTTGTGAGTTGGGGGTCAAGAGGAGCAGCAGACCCTTTAGCTTTGAGGGGCAGACAGGCACCACCTTTAACCAGCCTTGAGACTTTCAACTTCGGTTTCTGCTTTTGCAAAATGGGTCTTCTGTTATACCTACCTACCGACCGGGATGACAGGCGACCATGCTCTTAGAGCATTTAGCAAAGCTCCAGGCACTTAGGAGGCCCTGAGCAGCGTCTGCTGCTGCTGCTGCTGCTGCTGCTGTTCTTGCTCTCGGGCTCCAGGCGGGATGGGGTAGCTGCAGCCCCGGGGAGCTCTGCTGCTGTTCTGGCCTTCCCACCCAACACAGGTCCCAGCTTCCTCTGTTCAGAGCCCCCCGGGTCCCCATGGCCTCTGAAGGTCCTCTGTCCCGCCATCCTCACCAACCCCCTTGACTTGTGGGGGCAAGGGGGTAGATGCTAAGTTTGTGGCTGCTTTCTCTACAGGTCACCCTGCCCCACCCCACCCCCTATGAGATGAGTGATGCCCCACACCCTGCCATGGTCCCTATGGCTGCCGCCCAGGTGAAGCTGGGAGGCTGGAGCCGTCAAGGTGGGGGCGGTGGGTCTCTGCATTCCTGCCAGTACCAGGAGCTCCAGGTCTTCCTCAGCCTGCTGGGTGAGTCGCCGTGGGGCTGGCCTGGTGGGGGAGGCTGTGAGGACCATGTGCGGAGCAGATGCGAGAGGTAGGATCTCAGCCTGCCCTGCAGGCTCTGTCCCTTCCCTTCTCAGGTGACTCCACTTTGGCAGGCCGAGGGGTGGGTCATGTCAGAAAGTGGGTTCAGGGAAGGCTCAGGCTTTGGAGCTTCTGATGCTACTCTTGTCTTGGGAGTTAGTGTAACCCCCGTTTCTCCTCTACCCCCAGAGCACAGTTTCCTCCAGGAATTCCTCTCCAAAGATTCCTGTTTTCAGATTTCAGATAAGGTGAGGGGGAACAGTGAGGGTGGAGGCGGGGGGTCACCTGGGGCAGGTTGCATTAACGGGGCATGAGTGCTGCTAATTCACTGGATGCCCTGGTCTGGTGGAGAGAGCACCTCCCTTTTAAACCCTTGTCTTTGCAGGCTGCTTCTCACCACTGCACCCCAGTTTTTCGAACCCCACCAGAATTTTCTTGGGTGCAAATGGGCCTGGCCCCACCCACCCTGCCTAACTAACCTCCCCACCCCACCGTGTCTGCAGTATCTCCTGGCCATGGTGCTGGTCTACTTCCGGCGCGCCAACCTGAAGCTCAGCGAGTACACCCACAGCAATTTGTTCTTGGCACTGTGAGTGGCCAGTGCGGGTGGTGGAGACACTTGCTCAGCTATAGGATGGGGCAGGGCAGATGCTCATGGCCTCTGTCCCTGCCTTCCTGCCTCTGTCCAGGTACCTTGCAAATGATATGGAGGAGGACCTGGAGGACCCCAAATGTGTGATTTTCCCATGGGCCCTGGGCAAAGATTGGCGTCATCAGGTGGTGGACTTCCTGCATCAGAGGGACAAACTGTGGGCACGGATGGGCTTCCGGGCTGTGGTGAGCCGCCAGTGCTGTGAGGAGGTGAGGCCCTGCCCACTGGCCAGCATCCTGGGTGGGGGAAAGAGGCTGGACCTCTCACCCCCATTTACCGTCCACTTTACTCATGTCAGGTCATGGCCAAGGAGCCATCCCACTGGGCCTGGACTCGGGAGCGGCGCCCCCACCACGGAGGGGCTCAGAGGAGCTGCCCAAAGGCCCTGGTCCCCCTCCCCTGGGGCCCCGGCCTCTGTTCCCTCTGTGCCTTGCCCTCTCCCCATAGCCACTGCTGCCACCATCCCCGCCCCCTGACTGTCCTATCTAAGTGCCCTCCCCCAAACACTGAGGGGCAGCACCTTCCCTCCCAAGCTTGTCTCTCAGTGGCTGAGGACCCCTGGGGTGCGGGCTTCCTCATCATCCTGTCCCCGGAGCTGCAGCTGGAGCCGGGCACCTAAACCTTACACAGTGAGCTGGGGACAGGAGCCTGGGAGGCAGGTGTGGGGTCCAACAGAATGGGAAGGAGGGGCCCGGGGTCTGGGGTCCAGCAGGCTTGGGCACAGGTCCCAGCTCTGCCACCTCCTAGCTGTGTGTGCTTGGCAGGTCTCTGGGTCTCTCTGACCTTCCTCCCCTAGTTTTCCCAAAGCCTCGGCCACACCCGAGGCTCTGACACCTTAGGGTAAAGAGTACCTGCCCGCTTGCCTGCTGACCCAAAGCTCTCCCTGCTGCAGCTCCCCCCAGCCATCCCCCGCTGGCCTCCACGTCTCACTGGCTTCAGGCTGGCATGGCTGCCCATGGCCCCTGCACCCTCCTCCCAACCTGTGCCTTGTACCCACTCTGACCCCGACCCTCTCTAATAAACCGTGTCTACAGGACAGCAACTGTGCTTAGGCCCTGACCTGGCTCCTTGACCCAGGGTGAGGGTAGGGAGGGAGTTGTGGAGAGGAGGTCTGCCAGGTGTAGGTACCAGTGGAGACCCTGTGCACAGGCTCTGTAATAGCTCTTCCCTTTCCCATCAGTGGCCAGTTGTCCTAAGCCTCAGTTTCCCCTCTATAACATCACCTATGGCTGATGAGGTCTACACAGCACAGTTGGGATGGAATGAGATGAGGTATATGCAGCCCTTAGAAGAGGACCTGGAACCTATTGGACAAAAAAGCTCAATGGAAAACAGCCTTATAATCAGTCTAGACGTGCCTGCAGGACCAGGTCTCTTTAGGGATAAGATTTTCTCCTTGCCTTGGGCTGCAATTGATGTAATATAATTTTTAGAATTCAATACCTCCCCACCCCAAAGAAAAAGTAAGTTTATAAATGAGGGAGCAGGGAAGGCTTTCCAGAGGAGGTGACATTTAATCTGGGCCTTGAACTATGTCAAGTTTGCCCATGGTGGAGTGGGGCTGGGGTTGTGAGTAAGGATGTTCTGGGAAAGACAATCTGGAGTAATGGGTAAGGCTCAGTCTGGAGAGCCAGACAGCTTAAGTTCAAATCCCAGGTTCCTGTGTGACCTTAGCATGTTGTTTAATCTCCACTGTCTCATCTGTACAGTGGGTATCATAGTAAAATAGCTGTTGTGGGATTTGAAAGAGTTAATCCTAGAAGGGTTTAGAACTGAGTCTCAAGAATTGAGCTCCAATGTGAACTGCTAGTAGAAGGAACTGCTGCTTGTACAAAGGCCAGAAGGCAGGGTGAGTTGGGGAGAAGATGGAGAAGTCCACAAAGGTCAGGTCGCAGGGAGCTGTGAGTGGCTCCCAAGAAACATGGTGGGAAAATGAAAGCCTGGAGACTGGGGACATTAAAAACCATGCCAAAGACTGCAAGTAGGTAATATATTTATAGGGACTTAAAAAAAAAATCAAATGTACATTACAGTGGTTCATCAGTCCCCTTCCCCTGCTACCCCTCACTTCCCTCCCCCTTGGTAACCACTAGTCACTTCTCAAGTGTCTGTGAGTCAAATGCTGTTTTTACAGGGACATTCTGAATTTTGAACGAAGAGTCACCTCTTACCTCTGACTCACATCCCAGCCACCTGGTTCCCCTCCTTGGAAGCAATGAAAGTAATGTCCTTTCAGAGAAAGAATCTGAGCATACATAACCAAATGTGCTGTAATAAAAAGTATATATCTGAATCTGTTTTTTGTCCCAGGTTCCAGACAATGAGCTCCTAAAACCCTTGGGATTTCCTAAGTGATAGGAGGAGTGTCTTGTCATTCTTAACTAGCCCCTCTGGCCCACGTCGGTATTTATGCTAATGAGTGACACAGGGTGGGGGCTGGTCACTAGCGCAATCTAAATGGTGGGACCTTACAGCTCTCCTCTACATCTTAGGGAGCAGAGGGGAACTGGACATTTGCAGAGTTTCTGGGTTGGTGAACAGAGATGTGCTGGGAGTGTGGCTGAGCATTCTACCTCTTCCTCCCATCCATTGCCCATGCGTCTCTTCTGTTTGGCTGCTCCTGAGCTGCAACTTGTATAATAAACTTGTAATAGTAAGTAAAGCACTAATATCGAATTATTTAAAAAATCAAGATAATGAACATATCCATCACCCCAAAATGTTTCTTCAAGCCCCTTTCCCACCAGCTCCCCCACTACCAACCCCAGGCAACCACTGATCTGCTTTCTGTCACTAATTTGGCATCCTTTTTCCAGCATTTTCATGTAAGTGAAATTAAATAATGTGTACTCTTGTCTGGCTTCCCTACACCCAGTATAACATTCTGAGATTCATCCATTGTTCCTGTTTATTGCTGAGTAGTATTCCACAGCACATATTTGTGTGTGTGTATGTGTACACACCACAATTTGTTGATGAACAGTTGGTTGTTTTTAGTTTTGATGATTACAATTAAAATTGCTATGAATATTCACAAGTCTTTGTGTGGACATACACTTTTATTTCTCTTGGGTAAATGCCTCAGAGTGAAATGGCTGGTCACATGGTAAGTGTATGTTTTTTTTTCTTATTTTTTTAAGATAGACAATTTTTTAGAGTAGTTTTAGGTTTACAGAAAAATTGCTCAGAAAGTACAGAGAGAAATACCATTTGACCTGGGAATTCCACTCCTAGAAATTTACCCTAAGAATGCAGGAGCCCAGTTTGAAAAAGACAGATGCACCCCTATGTTTATTGCAGCACTATTTACAATAGCCAAGAAATGGAAGCAACCTAAGTGTCCATCAGTAGATGAATGGGTAAAGAAGAGGTGGTACATATACACAATGGAATATTATCCAGCCATAAGAAGAAAACAAATCCTACCATTTGCAACAACATGGATGGAGCTAGAGGGTATTAGGCCCAGTGAAATAAGCCAGGCAGAGAAAGACAAGTATCAGATGATTTCACTCATCTGCGGAGTATAAGAACAAAGCAAAAACTGAAGGAACAAAACAGCAGCAGATTCACAGAATCCAGAATGGACTAACAGTTACCAAAAGGAAAGGGATTGGGGCGGATGAGTGGGAAGGGAGGGATAACGGGGGGGTAAAAGGGGCATTACGATTAGCACATATAATGTGGGCAGGGAGGGGACACAGGGAAGGCAGTATAACACAGAGAAGACAAGCAGTGACTCTATAGCATCTTACTACGCTGATGGACAGTGACTGTAATGGGATATGTGGGGGGGACTTGATAATGGGGGGAGTCTAGTAACTATGTTGCTCATGTAATTGTACATTAATGATAGCAAAAAAAAAAAGTACAGAGAATGCCCACACACCCTTTCTCTACCCTCACCCCCCAGTTTCTCCCATTGTTAACATTTTGCAACAGTGTGGTTCACGTATTACAATTCCTGAACCAGTATTGATACACTATTATTAACTCAAGTGCATTGGTCTGCATTAGGGTTCACTCTTAGCTTTGTATATTCTGTGGGTTTCCACAAATGTCCATTGTCATGTATCTACCATTACAGTGTCATACAGAATAGTTTTACTGCCCTAAAAATGCCCCACACTCCACCTCTTCATTACTCCCCTCCTCCTTAGAACACTGATCTTTTTCACTCTCTCTAGTTTTGCCTTTTCCAGAATGTTATGTAGTTGGAATTATACAGCATGTTGTTTTCTCATATTAGCTTCTTTTACTTAGCAGTAGGCATTTGAGGTTCTGTGATCTTTCTGTAGCTTGATAGCTCATTTCTATTTATCAATGAATATATGTTTGACTTTTTGAGAAACTGTGGAACTGTTTTCCAAAGCAGTGGTATCATTCTGAATTCCCACCAGCAGCACGAGAATTCTGGCTCTTCTGCATCCTTGCCAGCATTTGGTGTGGTCCTTCTTTATAGTGTGGAGGTCCTTCTACTTGTTTGAATTTGCATTTCCCCAGGTGGATAATGTGTTGAACGCTTTTTCATGTCTTATTTGCCAACTATATATCCTCTTGGGTGAAATGTCTGTTTCAGATATTTTGTCCAATTTTACTGGATTATTTTTAAAGTTGTAGTTCTATTTATAATTTAAATACAAGTGCTTCATCATATGCAATTTTTATAATTATTTCCTCTTAGTCTGTGTCTTTTCATTCTTGTAATAGTGACTTTTGAAGAACGAATGTTTTGATGAAGTTAAATTTAATTTTTCCTTTTATTGTTTGTGCTTGTGTCACATTAAGAAATCTTTGCCAAACCCAAGATCATTAAGATATTTTCCTATGCATTCTTCTAGAAGTTTTATAGTTTTAGGGTTTATATTTAGGTAATAATCCAGTTTGAGTTAAATTTTGATATGATATATGCTAATAGTTATCAAATCCATCCACTTCTCTCTTGTGCCTGCCACATTCCTGGCTTGAACCAGAGGTCTTCCTCCTTGCTTTTTATCTGGACTCCTCCCTGCCCCCTGTTTTGCCCCCTCCAACACTCTCCTGCTGCCTCCTTCATTTGTACAAACCTGAGCAGCCTTCTAGTCAAGTAGAATAAAATATAAACTCCCATGCCTCACCCAGTCCTGCCATAACCCTTCCTTCTCTTTCTGAAGCAACACTAAGCATACTTCAGTTCCTGCACTGTGCCATGACCTGCATGTTCCAGTTCTCCTGTCACCTACCCTACCACTGCCATAATTCATTCTGTCTGATCAATAGCTACTCTAACCCCTGAACTAGTAAGGCTTCAGTTATGCACTTCCTTAGCACCAATTCTTCCCAGTTAATTATGGGTGCAATAACTGAGTTGATGTCTGCCTTCTTCAGAGTGGGCCAAAGCTATGGGACTTCACCATCTTATACCCAGGTGAACAGCACCCTGCACATAAAGGAGGTGGTCAGTGGATAGGAGTGACAGGTTTGTGGAAGTGATTCTGGGGACTGTGGGACACAGAGGTTGAGCCAGAGTGCTTTGAGGGATGGTGCTCTTGGAGAGTGTCTCTCCAGAGCATCTTTCCTCTCTCAGGCCCCTGCTCCCTTCATCTAGTCACAAGGAACACTTGCAGTTTCTCTCACTGACATGCATTTCTCCAGCCTCTGGACCTTTGCACATGCTTTTTTTCTGCTAGAAACACCCTCTCCAGGATGTTATTGCTTAGTTAACTTGTCCATCAGGACTCAACTTCCTTAATCCTCAAAACTGTAGGGGGAAGGAGGGGGTTTCCCTGAGTAGGGGCTGGTCTTAGTCATGGTGTCTGCTGTGCAAAGACCTACCAGAAGGGTTTAGTCAAAGAGAAGGACACATAAATGCTGAATGGTAAAGAGCAAAGAGCCCAGGCGCTGGTTCCAGCTCTGAATCAGTAGAAGAGGGAGCTCAGCAAGTCACACCCTCGCAGGCCTCCGCGTTCCTCATCTGTAAACTGGGAGTGAGAGTGAGGTCAGATTAGATTAGTGCCTCCTAACCTTCTTGGGGTCACGTGTCCCAGAATCCTAGGAAAGGAAAGCTATGCACTGTTCCCCCAACAAAATGCGGGTGTATGTATCTTGCAAAAGAGCAACAGCTGCTGGGCTGGGCCCACGGTCAGTGAAACGCTCTGAGCAGTCTGTGGCAGTCCCCTTCCCTGTGACATTTTGACTCTCCAACTTACTGCAGCTTCACAGGCAAATCTGCGGGTGCTGGGCGGGCCTGCCGACCTGCTCGCAGCCTCTGCCGCCCCCTCCTGGGAAAGGCGGCACACGGGCGCTCCCGGGTGGGTGGGCCCGGGGCTTGGAGGAGAGGGCAGGGATGCCCACTTCCCCGGCTTCAAGAAACCACAGCATGCAAGAGAAGGATGGGCTCCCACAGTTCATCTCCATCCCCTTCGCTGCGCAGCCTGCAAACCGAGGCCGAGAGGGACGACCGGCACTCACCCAAGGTCACGCAGCGAGCCGGGGCCCGGGGGCGGGCTCCCCGCTCTGCCGGAGCCTGCGCCCGGGGGCGGGGAGCGGGCCCTGCCCAGGAGCCGGGCCGCGGAGCGCGCCCCACGGGGTGGGGCTGTCGTCTGCCGAGCGTCCGGCAGAGGTCCACCCGCCCGCAGCCCGGCCGCTCCGGAGCAGCTGCCGCAGCCCGAGGTAATCTCGGCCCCGCGCTGGGGGCAGGGGAGGGCGGGCGCCAGGGGGACCGGCCCGGGGCTGCAGGGACGGCGCCGCAGCGGCCCGGGCGCCAGGGAATGCCCTCGGGGAGCGCCGCGAGGGGTGGGGCGGCCGGCCCTGCAACTCGAGCAGCTGCCCCTGGTTAAAAATACCCCTGCCCTGCCTCTCCCCTCCTCCCCTCCCCTCGGCGCCCTCCGGTTCCCGCCCCAGCCCTCCCACCCCGACAGGCGCTGGCCCCTCTCCGGGGACAGCTCTGCCTTTGACTAATTTGTCCCCTTGCTGGGTTGGCCCGGGGCTGGCGGAGGGAGGGGCGGGGAGACCCCGTGAGCCGGAGAGATAGTCCGAGAAGGTGCCGGAAGATAAGGGAGCGCAGAGAGGAAGCGGGGTCGGAGCCCGAGGTGCCGGAGGAGGCGGAGGGGCAGGGCGGCGGCGGGGCCGCGGGAGGAGGGCGGGAGAAGCGCTCTTCCTGGTTGGGCCCGGCCTTGCGCTGCCGCCGGGGAAGCCAGCCGCAGGGGCCCTACGACCCCCGAAACACTCCTCCAGGTAAGGAGCTGGATGGCCCGGCTACGATCCCCCGACCCCGGGCCGTCTGAATGCCCGGGACAGGGGCGGGGGCTCGGGACGCCGCACGGGCTTGGCGCCACCCCAGCCTGCGCTCACCACCGTCTCGGGGGCTGGGCCGGGGGAAGGCGGGAGGGGACGGGATGGAGGCCCGGCGGCCCTGAGCACCCAGCCTATCTCAGAGGCCTGAGGAGCGGGACCCCAAATGCCTGGGGTTCTCAGCCCCCATGCCAAGGAAACGGGGCTGGTGCATAGAGGCTTGGCTAGTTTGGGGAGGGGTTTACCTGCAGGCAGACAGGTCAGAGAGGCCTTTCCTGGTGTCTCCCACCTTCCGGGTTCCCTGGGCCATCATCTTCGGGCTCTGCCCTGCCCCACCTGGCTGGCTGACCACAGGACTGCAGGTGCAGAACAGTAAAAGCCCGGGAAGGCAGAGGTGGTAGCAAGCATTGTGTGGGGGAAGGGAGAAGGTGGTCAGCACGCCTGGGGGCTGGAGAACCCCTCTTCTGGATTCTGGGAAATTAGGGAGGTGGCAGAAAGTTCCAGGTTCTGTGAGCTGAACAGTGAGGTGGGGGAAATCCAGGTTTGGGGAGGAAGGGTGAGCAGGGACAGGCAGGGCCCCAGTTCTAGTCCTGAGAAGGTCTGGGTACTGAGCAGGCCTGTCTGCCCCCCAGGATGGCTGAGGAGATCATCACCCCCGTGTACTGCACTGGGGTGTCTGCACAAGTGCAGAAGCAGCGGGCCAAGGAGCTGGGCCTGGGCCGCCATGAAAATGCCATCAAGTACCTGGGCCAGGATTATGAGCAGCTACGGGCTCAGTGCCTGCAGAGTGGGGCCCTCTTCCGTGATGAGGCCTTCCCCCCAGTGCCCCAGAGCCTGGGCTACAAGGATCTAGGCCCCAACTCCTCCAAAACCTATGGCATCAAATGGAAGCGTCCCACGGTGAGAGCGACCACTGAGGGTGGGACTTGGTTTATCTCCATCGTGGGTGATGAGTGGGAATAAGACTCTAGGTCCCTAGTGGGGAGCAGGGTCTGGGGTGGCTGGGTTCCAGTTTCAGGGAGGGTTTGGCCAAGAGACAGGACTCTGGGTCTCTTGCAGGAGCTGCTCTCAAACCCCCAGTTCATCGTGGATGGAGCCACTCGCACAGACATCTGCCAGGGAGCACTGGGTAGGCCCTGGGAGGTTCTGGGGGTTCTTTTCCATAGACATTCCCCACGCATGTTCCTTCTGGCTCTGCCCCACCCCCTCCTTCCTGCAGGCCCAGGCAGGTTCTTGCTATCAGTGCTGGAGCTGGTTTGCCCAGATTCCTGGGTCTTTTCTATAAGTTGAGGGCACCCCACCCAGGGAACCCTGAGTTCTCCCCAGCGTGGGCACTCATGTGTACACTGGGAGGCCTGATGTGGGTCCCTCCCATCTCAGGGGACTGTTGGCTCCTGGCTGCCATTGCCTCCCTCACCCTCAATGACAACCTCCTGCACCGAGTGGTTCCTCATGGGCAAAGTTTCCAGGATGGATATGCCGGTATCTTCCATTTCCAGGTGAGGAGGCCTGCTCCCTCCTGGGGCCGGGGGATGGGGGAGCAGGTGCTGGAGGAGATGAGGACTGATGACCTGTGGCTTTCTGAAGTGAGGGTGCCTCAGGGCCATGCCTGCAGGGCCAGCCCTCCCTCTGGAAAATATTTGACCTCTTGGTGCCATCTCAGGTCTGCCATGTGTGAAACGACTGGGCAGGTATTTCAGCTGGCAACTTTCCTGGGTGGTTGTGCATATTGGGGAGAAAGCGCTTGGAAGAGCAGAAAGATCTCTGCTATATTCTGTAGGACAAATCCTTTTCTTCTCCATGGTCTTAGTTTCCCCATCTGAAAAATAAGGAGTGTTCCTCTGGGAAAACATGTGGCATCTCCACCCAGGGCGGCAGTCTCCCCATCCACCCCAACTCCTCCTGCCGGTTGGCAGCCTCCAGCTGCTGACAGCCCTGCAGAAAAGAAAATTTGGGGATTAAGTCTATTTAAACAAACTTTTATTGATGTTTTTGTGCAGAACTTATTTTTCAAGTCACACTGGTGAATTCTTAGCTGGTGTTGGGAGAGACACCCCCCCAGCAACCCTTGATGAGACCCTCTGAACCTGGTGGCCCCAACCCTGCCCCAGGAACTCCTAGGTGTTGTTTAGTTCTTCCTAGTCAAGGAACCCCTTACCCTAGGCTATCCCTGCCTTGGCGCCCAGGAGATACCCTGCAGGATCCGCTGTGCGATCTACTTTGGCCAAAAGCTGCACCTGCCTTCGCTGGTCCGCAGGGGCGTGGCATCGGTGCCCTTCCCCCCACCACACTCCTCCAATCCGCTCCTCCCCGGCCTGTGATTGGCCTGTTCAACACTTCCCGCAGCCTCCCACTCCTTGGGCCCCCACCCCTTGCCCGTTGTTTTTCACCCCGCCGCAGCATCACACTTGGTCGCTTCTGTCCCCAGTTGCCCGACTCCTCCCAACCTGGGAAACCTGCCCCTCCTGGCATCCGAAGCGAACCTCACGAGTGATTGCGGGGGCGGGGATCCGATCAGATCCGATCCCTACTCATCCTGTAGCTGAAGGGTCTGGATGCCGCATTTTCTTTACACGTGTATCCCCAACGCCACCACACCCGCTCCACGCACACCCTGGCCTAGCATAGGGAGCGGAGAGGTAGCAGCGTGGCCGAAAAGGCGGCTGGTTCCTGGAGAGCCACGACCGAGGGCTTTCCAACCTCTCCACACCTGAGGAGGCACCTTGGTCTGTTCCCAGAATACCGGAAGTGCTGCCCTAAAAGCGATACTTTTGTGATCTTGTTGAGCTTTCCCACAAGGAAAGCATTGCTGTTACCTTTTATGGATAGGGAAACTGAAGCTGAGAGACGCTCCCTGGTCAGCATCGCGTAGCTAGCGTACCTGATCAGGTATCTAGTAAGTGGCAGAGCTCAGGCCGGGGGGATCCCAGAGCAGGTACTCACTGTGCTCCCCTACATCCCCAGCTGTGGCAGTTTGGGGAGTGGGTGGACGTGGTCGTGGATGATCTGCTGCCCATTAAGGACGGGAAGCTGGTGTTCGTGCACTCTGCCCAAGGCAACGAGTTCTGGAGTGCCCTGCTTGAGAAGGCCTATGCCAAGTGAGTAGGGGCCCCGGGGGCAGTTCCAGGCTACCCAGGGGTGCAGGGGCCTCCTTTCCGGACCAGAGTCTGACCTGTCGATACCTGCAGGGTAAATGGCAGCTATGAGGCCCTGTCAGGGGGCAGCACATCAGAGGGCTTTGAGGACTTCACAGGCGGGGTCACCGAATGGTACGAGCTGCGCAAAGCCCCCAGTGACCTCTACCACATCATCCTCAAGGCGCTGGAGCGAGGCTCCCTGCTGGGCTGCTCCATTGATGTGAGTGCACCCAGGAGCCCCAACCAACGACCTGAGTCTCCTCCGTCCAGTGGTTCCCCTGCCCAGCCAGGATTGGCTCCAGACCTGTCCTTCACTGCACACCATCTCTGATCCTTACCCAGCCTCACCCATCACCTCCATGCCTGGCCCCAATTCCTGTCCCCAGGATTTAAGACTTCAGCTTGTTTTCCTGGCTTTCTGCATCCTGTTCTGTCATGTAATCCCATGCCCATCCGCCGTCCAGTTCACCAGCCTCCGACTTCAGCTCTTCCCCATTCCCTGGTCCCCTCAGCCACGGCCTTGTTCATGCCCTTCGCTGTTCTTCTGTCTCTGCAACTTGTCCCCACATCCCCTCATCCTTCATCTCAGGCTCTGCCACCAACATCACTGCCTCTGTAGCTCTAAGCCCGTCCTAACCCTCTTCCCAAGTCCCAGCTGACTAGCCTGTCCTCACCCCTCTTGACCTCACTGTGACCCACTGCATGAGGCCCTCTGAGCACCATGTAGCTCTGGGGGCTATGCCTGGCTGTATGCGTGTGCATGTGCTCATAGTTCTGGCTGGCTCAGGCCAGTTCAGTGTTCATAGCTCATGGTGGCATTGGTAGAGTACCCAAGTGGCCCCCCTTCTAGGGCAGCATCTTTATATGGGGGTGATAGAAGAGAGTGGTCAGTGTCCCTGCCCTGCCACTCCCAATAGTTGTATGTGCCTGGGGGTGTGTCCAAGACCCGTGAGTCAGGGCTCATCTGATTGGCGGTAGGGGTGCTGACTGGGTCCCTGGAACCTGGCCCCTGACCATAGCACGTGTATCTTTCTGCAGATCTCCAGCATTCTGGACATGGAGGCCATCACCTTCAAGAAGCTGGTGAAGGGCCACGCCTACTCTGTGACTGGGGCCAAGCAGGTACTACCCCACGTGGGGGCCTTCCCTGCAGGGTGGTTCCTGCCCCCATGGCTCTCTGACCTATGACCAGGGCTGTGGGAGGGGCCAGCGCTTCCCTTGACCTCTTGTAGCCCCTTATCTGTTTCCGGGGCCTCTTATCCTGAGGTGTTTATCTTATCCTATTCGGATTTACTGTAATTTGTGTTCATAGCTGCCTCCCTTGGCAATAAATTCCTGCAGGACAGGCTGTATTTCCCTTGGTATGGTGCTGGGTGCTGAGCAGGGCTTGGCGAGGGTGAGGTTGCGGGTAGAGGTGTTAAAGCACATGCCAGAAGCAGGTGCTGATGGGAACTCTGGGGAACAGGTGAACTACCAGGGCCAGATGCTGAGCCTGATCCGGATGCGGAACCCCTGGGGCGAGGTGGAGTGGACAGGAGCCTGGAGTGACGGGTGAGGGGCAGTGGACACTGGCCGGGGGGCTGTTCAGTGCCACTGGCATTTCTGCTCGGGGTACTTACAGCCCAGAGTGGGTTCTGGAGCGAGCAGAGGGCCCACGTGGTGTTCTTGGGCCTGGGGGACCGTCCTAACAAAGCTCTGGTCCCTCCTTACGGCCTGAGCTGGCCCTGGTAAGGCAGTCCCTGGGGCTGGGATCTTGGGGCTTGACTGTCTGGAGGCCTCCTACCTGGGCCAGGGGAGAACAGGCCTGGGGCTCTGGCAGGCAGGCAGTGTTGCCAGTCCCTGGCAGGGCCCTTCTCCCCACAGCTCCTCGGAGTGGAACAACGTGGACCCTTATGAGCGTGAGCAGCTCCGGGTCAAGATGGAGGATGGGGAGTTCTGGTGAGTGACCCTTCCTCAGTCCGGCCTCTCCTGGGGCCCGGCTTCCCAGCTCCCAACCCCACTACTTATCCCTAGACCCCAGCATGCTGTTCTCCTCGATCATCTTCACCCACCGCTACTCACCTCTGCACCTCAACCCCCAGGATGTCATTCCGAGACTTCATGCGCGAGTTCACCCGCCTGGAGATCTGCAACCTGACGCCGGACGCGCTCAAGAGCCAGCGCTTCCGCAAGTGGAACACGATGCTGTACGAGGGCACCTGGCGGCGCGGGAGCACCGCCGGTGGCTGCCGGAACTACCCAGGCAAGTGGCCGCCGCGGGGCGCGCAGGGCACGGCCGCCTGGGCCTCTGGGCTGGCTGGTCACCGAGCCTCAGTTTCCTAGCTTGACAGCTAGGAATAGACCTCGAATGTGCCCTAAAGAGCAAAATGTTGAGCGTCTGCATAAATTCGGAAGAGCGTCGCTTGAGTCACCAGTCACCACGCAGGCCTGAGTCCAGCGTGCAGCCGGAGGAGAAGGCCTTGTCATCCAGCCACCTTCTGTCTCTGCTCATTATGAGACCTTCCCTCCTGGCCCTCTGACTTCCTGCCGGCCCTCCTGCCCCCTGCCTTCTCTGTGCGCGGGACTTGGCCCATGGCCTCTCATCCTTGCCTTGCTCACCTACAGCAACCTCCTTCTCCCCTACTGCAGCGCTGCCGCCGGGAGGGCGCCGCCCCACGCCCCCGTCCTCACCCTGCTGGCTGAGCTGTCTGCTGCTGAGCTAGCCCTCCCGAGCACTGCCTTCGGCTCCCACGCGTCTGCTCACCCTACCAGGATGAGGCGTCCTTTTCATCTTATCCCTGCAAACACTCCCAGCTTCCCGGCTCCTGGCCCCCTCTGCTCCTCTCAGCTGGCACTACCATAATCCTAGCTGAGCCCTCCCCACTGACTCCAGAACCATCAGATATGGCTGGAGAGAAATCGTACAACTGGGTCTTTCCCTGTAAGTCACAGCCCTAAACCTCATATGACCACTTTCCAAGGTCCTCAGCAATTTTTACTAGTTAGTAAGTTCCCACCCACCCCTCAGACCTCCCCCTGCTGTTACTCATGTGCGGCCTTGCACTGCATGAAGGACAGCCCGTGTCATGCAGGACCCCTCTCCTGTTGTCCCCCCACCCCACCAATTCCCCAGCCTGTCTGGGCCTGTGCTTTGCTGCCTGGGACAGTGGCAGAACCACCCCTGTGCATGTGGACCACCCCCACCTCTGCTCTGATCCCCTTCTCCCCCTCCTCTGAAAGCCTTTGGCCTTGTCACCATCACCTCCCCCTCCTGGGTCATTAAGGAGAATCCCCTGTCTCAAAGCAAACCTCTCTTGACCCCACCCATTTCACTGCTCCTCTTCGAAGCAGCATTTCTCAGGGATTGCCACACTCCCTCTTTTCCTTCCTCACTCCCAGTTCAACTGTTAACCCATGCCGGTCCAGCCTCCGTCCTCAGCGCGTTGCCGCAACTGCTCTGTTGAAGGTCACCCACAGCGTTGGCTTCCCCAGTTCCGCCACTGCTATGTTCTCGTGTCCTGCAGCCCCCAGGTTCTTGTCACGGCTCACGGTCCTCCGTTCTGAATCATCTTCTCCCTTGTGGGGTCCCATTGTAGTTTTTCCCCAAACAGATAACCACTGTCCCCTGTATCCTTTATTGAGGAGTCTTCCCTGGATGCCTGGCCGCGCCAGCTCCGGCATGAAGTTCACGTATCTGTGTGGGTCTGTTTCTGGGCTTGCCATTCTGTCCCTTGCTCTGTCCGTCTGCACACTGACTTACTTGCAGTCAGTTTCTAAGTTGTGCTTTTGGACAGGGTGAATTCCTTCCTCAAGGATCTCTTAGCTATTCTTGCTCCTTTTTCCATCATGTGAATTTTTGAATCAGCTTTACCAGGTCCAGCGAAAAAACATTCAGATTTTAATCTGGAATTGCATGGATCTGTAGACCAATTTAGGGAGAATGGACATCTTTACTGCTTTTAGTCTTATCTGAGAATGTCATATATAGGGCGATAAAATTTTTTACTTTTCTCAAAAAGGTCTTACACATCTTTTTTTGAGATTTATTCCTAGTTACTCTGTCACCTTGGTGCTATTGTAAATGGCATCTCTTTAAGTTACATCTCCCAAGTAAGAGTTGCTGATACAGTAACATGCAGGTGGCCTTTTACATTTATTTTGTACCAGCAAACTTGTTAAACTGTAATTACACTGATTTACCTTTACATTCATTTTAACTGATGTCTCACTAACAGTATAGCACCTGCAAATGATGATAAATTTGTGTCTTTTGTTCCAGTTCTCATGTGTTCTTGTTTAATCTGGTCAGGACTGTAGGGTGTTGAATAGGAGTGATTTTGTTCTGGGCTTAGCCCTCTTAAAGGAAAAGTTTTCACTATTAAATGTTTATTATAGTAAACACTAAAAACTTCCCTACTCGAGTATTTTTGTAGATGCCTTTTATCAGATGAATGAAGTTTCATGCTGTTAAGTACTTAAAGTTGTATTTATTATTGTAATAATGCTTTCTTTTTTTCTTCTATCTGTTAAAGTGGTAAATTATGTTAATCACCTTTTTAATGTTAAATCAACCTTACATTCCTGAGATAAAAACATCAGTCATGATGTGACATCTTTTATTGCCACAGTTGTACATCCAAGTTCATGAGTGAGATTTGCCTGTAATCCTTTTTGGTACTGACCTTGTTTAGTTTGGGTATCAGTGTAAATCTGTCTTGTAAAGTGAATTAGGAAGGGTTCCTCTCTTCTTCTGTTTTCTGGAAGAGCATAAGGTGGGGATGATGTGTTGCTCAAGTGTTTGCTAGACCTGGTCTGTAAAACTCATCCTTGCTACTTTCTTTGTGTGAAAGTTAATTTTTGATACTGAGTATCTTTCATGGTTGTAGGGTTATTCAGGTCTTCTACTTCTTCAGCCTGTTTTGATGAGCTGTATTTTCTAGGAGTTTATCCTTTGCATCTGTTTTCAAATTATTAGTGTAAAGTTATCCTTAATATATTCTGTGACCTCATCTATAATGATGTCCTCTCTTTTATTCATGATGGTGTTTATCTGGACTCCCTTTTGTCTTTATTAATTCTGTCAACATTAGTCTTTACAAAGAAATGACTTTTGACTTTGGTGATCCTTTGTACAGTGTTTTTTTCATATCCTTAATCTTTGCTGTCCTGTTATCTCATTCCTCTGCTTTCTTTGAATTTATTTTTAGACTTATTTTATGACTTCTTAAATTAGATGCTGATTTCATTAATTTGGGTTATTTTTTTTCTCTGTAAGCACCTATCATGATAAATTTTATTGAGCTACACATAATGTTTTTGATTCACAATGTTCTTAAGAATCATGATATAATTCACATACCATAAAATTTATACTTTTAATGGGTGCAATTCAGTGGTTTTTAGTATATTCACAGTGTTGTACAATCATCACCATTGTCTAATTCCAGAATAGTCTCACTACCCCCTAAAGAAACTCTGTCTCCATTAGTCGTTACTACTTGTCCCTGCCCCCAAACCTCTACTCTAAATTTTCATCTCTATTGATTTGCCTATTCTGGACATTTCATATAAATGAAATCATAAAATATGTGGCCTTTTGTTCATGACTTCTTTCCCTTAGCATTACGTTTTCAGAGTTCATCTATTTTGTAGCATATGTTAGTACTTGGTTTGATTTTTTTGGCTGAATAGTATTCTGTAGTATGTATGGATATACCACATTGTGCTGTTCATTCAGCAGTTAATGGACAGTTAGACTTTCCAGTTTTTGGCTGTTATGAGTTATGCTGCTGTGAATATTCACTTAACGTGTGTTTGTGTTAGCATATGTTCTCTTGGGTCTGTGAGTAGGAGTGAAATTGTGGGTTGTGTGGTAACTCCATGTTTAATTTTTTTAGGAACTGCCAACTTTTCCAAAGTGACAGCATCATTTTATGTTCCCACTAGCAATGTATAAGTGTTCCAATTTCTCCACATCCCCAGCAACACTTGTTATTGTCTATGTTTTTTATGGTATCATTAATCTACAACTACATGAGGAACATTATGTTTACTAGGCTCCCCCTTTCACCAAGTCACCCCCGCAAACCCCATTACAGTCACTGTCCACCAGCTTAGCAGGATACTGTAGAGTCACTACTTGTCTTCTCTGTGTTGCATAGCCCTCCCCGTGCCTCCCCCCACATTATACATGCTAATCGTAATGCCCCCTTTCTTTCCCCCCCACCCCTTATCCCTCCCTTCCCACCCATCCTCCCCAGTCCCTTTCCCTTTGGTAACTGTTAGTCCACTTTTTTTTTAATTTTATTGTTGAGATTTTAAATTGACATAACATTATTACTGTCCAGTGCACAATTTAATGATTTGATATTTGTTTGCATTGCAAAAGGATCATCACAGGAAGTCTAGTTATTGCATGTCACCATAGTTACAAACATATTTTATTCTTGGGATGAGGGCTTTTTTTGTTTGTGTATTTTTTTTTATTTTGGTATCATTAATCTACAATTACATGAAGAACATTATGTTTACTAGGCTCCCCCCCTTCACCAAGTCCCCCCCACATGCCCCTTCACAGTCACTGTCCATCTGCTTAGTAAGATGCTGTAAAATTACTAGTCTTCTCTGTGTTGCACAGCCCTCCCCGTGCCCCACACACTATACATGCTAATCGTAATGCCCTCTTTCTTTTTCCCCGCCCTTATCCCTCCCTTCCCACCATCCTTCCCAGTCCCTTTCCCTTTGGTAACTGTTAGTCCATTCTTGGGTTCTGTGATTCTGCTGCTGTTTTGTTCCTTCAGTTTTCTTTTGTTCTTATACTCCACATATGAGTGAAATTATTTGGTACTTGTCTTTCTCCGCCTGGCTTATTTCACTGAGCATAATACCCTCTAGCTCCATCCATGTTGTTGCAAATGGTAGGATTTGTTTTCTTCTTATGGCTGAGTAATATTCCATTGTGTATATGTACCACATCTTCTTTATCCATTCATCTACTGATGGACACTTAGGTTGCTTCCATTTCTTGGCTATTGTAAATAGTGCTGCGATAAACATAGGGGTGCATCTGTCTTTTTCAAACTGGGCTGCTGCATTCTTAGGTTAAATTCCTAGAAGTGGAATTCCTGGGTCAAACAGTTTTATTGTCTATATTTTTTTATTGCAGCCATCCTAGGCAGCATAAAGTGGTATCTCATTGAAATTTTGATTTGCATTTCCCTAATAGCCAATGATGTTTTTGTATATTTATTGTCCATTTGCATATCTTTTTTGGAATTTCTATTCAAATAGTTTGAGTCCTTTTATTTTATTTTTCTGATTCCTTTTTTTATTAAGGTTTTATTGATAATACACTCTTATGAAGGTTTCACACAAAAAAACAATGTGGTTACTACATTCACCCATATTATCGTGTCCCCCCCATACCCCATTGCAGTCACTGTCCATCAGTGTAGTAAGATGCCACAGAGTCACCATTTGCCTTCTCTGTGCTACACTGCCTTCCCCATGATCCCCCCCCACACCATGTGTACTAATCATAATACCCCTCAGTCCCCATCTCCCTCCCTCCCCCGCCTCCCCCATCCCTCCCTTTGGTAACCACTAGTCCCTTCTTAGAGTCTGTGAGTCTGCTGCTGTTTTGTTCCTTCAGTTTTGCTTTGTTGTTTTACTCCACAAATGAGGGAAATCATTTGGTACTTGTCTTTCTCTGCCTGGCTTATTTCACTGAGCATAATATCCTCCAGCTCTTTGTTGTTGCAAATAGTAGGATTTGTTTCTTTCTTATGGCTGAATAGTATTCCATTGTGTATATGTACCACCTCTTCTTTATCCACTCATCTACTGATGGACACTTAGGTTGCTTCTATATCTTGGCTATTGTAAATAGTGCTGCGATAAACATAGGGGTGCATATGTAATTTGACCCCTTTTAGATGAGGTTGTTTATATTGTTGAGCTATAACTGTTCTTTATATATATGACCCCTTTATGAGATAGATGATTTCCATATATTAACTCCCATTCTGTGGGTTGTCTTCATTTTCTTGATAGGGTCCTTTGAAGCATGGAAATTTTCAATTGTAATGATACCAGTTTTCTTTCTCTTTTGTTGCTCATGCTTTTGGTGTCATATCTGAGAATCCATTGCCAAATCCAAGGTCAGGAAGATTTATTCCTTTGTTTTTTTTCTGAACATGTTATAATTTTAGTTGTTATTTTTAGGTCATTGATCCATTTTGAGATAATTTTTGTATCTGGTGTGAGCTATGTACCTAACTTAATTCTTTTGTGTGGAAATCCAGTTTCCCCACCATCGTCTGTTGAAAAGACTCTTCTTACCTCATTGAGTGGTCTTGCCACCCGTGGCAAAAATAATTGGCCATTGATGTATGGGTTTATTTTTAGACTCAGTTCTATTCTTTTACTCTATGCATCTATTATGACATTTCCACACTGTTTTTGATTATTGTAGCTTTTTAGTAAATTTTGAAACTGGGAAGTGTAAATCTTCCGACTTTGTTCTTTTTCGAAATTGTTTTGGCTTCTGAGCTCCTTACAATTCCATATGAATTTGAGGGTCTGCATTTTCACTACTGTGAAAAAGGCTGTTGGAATTTTTTTGATGACGATTTTTTTTGATGACGATTGCATTTAATCTGCAGATCACTTTGGGTAGTAGTGACATCTTAATAAATGAAGCGTTCTGATCCATGAACATAGGATATCTTTTAATTTTTGTTGTTGTTAAGTCTTTAATTTCTTTCAACATTTTGTAGTTTTCAGTGTATATGTCCCTCAACTTTCCAGCTAAATTTATATGTAGATATTTTATTCTTTTGGATGTTATTGTAAAGGAATTATTTTCTCAATTTCCTTTCTGTGTTCTTCACTGCTAGTGTATAGTAAACACAACTGGTTTTTGTGTTTTGATCTGTAACCTGCAGCAATGCTAAATTTTTTGGTAACTCTACTTTCTTGTGGATTCCTCAAGTTTTTCTATATACAGGATCATGTCACCTGTAAATAGAGATAGTTTTCTTCTTCTTTCTAATTTGAATACCTCTTATTTCTTTTCTTGACTAATGGCTCTCACTAGAACTCCCTGTACAGTCTTGTATAGCAATGGTGTAAATGGGCATCTGGTTGCTTATCTTTTCAGCCTTTGACCACCGAGCATGATATTAGCTGTGGGTTTTCCATAAATACCCTTTATCTTATTGAGGAAGTTCCTCTTTATTCCTAATTTTCTGAGTGTTTTCAACATGAGCGTGTGTTGGGTTTTGTCAGATACCTTTTTTTCATCTATTGAGATGATCATGTGTTTTTTTCCTTTTCTATTAATGTGGTGTATAACATTAATTTTTCTTATATTGAATTATTTTTGCATCCCTGGGATAAATGCTATTTCATGGTGTATGATCCTTATAGACTGTTGGGTTTAGTTTGCTAGAATATTGTTGAGGGTTTTTACATAAATATTCATAAGTGATACTGGCCTGTAATTTTTTTTGGCAAGGTGAGGGTGGATCAGACCATTTTGTTGAGGGGCTGTGGGGGCTTCTTCGAGGGCTGGAAAAATGGTAAGTTCTGGCATCCTTGGTCGGTCAGGATCTTCCCAGCTTCACAGTTGCCAAACACTATAGTTTTCTTTTGTTGTGATTTCTTTGTCTGGCTTTGGTGTCAAGGTAATGCCGGCCTCATAGAATGAGTTAGTTTTATCAAAAAGAAATGATAAATGTAAATGGGAAGCCACATAGAATGGTAATTAAAACACTCTATGTATGTTAGAAAGATCTCAAGTCAGTAACCTATTCTTCCTTCTTAATAAAGTAGTAAAAGGGCAAACTAAACCCAAAGCAAGCAGAAGAAAGGAAATAGTAAAAATTTAAGTCCAAATAAGTGAAGTAGAGAAAAGTGAATTAAACCAACAGCTGGTTCTTTGAAAAGCTCAGCAAAATTGGCAAATTTTTAGCCAAACTGAACAAGAAAAAAGAAGACTGAAATTACTAAAATCAGAAATTAAAGAGAATGTCACTACCAACCCAACAGAAATCAATGGGTTATAAGGGAGTACTCTGAACAATGACATACAAACAAATTAGATAACCTATATGAAATGAATGGACAAATTCCAGTGAAGAAACAAAATTGACTCAAGAAAAATAGAAAATCTGAATAGACCTCTAACAATTAAGAACTTGAATCAACAATCAAACCTCTCAATTGTTTCATTGTCAGTTTCTAACTTCATTTCGTTCTGGTCAGAAAATATGATCTATATGAGATCATAGCTTTTAAATACACAGAAGCTGGTGCTCTATAGCTCAGCATGTGGTGAGTTTTCATGAATGTTCACGTTTTCTAAAAGACTAATACATATGTTGTATACTGTATGCTAAGCACTCCTCTAAATATTTTAAATATAGTAACTTGCTTAACTTTCACACTGACCCTGTGAAATAGGTACTATTATTATACCTATTTTACAGTAAGTAAAGTAAGAAAGAGAGATTAAGCAATTTGCCAAATTCACTACCTAGTAAGTGGCAGAGTTGGTATTTGAACCCAGGGACTGCAGCCCTGGAGGCTGTTCTCTTGACCAGTACACTGTTCTCTGAGTGTTAAGGGGAATGTTCAGTAATTATCCATTATCTCGAACTTACTGTTTTGTCCACATAGTCTGTCACTTACTGAAAGAGGGATCATAAAATCTCACACCATCCTTGTACCTTTGCCATTTTCTCTTTTTATTGCTATCAATTATGCTTTTTAGATATTCTAAGCTATGATATAAGGTGCATTGAGTTTATTTATTTATTTTTAATTTAAAAAATTTTTTAAATTAAGTTATGATTGATATACACTCTTATGAAGACTTCACATGAAAAAACAATGTGGTTATTACATTTACTCATATTATCAAGTCCCCACCCACACCCCAATGCTGTCACTGTCTATCAGTACAGCAAGATGCCACAGATCCAATATATGCCTTCTCTGTGCTACACTGTTCTCCCCGTGACCCCCACACCATGTGTACTAAACATAATACCCCTCAATCCCCTTCTCCCTCCCTCCCCACCCGCCCTCCCCCACCCCTCCCCTTTGGTCACCACTAGTTCATTCTTGGAGTCTCTGAGTCTGCTGCCATTTTGTTCCTTCAGTTTTGCTTCATTGTTATACTCCACAAATGAGGGAAATCATTTGCATTTGTCTTTCTCCACCTGGCTTATTTCACTGAGCATAATGCCCTCCAGCTCCATCCATGTTGTTGCAAATGGTAGGATTTGTTTCTTTCTTATGGCTGAATATTATTCCATTGTGTATATGTACCACATCTTCTTTATCCATTCATCTACTGATGGACACTTAGGTTGCTTCCATATCTTGGCTATTGTAAAAAGGGCTGCAATAAACATAGGGGTGCATATGTCTTTTTGAATCTGAGAAGTTGTATTCTTTGGGTATATTCCAAGGAGTGGGATTCCAGGGTCAAATGGTATTTCTATTGAGGTGCATTGAGTTTAGAATTGTTATAAGTTCCTAGTGAATCAAACCTTTTATTCATTATTTAGTGACCACCATAATCTCTAATAATTCTTTTTACTTTCAAGTCTTCCAGTTGATGTTACTTTAGCTAATTCCATTTTTCTCTTGGTCAACATTTTTTGTGGTATGTCTCTTTGATGTCTGATCTTTCTACAGCTCAATGTTTTAGTTGTTATCTCTTGTAAACAGCATATAGCTGGCTTTTTAATAATTCCATTTGAAAAATTTTGTCCATTAAACTGGAAAGTTTAATCCATTCACACTCACAGTGTTTACTGTATATTTCTATTTATTTCAGCATATTTACCATGCATTTCTGGTTGACCCCTTGGTTCTGCCTTATTTTGGATTTTTTTTTTCTTTTTCCTCTACTAGTTTGTTTCCTCTATGAGCTTGGAAGACATAAGATCTTGTTTACTAAATCCTAAAGTCAGTTGGTCAGTGCCTTTACCCTCTTCTTGACCAATGCAAAGACCTTAGGATATTTAACATAGATCACCACCTGATCCCCTGTATTTAATATGCTGTTTTTAGCTAGTATTTTAATTCTAAACAGTTTTCTTCCTGCCATAAATTAAACATCACCATTGTCATTATTTGCTATAGCCTATGTTTATTTGGATTATCCATGTAAGAGCAGCATTTTTCTCCTCATTCTCACACCTTTCATCTGAGATAATTTTATATCTGCCTGAAAGATATCCTTTTGTATTTCTTTAGTGAGGATCTTTTGGTGATAAACTTTCTCAGTATTTGTGTAAAATGCCTTCATAGTGTGCTCATTCTTGACAATTCTCTGCATGTGGAATTCTGGATTGACATTACTTTTAGTCTCTTAAAGATACTGTTACTCTTTATTCTGCATCTGTTGTTGCCGTTGGAGTCAGGAGTCTATCATGCCTCTGAGATGGTTTGTCTTCTGTTTTGAGATTGTTTTTCTTTGATCATCTACAGTATCACTGTGTGCTGGAGTGGGATTTCTTTTTTATTGTTTTGCTTTGGATTTGTTGGGCTTCCTGGGTCTGAAGATTGATGTCTTTCAACCATTCTAGAAAATTCTTAGCCATGATCTTTTAGAATATCACCTCCTTCCCACACTCTCTGTTTTCTCTTCTTAGAATTCCAATCAAATGTAACTTGGACCTCCTCAATGAATCCTCAGTATCTCCTAACAGCTCTTAAATTTTCCATCTTTAAATCACCCTGTATTGCACCCTGGTCCTTTCTTTAGATCCTTTCTAAAGTCACTAATTTCCTTTTTTGCTGTGTCATCTTTGCTGTTGGTCATTCCTTCCAACAGGTGCTTAATTTCAATTAAAAGTTTTATTTCTAGAAGTTTTCATGGCTCCTTTTCAAATCTGTTCATTCTTGCTTGTGTTTTCAAGCTCTCATTTATTTCTTTAAGTATAGTAAGCCTAGTGTTACAGTCTATGCCTGATCATTTTCATATCTGAAGTCATGGTAAGTCGGTTTTTTTGTCTGTTGCAACTGCTGGTTCTCAGTCATCATAACCTGTTTCCTTGTGAGATTTTTTTTTACTCATTCTAGAGGAAAGTTCATCTGTGGGCATTCTCTGAGCACTTGGATGAAGTTACATTCCTCTAGAGTGTTTCATCCGGTCACCTGGAATACTAGCAACCCAGGTCTTTTTAAAAAATAAATTCTCTCCTTAGGGTTTCCTTGACCTCACAGGCAGCGTAAATTAAAACTGCAAGCTCACATGAAGGCTTGTGGTTATAAATTCTCCGGAAGACTTTTTTTTCCTCTTCCTCTCCACAGGGTGTATTTTTCTTTCACAGTTACACCACTGGCATTCTTCACTGGAGTCCCGGTCTTATTGCAGGAATCTCCTATGGGACTTTATTTCCTGTCCCTGTGGCCAGGGGCTCAGGGTCTCCAGGAGTTGACAGAAATCCTTTCTCATTATTTACTTTATGGGGCTCCTAGTTTTCACTTTTTAAAACAGCTTTATTAAGATATAATAGTAACATACCGTACAGTGCACCCATTTAAAGTGTAAAATTCAGTGTGGTTTTGAGTAAATTGCAGAGCTGTGCATCCATTACCATATCAATTTTAGAACATTTTTATTACCCCAGAAAGCAACTCTGTACCCCACCTTTCATTCCCAAACCCCTCCTCCTCACTCCTAGGTAACCATTAATCCACTTTCTGTCTCTGGATTTGCCCATTCGTATGTTCGTCCGTGTTTGTAGCATGTATCGCTACTCCATTCTTTTGTATTGCTGAGTATATATTCCATTGTTTGGTTCTATCATGTTTTATTTATCCATTCATCAGTTGATGGACAGTTGGGGTGTTCCTACCATTTTACGAGATATAAGATTATAAATGCTATAACGAACATTTATGTGCATGTTTTTATGTAGATGTATGTCGTCATATATCTTGGATATATACCTAGGAGAGTTGCTGCAGAACCATATGGCAATTCTGCATTTAACCTTTGTGGAACTGCTGGACTGTTTTCCAAAGTGGCTGCACCATTTTACATTCCCAGCAGCAGTGTGTGAGGTTCTGATTCTTGCACATCTTTGCTAATACTTGCTATTGTCTACTTTTTTGATTAATGTCAATTTTGTATGTGGGGTGGGGGGGATGCTGTGGTTTATCAGTTTTGCCTATTCTGTCCAGCACTTGGTTGTTTCAGTCAAGGGATTGTTTAGGCAGCTGAATCACCAAACTGCCAGAAAAGCAAGTCCCATCACCTTTGCAGCTCTGTGGTCTACCAGACCCTGCTTTCTCTTGCTCTCTTCTAAGTCATTGTGTGCCCAGCAGCTCCAACCACCTTTTAAAATCCTAGTCCAGCTATGCCCCCTGCACCCCCACCAGGTGCAATCCTGGTTTGCTCTTGGATTCCGTCCCCTCTCCTTAGCACCAACCTGGCTCTTGCTAACCTCAGCCACCTCTCTGGATCCCCTGAGTTCACCGGAGCCCAGATCCTCATCAGACCCCGGCTGCCGCCACCCACCCCCTTCTATGTGTGGGGCTCGTGGTTCCCCCTCTCCCTGGCTCCTGCTTCCCAGTGTCTGCCCAGGGCCTCCCCTTCATGTCTCAGCTCAAATGTCACCTCCTCCAAGGTGCCTTTCCTGTCCAAATCCGAATTATTCTTTGTAACTATTCAGTTAGTTAACCTGACTTGCTTATACTTTGCCTCCCCTTCTGGAATGTGGGCCTATAGGGGAAAGGGACCGTTTGTCACACTGCACACAGTGGACACTTAGTAGTATTCGTTACGTGGAGGAGGGGCAGACCGGGGCCGAGGGGGGAGGGCTTCCTCTGCTTCCTCCTCTGATGTCCACCTTCCCCAAATCCTGCAGCCACCTTCTGGGTGAACCCCCAGTTCAAGATCCGGCTGGAGGAAACGGATGATATGGACGACGGGTATGGGGGTCGCGAGTCAGGCTGCAGCTTCGTGCTCGCCCTCATGCAGAAGCACCGCCGCCGCGAGCGCCGCTTTGGCCGCGACATGGAGACCATCGGCTTCGCGGTCTACGAGGTGAGCGGGTGGGTCCCACGGCGCCGGCCCAGTATACCGGCGAGCTCCGCCAGGGGGCGCCAGAGGACTCCGCCGCCGCTGGGAGCGGCCCCGAACCCCGCGGCCCTAGACAGCCTGCGGGGGCCCTGCCGAAACCCTCTCCCAGGCTTGGAGGGCAGGGCCTAAAATCCATCCCCTGAGGCAGACGGAGGGGTAGGAGGAGGCTTGGCCAGGAGAGGGAAGGTTCTGGCGTTCTTCCCCATCCCTGGGGCTGGAAGGCTCTTGGGCAGGAGGATCTGGCTTCTTTGACACCTGAGAGGCAGCCTCTGGGGAACATACTGGCTCAGCTTCAGAAGGAAGTGGGCAGGTGGGCTGCCTAGACGAGAAGCGAGCTCCCTGTGTGGGAAGTGTATAAGCAGTGCCCAAGACAGAAGCTTCTGGACCTCCGTGGTGGAGATACAGGACAGCCACAGCCTCCATCTGGGCCCAGAGCCCCTGGCAGCAGCCTGGTGTGCACTTCTGATGTCCCTGGGCTGTAGGGCATTGCAGTTGGTCACCCTGGGGGCAGTTGCAGAGGCTCTGATTCAGAGTGGCGGCCCAGGGCATTCCAGGGACGAAGAGGACCCTGCTTGGGCCCCTATCCTGGGCTTGTGGGTGTGAAGGCAGGTCTGGGTCACCGGTGGCCGCAGGCTCAGTGCCCCTGCCCAGCACGCACGGCAGCCCCGCCCTGGGCCAGGCACAAATGACTAACTTCCCCCTCTCTCTGGCAGGTCCCTCCAGAGGTAGGTGTGGCATCTGACTCACCTGGATTCACACCCGGCCCACGGTACCCAGAGGGGAGCAGGACGGAGGCAGCCCACACACAGAGCCAGGAAGTCACCTCTTTCTACTGCTCACAGAGCGCTCCCCACCCTGCCCACTGTAAGGGAGGCAGAGCAAAGACTGCTCTCCCGGGGGTCAGGGCAGGTAGTAAGGGAGGGAGCTGGGTGTGCACCCTGGTGCTCAGAGCCCTGCCTGACAGGCACACGAGGCTCTTCCTGTTACTGTTCCCTGAGTAAATGGCTGGCGAAGACTGCCCGGGGCTGGGTAAGAGCAGGCGGTGGGTGGACAGAGCATGGGGCGTAAGCCCTAAGCCTCAGCATTAGTGTCTGTAAAACCAGCTTAAGAACACTGTCTCAGGGCTGTCACGAGCATTCAGGGAGGAGCCACACGTCAGGTGCCCTGCAGTGTCTGACATGGGGGAGGCTCCGTGTAATACTGAGATGTTGTCTCAGTGGTGTCCTGGTATCTACGTTCACACCCCATGATACCTCCTCACCCCCGCCCAGTGCAGTGGGCAGGGTTGTTACCCCAGTGGAGCTGTTATCCCAGCTGTCCAGCCCCTTGGCTCGGATGGTGCAGCCTGGGGTCTGGTCTCTGGGCATCTCCTGAGGGTGGGCTGCGCGGGCAGCTGCAGCCTCCGGGCTCCTTCCCTCCCGCCAGCTGGTGGGCCAGCCGGCCGTGCACCTGAAGCGGGACTTCTTCCTGGCCAACTCGTCGCGGGCGCGCTCGGAACAGTTCATCAACCTACGGGAGGTCAGCACCCGCATCTGCCTGCCGCCCGGGGAGTATGTGGTGGTGCCCTCCACCTTCGAGCCCAACAAGGAGGGCGACTTTGTGCTGCGCTTCTTCTCGGAGAAGAGCGCCGGGACCGAGTGAGTAGGAGTCCCCCCACCCCCACCCCCAGGCCCCCTGCCCCCCGTGACTGGCCCCTCTTTCTCCCCACTGTCTGCAGGGAGCTGGATGACCAGGTCCAGGCCAACCTCCCTGACGAGGTGCGTGCCCTGCCCCCCACAGCCGCCTTCGTCCTCTGTCAGCCTGGGTGTGTGATGGGGCCTGGGTGTCCTGGCCCCCAGGCTCAGCTGGCAGGGCCGAGGTCCTCCTGGCAGGAGCCATGGCAATAACACTAGTCCATTAGTCCTGCACTAAATAGTTTGCAAGGACTTTGTGCTAATAATGGCGTGGGGTCCCTTGGATGGGGCTCGTGGTGGTCGCCCCATTTCCTCCATAGCAACCCTGTCAGGTGCTCTCACCGTCTCCCCTCTCAGTGGAAAGCTCAAGTGCAGAGAGCTTAAGGGACTTGCCCAGGGTTGTGTAGCAGGGCTCCAGAGCCTCCCCCTTCCTCACCGAGCTGAACTGCACCCCCGTTAGGCCGCAGGAGTCTAGTGTGGGGGTGAGTGGGGACGAGATGCCGACTTTACAGATGAGAAGTGTGAGGCTCAGAGAGGTGAAGTGACATGTAGTGATGAGCGGGCTTGGCCCTCTCTCCAGCTGTGCCCATGCAGGAGCCGGGCTGGGCGCCCCTGACCTGCCCTCTCCCTTCTCTACCCAGCAAGTGCTTTCAGAAGAGGAGATTGATGAGAACTTCAAGACCCTCTTCAGGCAACTGGCAGGGGAGGTAGGCCAGGGCGCGGGGGAGGGTCCTCTGGGGCGCCGGGGGGCTGCCTTTCTGGGGTGGGTGCCATGCTGCCTCTTCCCCCAGGACATGGAGATCAGCGTCAAGGAGCTGCAAACCATCCTCAACAGGATCATCCGCAAACGTGAGTGTCGTAGCGCCTGCCCTCTCCCTGGGGCCTGCCCCCCATTTCCTCCAACCTCTAGAATCTAGGCTTTGGCTTCCACTTGGAGATGAACCTGATCTCTTGGTCTTGGTGGGTGGGGGGGCCCTCCACTGCCTTCCTGAGCCCTGCTCAGCTCTGTTTTCTTCCCAAACTCCTCTCACTGTTTTGCTGCACCCGGTCTCCATGCCTGAGAGCTGTGCTCTGCTGTAGTTGGAAGCTTAGCTGGCTGACAGCACCTTAGTGCCAAGAAACAGGAGCCCCCCTTCCTCCCAGAAGATGTGCCCCGGCTGGCTTGGGAGCAGAGCATGGCTGGCTTCACTCCTGCTATGCACACCCAAAGGCAGCCACCCCCAGCCTGCCCTTTGCCCCTCCCTCTGACCCCTGACCCTCAGCCCAGACTCCTTTCCTATTCTCATCCTTCTGGACCTACAGCAGGCCCAGCCCTGATGGTCCCCCAGTTTCACGTTTCCACTGTGTTTGTTTCTCCTTGTTTTGTGCTCTTTTCATTTTACTCTGGTCTAGGTATGGTGGTGACATGCTGCAGGGACACCAGCTTGACTGCTGAAGTGCTTTAAACTGTTTTTCCTGATGATAAAAACAATCTTACACACCTACTCTGCTATATTTTATACCCTAGGGGACAGGAATGGTGCCTCCTGGGTCTCTGTCCCACCCAGTATTCCCAGCATGGGGCAGGCCCCGGAAGCTTGGTGGTCAAGGTGTTGGAACTGGTTTTTCTTGCAGACAAAGACCTGAGGACCAATGGCTTCAGCCTGGAGTCCTGCCGCAGCATGGTGAACCTCATGGACGTATCCTCTGCCTTCATCTCCCGAGTGGTGCTTTGGGTTAGGGGTTGTAGGCGTGGGAAGGGTGCTCAGTGACCTGTCCAAGGAGCAGTGCAGAGAAAGGGACATCTCTGTGGTGTGTGGGTGAACCAGTTCCTTCCTAGGCATCTTCCGCTGATGGGGAGGGGGAGACTGAGGCACAGGCTTTGTGCCGAGTGGGAGATGGAGAGAGTGACCCTAAGGCCGTCACTCCTTTTGCACCCCTCCCTTGAGCAGAGGGCGAGGAGGGCTGGGCTGCAGGCTGGCTGTGCACGGACTCTGGCCACATCTCCCCTTATTTTGCCCTCTCTGTGGCCATCTCCTCTCCTCCCCACTTGCTCACCTTCTGCCCCTGCCTGGTTTAAGCTGTGGAGTTTTCTTCTTAACCGGTGGCTGCCCAGCGGGACGGCAACGGGAAGCTGGGCCTGGTGGAGTTCAACATCCTGTGGAACCGTATCCGGAATTACCTGGTAGGTGGTCCCTGCAGGCAGCGTCCCCCCTCCTCTGTACTCCAAAGCCCCCGTATCCCAGCAGCTGACCCGCCTTTCAGGCCTCTCCCCGCCACCCCTGGGGCGGGCTGGGAGGGCTGGATGCCCCCGGCCAGCCCTCACCCTCTGCTTCCTACCCCAGTCCATCTTTCGGAAGTTTGACTTGGACAAGTCGGGCAGCATGAGTGCCTATGAAATGCGGATGGCCATCGAGTCTTCAGGTGAGGCCTGAGGGCTGCGGCGCCTCTGGAGCCCCAGACAGACGGCCTGACTGCCAGGGCAGCGGCCCACCCCACTGGCCCTAGACCCTGGCTGATGACGGAGGCAGTGCAGCCGCATCTCCCGCCTTTTCCCCGTGGTTACTGAGCTAGGCTTTATCAGCGGTTCCTTTTGTCCTCGCTGCCTAATGAGGACGTTATCTCTGTTGTGCGGAGAAAAGCGGGGCTCTGAGAGGGAAGGTGACTGGCCCCAGGCCCCCCAGCCAGGGAGGGGCGGGCCTGGCTCCGGAGCCTCCCCTGAGAAAGGTCCAGGGCCATCCTCACAGCCCTTGTCAGGATGAGGGCAGTCAGAAGAATCCGAAACCCACCCCTGGGCCCTTGCTGGCCAGGCCGACTCCCTGGAAAGAGGTCCTGGCCCCGCACAGGGGGTGGTCATGCCCCTGAGCCGCTGGGCTCGGCCACTGCCCTGTCCCCTTGGGCCGGGCTGCAGTCCCCGGCCCTCAGCGCCTCTCCTGGGCCAGGCTTCAAGCTCAACAAGAAGCTGTATGAGCTCATTATCACCCGTTACTCGGAGCCTGACCTGGCTGTGGACTTTGACAACTTCGTGTGCTGCCTCGTGCGGCTGGAGACCATGTTCCGTGAGTGTCGCCATCGGCTCCTCCCTCCCGTTCTGTCCCAAACTCATCCCCCAGGGGCTAGCTGTGCCATGGCGTGTGCCAGAGAGGCAGGCTCTGCATTTGGGCACCTGAAGGCTGGGTGCCAGGAGGTGGGGGCTCTGGAGGGGTCTTGGGCAGCAGGAAAAGCTTGGGGGGGCTGTGGGGGGGGGTTGGGGTAGGTAGCAGAGCTGTTCCTGCATGAACATCCTACTATGTTCTCTGCTCTATGTCATCTTTCCTTGGACACACAGGGTTTTTCAAAACTCTGGACACAGATCTGGATGGAGTCGTGACCTTTGACTTGTTTAAGGTGGGAGCGTCCCTCAGTCGGGGCTGGGCAGGGCGCTTGGGTGCCATGGTGTTGTCTTACCTCCCTGGGGCAGGAGCCTGTGGCCTCAGAACTGGCTCTAAATTCTGGGCCACCTGAGACCTGGAAGGGCTGGGTTGGGGTGTCTGGGTTCTGGGAAGGGAGCTGGAGGGAGGCCCAGGCCCCTGGAGGTGTCTGCAGGCGTCAGCGCCTGGTCTCCCAGGAGGACAGGAGATAAGAAAGTGGCCCCTGCCAGTACCTTCTCCCACCTGCCCTCAAAGGGGGTGCAGAGGTGGCCCTCCTGAGCCGCGGGGCTGGGAGGCTGCCCCTGCTGACCTCTCGGTGTTTCCACTACCCCTGGCTGACCCCGGCCCACTCTCCTCTCCGCCTGGCAGTGGTTACAGCTGACCATGTTTGCGTGAGGTGGGCTCAGGCCCCCCTGCTGCGTTCCTCTCCCTCGTCGTCTGCCAAGCACGTCTTCCTGCCACCCCACACCAGGCCACACCGACTGCAAGTGCCTTCCTGGGAGCAGGAGGCTGCCTCCCATCTCCTGCCGCCTCGTCTCCCAGCTGCCATCGTTCATCTGCTTTGGGCAGAGCCGTGTGGCCCTCCCTGCCTTCACAGGCCACGGGCTCAGATGGCCTCTCCCAGCCCCTCCTGTCCCCAAACCAGGAAGGCAGCTTCTGCTTGTTCCTGCCTCAGAATGGGGCTCCAGTGGGAGCTGACAGCCTGGGCCTTCCAGCATCCTGTGTGTCCTCTCCCCTCACTCCAGAGCCCACCCAGCCGGCCCGCCCACCTGGCCTCACCTGTAGACTAAACCGTAACCACTAACTCTGCACCGGCTGCAGCTGACGTGCAGAGCCCTCTCCCAGCTGGGGCCTCCCCCTGGGGCTGGGACTCCTGTTCCTTCCAGTGCAGATGCCAGTGCCCCCACTCTTGCCCCCAGCCCCGCCCCACCTGCCACCAGGAGCCACCTGGCCTGGGGTGGTCAGGTGTTCCCTCCCTCCTTTTTTATATTGGTGATTTTAAAGGGGACTCTTCAGGGACTGGGTACCAGTTATGGGGGTGCCAGAGGCACCTGGGTGTGGGATAGGAGGGTCTCATGTTTCTATGCAGAGAAACCCCAAATAATAAAGGAAAATGCCCCACATGTGTCTCTGGACTGTGTTTCTGTCCAAACTGGTTGCCCGAAGTCACTGTCAAGCCTTGGCCTGTAGGATAGTCCGGGCCTCTCACCACCACCCCGCCCTCCATCTCCCACACTGCCCCAGATGCACTCCCCTGCTACCCCCTCCTCCTCTGGAGTACTGGGCATCTGGGAGCTTGGGAGGATGGAGCCCTGGCTACCGGGACAGGGCCACGCCGCTGAGGTCCCACGTGGCCCTGCTGGTCCCACATGCCCTCCTCGCAGCCCTGGAGGTCTGACCCCTGCCTTTCCTGCCCACTCTGGCTTCTGATGCTTGCGTTGAAATCCAAACCCCTACTTAGCACAACCTGACCCCCCAGGAAGCTCCCTAGAGCACAGAACCTCCTTCAGATCCTGTGAAGGTGGGGGTTGCCCCTGAGACCCAGACACCTGCTGCTTATGTAAGCTGCTCCAGGCCCCTCTGGGGTCCAGGCTTTTCTTACCAGAGATAAGAGTGGATTGAGTGGGGGGTAGGGGTGAGCTTCGAACTAACAGTATGTGCAGGGCCAGGGTTGGTGGAGCCCAGGTGGGCGTGGGGGCTGCCCTCAGCTGCTGGGAGCCCCCAGTGGGGTCTCAGGTGGCCGACTGCGTGGCTGCTGCCTGCCACACCGGGGCCCAGGGCCTGGAGCAGCCGTCCTGAGCCTGCGCTTTGCCTTTGGGAGTCCCTGGGCCGGGACTTCCTGGGCCTCGGTTGTCCTTTTCAGCAAGGGGGTGGCCCACCACTTCCTGGGAGCCTGGCGTGGGTGCAGCAGGCCCTGTCCTTTCAGTCCTCCAGATAGGGTTTTGTTTCATGAGAGGGTCTGGCTGGTCTCTGAGGCTGAGTGCCTAGGGCTGGGGGCAGGGAGAATGGGGCTTCCTCTTGGCTGCCTATTTGGGCCTTCCTAAAGGGCTTAGGAGTGTCTCCTGTGTAGCCCCTGACTTCTCAGGGGACAAGCAGCCATTATCCCTGGCAGCCCTTTATCTGACCTCTGAGCATTGAAAGCTCCGACCTGGATGGAACCGGTGACAGGGACTGGGTGCCACGTGCTGTGGCTGGAATCGGACTCTTGAAGATGCCTGACAATGGCCTCCAGGGGAAAAGGGAGGTGATGGTGCCCCATTTACTGCAGAATCCTCCTGGGGAGGCCAGCGGCCAGGCGGCTAGGCCTGCAGATCTGGGCAGGGGGCTGTGAGGCAGCCCTCTGGGACCCCTACTCTTCTAACTTGAGAGGTGAGAAGTTGAGAACAGTGAGGAGAAGGGGCCTGGTGGGAGGGGGTGCCCTGCAGACATGAGGACACCCGAGGCTTCCTGTGGGGTGTAACCAGACCCTGCTGAGCTGCAGGACACAAGGCATGGCAGTGCTAACCTCGGCCTGTTCCTCCACCTCCCAGGGCCTTGCCCCAGCCCCTTTACATAAGCGCTGGCAGGCTTGGCCTCAGGTCAGCCCGTGGCCATGGCCTTCACAGAACTGCTGGATGCCCTGGGTGGTGTGGGTCGCTTCCAGCTTGTCTACACCACCCTGCTGCTGCTGCCCTGCAGCCTGCTGGCCTGCCACAACTTCCTGCAGAACTTCACCGCCGCTGTGCCCCGCCACCACTGCCAAGGCCCCGCCAATCACACTGCAGCCGCCAATGACTCGGGGGCCTGGCTGAGGGCCGCCATACCCCTGGACCGGCTTGGGACCCCTGAGCCATGCAGGCGCTTCGTGGAGCCTCAGTGGGCCCTCCTGAGCCCCAACACCTCCATCCAAGGGGTGGCCACGGAGGGCTGCAAGGACGGCTGGGTCTATGACCGCAGCACCTTCCCGTCCACCATCACAATGGAGGTCAGAGGGGGCTGAGGTGGTGGCGGGGGGCTGCCCAAGGCTGAGGCTGGACCAACCCTGTCTCCCCTGCAGTGGGATCTGGTGTGTGAGGCCCGCGCCCTCCGCGATGTGGCTCAGTCCATCTACATGGCCGGGGTCCTGGTGGGCGCTGCGGTGTTTGGCAGCCTTGCGGACAGGTGAGTCTGGGGATGAGGGTCGCAGCCACCTGATGCCCTTCATTAGTTTTTCTTTATTAAAGTTTCTTTGAGTATTTTCAAATGGACAATACATACAGTACATTCACATGGTTCAGATTCCAGAAGACAGAAGGCAGCAGGGGCATGTCCCTTTTCCACTCCTGCGCTGCCCTCCTGTAATCTCGAGAGGGCAGCCTGGCTTCTGTGCGTCTTACAGAGATATTTAATGATTTAGTGCCATCTAAGTAAACATATACATACGCTCTGTTGCCCCTTTTTATACAAATGCTGGGACCTCCCCCGCATGCTTCTGTTCCTGGCTTTTTCACTGCAAGCCTGCTGCATATTCCTTCGGGAAGCGCTTTCTATCCTCCGTGCTGTCCGCTCTGCATCCAGCTCGTATGCATGAGCCGGGACTGACCACAGGGGCCCAACCGGAGGCAGTGGCCCCTTGAGGGGGACGCCTGGCACCGCAGCATGTGGCACACGGCCGTGGCTGCTGGGATCGGCCTCCTCTCTCCTCTTTTCCCTTCCTTCCTGCCCTCCATCCCCTTCTCTGCCTCACCTTCTCCCTTCTCTGCCACCCCTCCTCTCACACGAAGGCCCTCCTGGCCTGCAGACCCCACATCCAGGAGCACAGACCGCTCCCCGTGCTGCAGGCCGCAGCGCCTTGTGGGTGGCTGTCACCGCCCTCGTGGCCCCGTCACCACACATCCTGGTCTTCCTGCGCATGAGCTTGTGTCTTACCCACGGGGTCTTGTCTGTCACCAGCCCACAGCTCAGGCCTTCCACTCAGCGGCGATCGGTGCATGTTTGTAGCAGAAGGAACAAGCGAGGGAATGAGTGTGTCACGGGGCGTCTGGAGAAGAAACGCTGCCGTCGTCCCCTACTCGCCCTGAGGCCCTCCTGGCCAAGCTGGGGCCCCAGGCGGGAGCCTCGCTTACAAACGGGGCAGTGCCAAAGCCAGAGGGGGATGCCCCCGCCCCACCCGGCCTCCCTGCGTGACCAGTTCACACGGGGTACTGCTCCCAGCGGCCCCGGCCTGGCCAAGGGCTCACAGTGTGGGCTCTGGTTTGGGGCCCCGCTCCAGCCCCAAGCCTCAGGGGGCTCTCTCACTGGCCGCTGCACCTGTGTCTGGGCCACTGCAGAATCCCTGCCTTTTCCTGGAAGACCCGGGGCCGGATAGGGGCAGAAATATTCCTGGGAAGGAGCGCCTCTCTTGGCCTCCAGTTCCCCCTCCCCGCCCTGCCTTGGGCCAGCCTCCAGAGGTGCGGCTCCCTTACGGAGGAGGGGCCTGGGGTAGGGTGGGGTGGGGGGCTTCCTCTAACCCTCCCGCAGGACCCCCTGGGGGATGTCGCTGTCGCCTGGGGAAGCCTAACCCTGTGCTCCTGGCCGGGCTCAGGCTGGGCCGCAAGGCCCCCCTGGTCTGGTCGTACCTGCAGCTGGCGGTTTCGGGGGCTGCCACCTCGTACTTCGGCTCCTTCAGTGCCTACTGCGTCTTCCGGTTCCTGATGGGCATGACCTTCTCAGGCATCATCCTCAACTCCCTGTCTCTGGGTGAGTCCAGCCAGCCAAGGAGGGCCTGGAGGGGAGGGGGCTCACAGAAGGGGGGACTGTCCTCACTGGCCATCTTTCCTGTTGGGCTGTGCTAGTGTCCTCATCTAGGGATCTCAACTCAGCCCCTCCCACCGGGGCTCTTGGGGACCTGGGCTCTGGGCAGCAGCCCTGCCAGGGGTGAGCCGTGGACCCCGGCTTGCAGTAAGCTGAGAGGGCTGGGTTCCTTTCCTGCATGAGTTAGTCAACAATAAATACCACTTATTAAGGACTTACTGTGTGCCAGTCTCAGGGTGGCTCAGGGTGGGGACACAAAAGTGACATGAGACACAGGGGTCTCCAGAGCTGCAGGAAATCCCAGGTGATGTGACTTCAAAAAGAGTGGGTTCACTCAGGCTGCAAGGGTGGTGACTCCTGGCCTTCTGGATGCCAGGTGGGAATGTCTGCACTGCCTAAAGTAACAGCGTGAGGCCTCACTGCAGCCTGGTTTCAGGCTGGGTGGCTCTCGCAAAGAGCCCTGTGGGGCAGTGGGAAGCCCACCCTGGGCCTGTGCTCCCCTCTAATTACTTAGTTTGCTCCTGGGGACACCACTAGGCCTCGAGGATCTGAAGGGGATGCCAAAGATGGAATGGTTCTTTCATCTCAGTGGGGGAACCAGGATGCACCAGGCCCACACACATGACGACCACCTTATATACACACACCCCTACGTGTTCACACATACACTCACTACTACTACATTCCAGACGCAGTTAAGCGCCTTAGATGGAGCAATGAACACTGCAGAGCCTTGCTCCTGTGGGTCCTGTGGAGCCCGTGCTCTTGTGTGGGAAGACAGGATAAACAATGCAGATAAGCAAATTGCATAGTATGTTAGAAGGTGAAAAACACTACAGAGGAAAACTAAAGCCCAGGAAGGGAGTAAGGATGGCCCGGGTAGTGGGGAGTCTGCAACTTTTATCTGACTGGTCAGCAAAAGACCTCACATAGGGGTTGCTGAGCAAAGCGCCTGCGGCTCTTAGGGGAAGGAACATTCTAGGGTCCTTGTGGCTGGAGCAGAGCTGGGGGGTGGGCGACAGATGAAGTCTGGGACACGGGGGCAGATCATTAGGCCCTGTGGCCAGTTAAGGCGTTGGCTTTGAACTGAGTGAGATGGGAGCCACTGAGGAGCCTGAGCTGAGGAGAGGCCTGACCTGACCCGACCTGATGGTGTCTGCCTGGATTCCCCCAGAGGCAAGGGCCAGGGTGTTGCCACCCAGGAGGCAGGAAGGGCTCTGCTCCCCACTGTTGGTAGAAGCAACTGCCTGTGCTGAGTGCCTGGGCACATGAGCTGGCTGCTCACTGCCATCCATTTGTTATGGTTGCCGCCTAAGAGTGTGCATGACTTACTTAACCAGTCCCCCATCGATGTACATTTAGGTTGTTTCCAAGTTTTGCTATTTACAGAAAAAATCATGTAATTAGGAGCCATTATATTTTCTTTCCTGCCAACTGTTCACATCTTATGCCTGTTTTTTTCTTTGGCCTGTGGGTTACTTTCCTATTGATTCATAATATTGATTCCAATATTAGCAAAATTCACCTTTTATTGGTTATTTGAGTTGCTTTTTTTTGTCCGACATTATGACTTTGTTAATGGTGTTTTTTCTTTTTTAAATTCAGACACTTCCTATTTTTATTGTTTGTTCATCTTTCCTTTTATTGTTTCTGGGTTTGGTGACACTCTTATAAAAGTCTTTCCTGGCTCAAAGATTGAAAAAAAGTCTTCCATGATTTCTTCTGATATTTTTCATGGTTTGATTGGTTAGTTTTGTGGTCCCCTGGAGTTACCTGGCCTTGAGGAGTGAGGTCGGAGGTACTGCAAAGGGGATGGGGTGAATTAAATAAACATGCAGCCCTGAGCCTGCTCTGCTTTCCTCTGCAGTGGTGGAGTGGATGCCCACCCGGGGCCGCACGGTGGCCGGGGTCTTGCTGGGGTACTCCTTCACCCTGGGCCAGCTCATCCTGGCTGGCGTGGCATACCTGATCCGCCCCTGGCGGTGGCTGCAGTTTGCCGTCTCCGTTCCCTTCCTCATCTTTTTCTTCTATTCTTGGTACGTCCTGAGCACAGGGTGGGGAGGGGGCAGCCTGTGTGTCTGAGCCCCCACCAGTCCCTATAAGAGGTTTGGGGTGTGGGGCTTCTGGACGTGGTGGGGATACAAAGGAGGGCCGGTGCTCACATGCTCTGGTAAAATCCCTTACATTAGTATGGGGCTCCAGAACGTTCCAAGCGCTTTTCCTTCATCAGTTCCTTAGCCCCTCAGGACAGCCCCATGGCATTTTACAGGAGGGGAGCTGAGGCGCACCTCAGGGGGTGGGGTGGTCCGTGACTTATTCAAGGCCACCAGGGGTCAGAACCTGATTCAAAGCCTGTGCTGTGCATGTCCAAAGTCCAGTGAGTCTCTACGTGTCCTCCAGTGACTTCTGTGTGACATGCTGCACAGAAGGGACGCTGGCATGCCCCCCAGTCTCCCCGACTCTGCAGACAGCAGGACATTTCACCGTTTTTAGGGTCTGAAAGAAGGTGAATTCAGGTGCAGTTGGGTTTGGGGAATGGAAAGAGCGCCACTCAACCCTGGCTCATTCTTCATCCCGCTCGGTGCCAGGTGGCTGCCGGAATCGCCGCGATGGCTCCTGCTCCACGGCAAGCCCCAGCCAGCCCTGCAGAGCCTGCGGAAGGCGGCTGCGCTGAACGGAAGGAAGGAGGAAGGGGAAAGGCTGACCAAGGAGGTAGGCGGGGCGGGTAGGAGGAAGAGTGGAAGCCCAGGAGCCGGGGTTTAGCAGCTTCCGGGACTCACCCCCAACCAGGTGAAAAGCCCGGGAACAAACGGAACGGGAAGTGTTCCGGTGCCGCAAGAATGTTTAACCATCGAGTGGCTGTGTGATCTGGGATACATGATTTAACTGCTTTTTTCACCAGTCTATCCATCTGTGCAGTGGGGAAATAACTCCATTCTCACTGACATCCGGCTGAAATTTAAGTAAAATAAAATTTAAAAATACTAAAATAGAAATCATAAAGTGAAATTATCAAATAGTAACCAAAGCACCTTTATTATAAGATAGTTACCATTTGTTATAAATAAGCACCCCATGCTGGGCACTATGCTAAGGGCTTTATGTACATAGTCCCATTTAATGCCTCACTTTTGCCAACGAGGAAGCCGAAGTTTGGATGAGTTTGGTAATTTGTACAGTGGAAAGTGGCTGAACCACTTGGGACCCCTCTTCTTAACCGTTGGCCAAGACCATTTCAGAGCCTATTCCAGAAGCGAGGGTCCTACTAGAACCACTGATGGCAATTTTATCCTAATCAGCAGGCATGTCAGGAGACTTCGGACTCATGTTACAGCCTCTACTTCTCCCCAAAGCCCTGGAAACAGCCCAAGGGTCTTCAGTCCCGGGATGGGAGCCTAGAGCCAGCCATCCTGCCAGGGGCCTCAGCCTTGGCCTCCTTCCCTGGGTGAAGGGAAATAGCAAGGAAATAGGCACAGATCCCTCCCTTACCCTGATCAAATTTCCCTCACCCAGGTGGTGAGCTCCTACATCCAGAATGAGTTTGCAAGTGTCCGCACCTCCAACTCAGTCTTGGACCTCTTCCGAACCCCAGCCATCCGCAAGGTCACCTGCTGTCTCATGGTGGTCTGGTAGGTGGTGTGCTCAAGCCCAAGCCTTCCACCTGAGGCAGGGCCGTGCCTTTTGCCCCCACGTGTAAACTCTGTTCTAAATACTCTTAATGCAATGAGCAGGTGAGCCTTGTGAAATCAGTCCTGTTCCGTGCCCTTTCTCCAGGACCCTCTGAGTATCCAGGGTCCTCTGGCCCTCTGCTGGGTGCTTAGACGTGCTGACTGATGAGACATCCATGCTGACCTAGGGACCCTACATCTGAGCAGTGGGTCTCACCTGGGCAGGGACACCCATTGGAATCACCCAGGCAACTGTCTTGCCAATGGGTTTCAGCCCTGGGCAAGTTCACTATGGATTCAGTGTGACCAAAGGAATTGACAGCAAAACGTTCTTGGAATGAAAAGGTTATACCCAACTTTATTTCCACGGTGGCACGTCAATCACTAAAATCCCATTCATTCAGAGCAAGTCTGCATGCAGCAAGCCCATCTCTGCCTCTGGGCCTCTCTGCCCCCACAGCCGTCCTCTGGGCCTCTGTCCTCAGTGCTGCCTCCACTCCAGCCTCTGCTTTGCTCTCCTGCAGCCTTGCAGCCATGCCACCATATTGCCCAGAGCACTGGACAGAGATCTTTATAGAGTCAATAATGATGTATTGCCCACACCTGTGTAGTGAGCTAGCCAACCAGGGCCAGGTGAGAATCCTGGCCACAGGAACTTTCATTTTATCCACAGCAGCTTTTCCAAAATTCACTTTGTCCCACCCTGATATGCCCTGGGAACTTTGTAGGAGATTCTGGGAAGTGTCCCACTCTGGGAAACACTTGTGGGTCCAGAAGGGGACAGACAGGGAAACAATAATTTCTATGAGGTGTGACACGTGTCCTACTAGTTGTTCTCCTGGTTGGGACTGCTGAGCGCCTCACACAGGAGATGGCATTTAAGTGGGTTTTAAAAGATCGTTAATAGTTGCCAGGTGAGCAGAAACGAGTTCAAAACAGGTACATGGGTATGCAAATGTGAAACGGACAAAAATACAAAGGCAATCTGTACCTGTTAGCACAGACTGGGAGCTGGCAAATCCTAAGGGAAAAAAAAAAAGACCATTTTAATTTCACGTGACAGAATATCCTGGACATTTAAATAATAGGGATTGATATTTATGAAGTAGGGAATGTGGGCTATGAATCTGTTCTCTGGAGCAGATCGAACACGTTTTTTTCTTCATAATTTAAATTAAAGTATAGTTGATATACAATCTTATTTTCAAGTATACAACACAACGGTTCTTCAGTTACCCACGTTATTAAATCCTCACCCCAACTAGTGCGGTTAGTATCTGTCAACATAGAAAGATGTTACGGAATCACTGGCTATGTTCTCCATGCTGTACTACCAGCCTCATCACCCACTTACATTATGATGGAGAATTTTTGTGCCCTTTTATCCCCCTCCCCCTCCCCATCCACTCACCCCTCCCCCGTGGTGACCACCAGTCACTTCTGAGTCTCTGAATCTCCTGCTATTTTGTTCTGTTTCGTTTTTAGACTCCACAAATAAGTGAAATCATGGTATCTGTCTTTCTCCACCTGGCTTATCTCACTGAGCATAATGCCCTCTAGGTCCATCCATGTTGTCGCAAATGGCAGAATTTCTTTCTCTTTTAAGACCGAGTAATATTGCATTGTATATATGCACCACATCTTCTTTATCCAATCATCTATTGACGGACATTTTGGTTGCTTCCATTTCTTGGCTATTGTAAATAATGTGGCAATAAACATGGGGTGCATATACCTTTTTAAGTGAGGGATTGTTTTCTTTGGGTAAATTCCTAGGAGTGGGATTACTGGGTCATATGGTATTTTTATTTTTATTTTTTGAGGAACCTCTATACTCTCTCCATAGTGGCTGCACCAATTTACACTCCCACCAAGAGTGTAGGAGGGCTCCCTTTTCTCCGCATCCTTGCTAACACTTGTTATTTCTTGTCGTTTGGATAGTGGTCATTCTGACTGGTGTGAAGTGATATCTTATTGTGGCTTTGATTTGAATCTCCCTGATGATTACGGATGTGGAGCATCTTTTCATGTGCCTGTTGGCCATCTGTATTTCTTTGGAAAAATGTCTGTTCAGGTCCTCTGACTATTTTTTAATCAGGTTATTTGAGGGTTTTTTTGGTGTTGAGTTGTATGAGTTCTTTATTTTGGATGTTAACCCCTTATAAGATAGATTATTCATCAATATATTCTCCCATACTGTAGGCTGCCTTTCTGTCCTGCTGATGGTGTCCTTTGCTGTACAGAAGCTTTTTAGTTTGATGTAGTCCCACTTGTTCCTTTTTGATTTTGTTTCCCTTCCAGCACTCTTGTTTCCTGGTAACCAGCTGGGCTCTGGGAGACCAGACTACCCAGGTGACCTCAAGTAAGTCAGCCAGCCTCCTGGTGCCTCAGTTTGCTACTTATGCACCTGCCACTAAGGTCCTTGTACGGACTGGAAGATAAGACACCTAACTGCACACCTGCCAGGGAGAGCACCCTGGGAGAGTCTGTGCTTTGATTTGAGTTTGGGGCTATGTCCCCAGTGCGCTGGAAATGTGGGAATGTCCCCCACTATGGACCTTCAGTGGGTTTCGGCCCCAACAGCATTGCCTGCAGGCCAGTTCTGGCCCCAGGCAGCCAGACAGCTCCGCAGATCCAAAGTTAGGGGAGAGACACCCTTCTGCGATCGCAGCTGCTGACCGGCTCAGGCTCTCCGCTGGCCCACAAACCCCTGCTTCTTCATCCTCTTCCCACTGGGAAGAAACATGAATTCAAAATTCCAGGGTTGAAAGTCCCCTCTTGGATCCTTCTGGAAAGAATAAGCCAAGTGCCCTTCTGTTAAAAGGAAGTGATTTGGCCATGTAGTGATCAGGTCACCCAGATGATGGGGGTGGTTTCTGCCAGCAGGTGGGGGAGATTCACCTGTGGGGCTGGGCAGTCCTGCAGTGGGCGGGGGTGGGGGCCGGATTCTTGCAGTTCAAAAAGGGCTCTCGGGAGGAGGTGTTAGGAGCTGGAGGACTTCCACAGGCTCCCACTGACTTCTATTGTAAATGCCTTCTGTTAACTTGGGTTTTTTTTCTTTGTTTATCCTAAATTACAAAAACAAGGCATACTTACTGTAAAAAGCTTTTTCCCAAACGATCTAGAAACATACAGGCAGTGTGGTGTATTGCTTAGGAGGCAGGCATTTGGAACCTGACTGCTTGGGTTTGACTCTCAGCTCTGCCTCTTACGGGCTGTGTGACCCTGAGCAAGTTACTTAACCTCTCCGTGCCTAGTTTCCCCATCTGTAACATTGGTACCCTAATAGTATCTACCACACAGCGTGGTTGTACAGATCAGAAGCAGATTGAGCAGCACCTGACCTTTGATAAATTTGAGGCATGTCACCTGTTATCACTAAGATGAAAGTACACGGTCCTCTTACTCTATACTCTCCCTCGCATCCCTCAGCAGCAAACCCTGTGAAACATGAGCTTCTATCCTTCCAGACCTTTGTACATACAAGACATGCACACATATTCTAAAAAAATGGTTAATACCATACATCTCTGCTACTTGCTTTTTCTAACTTAATCAGGTCTATAAATATCTTTGCAGTGCTACATGAATCCAGTTCATGGCACATGGTTGCTTTGCAGTAAATGTTTGATGAATGAATGAACCAGTGAATGAATGAATTTTAAAATAGGGTGAGCCACAGAATTGTAAGATGGCAGGAATCTTAGAGAATGCAGGTCCGTTTTTCCCACCACGACAATATCACTGTGATGACATTCCCGGCTAATCGTACTCAGTCTCTCTGGGAAGACTCAGTTTCCGGGAGCTTGCTTCCTTCAAAGGCTGCGCCTTAGATTCCTCACCCCAACCCCCAGTGGAGCAAACATACATGTTATTAAGCAAAGGATATGAATGGAAACCAGCTAGTTTTTGACAGGGTGTCTCTCAATCCTTTCAATGGTCATTTTGCTTTTTGTATATTGTATTAGTCTAATGTTGCTGCACAACAAATTACCATGACATAGGGGCTTAAAACAATACCCATTTATGAGCCCACAGCTCTGTGTCAGAAGCCCGGGCATAATATGGCTGGCTCTCTGCTCATGGTCTTTTGATAAGGCTGAAATGAAGGTGGTGGCCAAGCTGCATTCCTTTCTAGAGGCTCTGGGGAAGAATTCACTTCCAGGTTCATTCAAATTGTTGGCTGAATTCAATTCTTTATAGTTGTGGGACTGATGGCTTCATTTCTTCACCAGCTGCTAGCTAAGGGCCACTGTCAGCCCGTAGAGGCCACCCATATTCCCTGCCACATGGCCACCTCCATCTCAATGGAGAATCTGCATCACAGCAGATCCCTCTCATGCTACGAATCTCTGGCTCCTCTGTCCTCACCCTTTATACTCAGATTTAAAGGATTTATAGGATTAGATGAGGCCCAGTTGACTCAGAGTCAATTGATTGGGGCCTTATTTCCTTCTGCAAAATCCTCTCACCACAACACCCAGGTTAGTGTTTGAATATAACTGGGAGAAGGTATGTGTACACCAGGGGCAAGGAATTTGGGGGATCATCCTAGAATTCTGCCTACCACATCTACTTTTTATTGAAGCTTAACAGACATACAGAAGTGCCTGATACTCAACGTGGCAAATTTTCACAACCTGCAAGCCTGTTGACCAGCACCAGGTCCAGAAGGAAGCATGAGAAGCCCCCAGAAGCTCCCTGACGTTGTTCCCTTCCAGTCACTACACTTCTCAACAGTAATCATTATCCTGATTTTAATGCCATAGATTACTTCAGCCTCTTTTTAAATTTTACGTAAATTAAACCACAGTGTGCTCTTTTGTAACTAGTTTCTCTTGTTCAGTTTGCTGTTTGAGAGTTGCATCCGTGTTATAGTATATAGTTTAACATATTCTTCATGTTGTATAGCATTCCAGTGTAGGAATATACTACTTGTGGTAGGCAGAGTAATGGCCCCCCAGAGAGGTCCTAATTTTTCAACTTTTCTGTGAAGATGAATTTATTCCAAAATTAAAAAAAAAAATGTAACAAAAAACTGTATCCAGAATATGTAATAGATAGATGGGCAGATAGCTAAAGCTTCAATCTTAGTGGTATTGATTCCTATCCTGACCCCAGGAGCCTGTGAAGTTGCTTCCTCACATGGTAGGAGACAGTGGAAAGTCTAGATGCTGGTCTCTCTGCCCGCGGTTCCTGGCACAGAGCTCCTAAAACGCTTGTAATTTCCGGATCAGAGCGCTAGGAGGCAGGGAAGAATTTTGCCTTTGTTTGGGGAGCCTCATCTGCCTGCTGACATCACAGCGCCCTGTGGCCTGAGTTTCTCAGTAGGTTTGGAGGCAGAAGCCGCTCGGCTTGGAGAGACCCCCTTCCGCCCCCGCCAAATTCTATTTTTCCCCCTCCCTCCCCACGTGCTGCTGGGCCTGTGCCGGCACATGGTCTGCAGGGAAACCAAGCCTGGCCAGCCCACAGGGTGAGTTCAGGAGGGCCAATGCCGAGCCCCTGCCTCGGGGCCCTCTCTTGTTTGGTTTTGCTTTGCTTTTAGTAGTAGTAAATGTGACAAAATACACCTACCATAAAATCTAGCGCCCTGACCATCTGTGAGCGCGCACGCCAGTGGCTGTCAAGCACATTCACAGTGCTGTGCGACTGCCGCCGCCATGATTTTCATCTTGCAAAACCAAAAAAAACCTCCATTAGGAAAATCCCCATCCCCTTCGACCCAACCTCTGGCAGCCACCTTTCCTCTTTCCGTCTCTGTGATTTTGGTACTCGAGGAACCTCATGTAAGTGGAATCATACAATAATTATCTTTCTGTGACTGGTTTATTTCACTTCGTGTGATGTCCTCAACTTTCAGCCACGTTGCAGCGAGATCAGAATTCCTTCCTTCTCAGGGCTGAGGACTTGCACGTCCGCACCACCTATCGCTCATCCAGTCATCTGTCGGTGGACGCTTGGGTCGCTTCCACCTTTTGGCTAGTGTGAATAATGCTACTGGGAACACGGGTGTGTAAATATCTCTTGGAGACACTGCCTTAGGGACCTTTTTTTTGGGGGGGGGACCTTTTAAATTTCTGTGGAGACCCTAAGTGTGGGAACCCCAGGCCTTGTCTGTCTCTGACCATAAGCCAGCTGGGCAGAAGCCACCATCTGCAGGTGAAGGTTTCTCGGCGAACACTGGGAGACACAGTGAGGGTCCTTGGAGGCTTCTTCGCCTGGTTGGAAGCCTCTCATTTTCTCCCTCTTAGATGTGATGCTCGTTGCAGCTACTGGAGGGGAGATGTGCTGACCAAGAAAACACACCCTGGACTGGTCTGGACTCAGCAGAGCCGGTGGCTGGAAAGGGATGCAGAGGGAGGGGGTTGGGCCCCAGGGCCAAAGTCAGAGACTTTGTTGTACAGGTCAGGGGATTTTATATCCCTAGGGAAAGAGTCCTGTGACACTCGTCCCGCATGGCCTCCCCCGGGCCCAGGACAGCGAACCTCGGGGTGAAGCAGGACTCTTCTGCCTCCCCTCCCAGGTTCTCCAACTCCCTGGCTTACTACGGCCTGGCCATGGACCTGCAAAAGTTTGGGCTCAGCGTGTACTTGGTGCAGGTCCTGTTCGGGGTCATAGATATCCCGGCCATGCTGGTGGCCACCACCACCATGATTTATGTGGGCCGCCGGGCCACGGTGGCCTCCTTCCTCATCCTGGCCGGGCTCATGGTGATCGCAAACGTGTTTGTGCCAGAAGGTAAGCTCTCTGCTTCTGCCATTACGGCCAGGGAGCCCCTGGGGTCTGGGGTCTGCTGGGCAACAGATACAGCAAGGGAACAAGGCTGAGGGATGTTCTTCTGGATCTGGGAAGGAAGTGACTGTCGGTCGGTAGAGTCTGTATTAAGCATTTAGTACTGGTATCAGCGTTGTGGAGGTGAGTCTACAAAGCACATGAGTCTTGCAGGCCCTCACTGTCTCGTCAGGAAGATGAGGCTGATGCCATGAAAACAACTGGCAGGGTGGACAGCTGGCCGGGCAGCATCTCAAGAGCTGAGGAGTCAGGATTTGAACCTCAGCCGGCTGGCCCTGGAACAGTGGTTTGCAAACCTGGCTGTAATTATCGCCACCAGGAGACCATTGACAATGCCCAGTGCCTGGGGACTCCAGGCCAACGCTCTTGGTCTCGAGGAGTAGCACCCAACCCTCAGTATTTACAAAATTGTTCAGTGATTCCAGCAAGAAACCGGGGCTGAGCTTCAGAGCCCCAGAGCACGTGCTAAACTGAGGGTCCAGTGGTCACCCCAGCCCTGCCCCCACGGCCTTGGGCAGGGTCATTTCTCTGTGCCTCAGTCCCTCCCTGTAAAATGGATAGATTATTACTATTGACATGTTTTTTTCCAATCTTTTCATCTATTTAAGATTTTGTGTTTGACATAATTGAGATATTTATACACAATAATATGAGTTATGTATGTGTATACATACTTAATATGTACATAAAATGCATCCTTTCTCAGTATATGTTGTAACACAAATATGCTTTTCCGTGTTAGCACAAATGTTTCATGACTCTAATTTTTTATTACTGTACAATATTCCATCTAGACTGGTGTTTTTCGACTCTGACTGCACATTGGAATCTCCTGGGGACCTTTAAAAAAATACCCACACTTGAGCCCAGACCCAAGAAGCCTTGATGTCATGGGGACGGGGTGGGGTCCTCCTGATTCCGGCATGCAGCCAGAGCTGCCAGCAAACCCAGAGAGCGCGCCGTCCTTCCCTTGACCGTTGCCCTGATGTTGGACATGTGCATTGAATTTTGATATATATAACCAACAGCATGATGAGCATATTAATAATGATGGAATCAGCAAACATTTCACGAGCCGTGGGCTCTTAGCACTCATGACAGTATGTCAACCTAATGATGACCCTGTGAAGCACATGAGCTCAGGGAGGCTCAGTAATAGAGACCAAGGTCACCCAGCTGGGTCAGAGCAACAAACTTTGTCCATATCTCAAAACTTGTCCTGCCACCCCCCAGGACTCGGTGACACATGGAAGTAAGGGAGGAGGAGTGGCTGTCAGAGAAGGGTGGTGTGGGGGCTTCGTGGTCCCGGGTGGGAACACGAGGCGTGGAAACCCCCATTCTCACCCCTGCCCACGTTAGGACTCTACCTCCCCTGACCAGTTAGGCCTGAGGGCTCACCCTCTGCTCCCCTTCTACCTTAGCCCCTCCTGAGTCCCTGCCATTCCCACCACCCCTCTCTGCCTCCCTGCTCCCCTTTGGGGCTCTGAGCTCCCCCCAGCTCTGCTTCCCTCCTCCACAGGTATGCAGACACTGCGTACAGCCCAGGCGGCGCTGGGCAAAGGCTGCCTGGCCAGCTCCTTCATCTGCGTCTACCTGTTCACTGGAGAGCTGTACCCCACGGAGATCAGGTGTGTGCACGGTGGGAAGCAGAGGAGCGCCCGTCTCATGCAGGGAGGCCCTAGAGCTCCAGGCTGACACCTGCTGGGCTTGCTGAAGCAGGCTCTTCTTTCCTTCCTGCTCTGCCCCCGACACCCAGCCCTTGCTGCTCCTGGCCCTCTGGGGGAGACCAGGCCACAGCCACTGACCTGTCCACACTCCTCAGGCAGATGGGGATGGGCTTCGCCTCGGTCAATGCCCGCTTTGGGGGCCTGGCTGCACCCCTGGTCACCACACTTGGAGAGTTCAACGCCATCCTGCCACCCGTGGGCTTCGGGGCCACCTCGATCCTGGCCGGGCTAGCTGTTTGCTTCCTGGCTGAGACCCGCAATGCACCCCTGGTGGAGACCATCGAGGCGATGGAGAGGAGGTAAGGGGCATCTGGGCAGAGTGGGGTGGGGGCGGACAAACAGCCTGTGGTTCCCGAGACACGTCTGTGGGGCACAGTAGCCTCCAGCTGCTGCTTAAAGGGCATGGCTGCATGTTAGCCATGAGAATGCCACCCATCTGTATCTAAGGGGCTTGGCTTAGAGCACGAACAAACGTGACAAGCATGGTAAAACAGCAATAAGAATAAACTGTTATAGGGGGTGTGCCTTGAAGTGAAAGCTGGCAGAGTGAGGGGACAGTTTGCGGGGAGGAGAGGTGCCACAGTTTGCAGCAAAGACAGGCCCTTGTGCTTGTGGGCATGGGCTCAGAGATTCCTGGCAACAAAAAGGGAACACCCTGGTAATGACTTTTGTCTTATTGTCAGAGGAAAAGGAGTGCTGGTTCCTTGGAGAAACTGAAGCTTTTCTCAGCAGTTAGCACTAGAAGTTTATCTCATGGGTCTCCTTAGAGAGGCCATTGAATAAGGTGACAGCAATGTCCTTGACAGTGTTTCTAAAATAGCGGCCAGAAGGGACGTGACAGGGCTTCTTGAAGCACTTCTCAGCAATGGTGGGCTCAGTGAAGACCCTTGCTTTTGGGGAACAGGTTGGGGAAGAAAACAGCGCAAGTCCGTAGCTTTTCGAGAGTCCAGCTTGACCCCCAAGGCTGAACCCATCTGTGTCCAGAGGCCTGCGTGGGTGGGCTGTGTTGGCAACATTTAAAAATAATCCCCCATGAACATCTCATGTCTTCCCTGAGCCACGGACTCACAGAGACCAAGGAACCTTCTTTGGCAAGGCCTGGCATTTCTACCTCCAGAAAGTATTTTGAATCTGCCCTTCTCTCTCTCACCCCCACGGCCATGCCTCCTCCTTGGCCGACAGCACCAGGAGCCTCATGCCCTCCCTGCCCCTCTCCACTTTATTCCCTACAGCAACTAGTATGGAAGGCTTTTTAATGCAAAGAATCATGTGCCTCCCTCCTCAGGACCTTTCCCTGGACCCTTTGCATATGAGGATAGAAACTGAACTCTTACAAAGCCCTCAGGGTCTGGCCCCTGTCCACCTGCCCATCATCAGCCTGGCCACCACTGAGGCTGTTCTGTCTGTCTGGAACGTTCCGCCCTTTGCTCTTGACCTGCTTAATCCCCACCCTCCCCAAAGATGTGGGTCCAGGTATCCCACAGCTGGGTCAATATTTGTAGCCCAATCCAGAGCCCGTTTGCAGGTGCTCTGAGATGGTGCCTGGGGGGGCCCAAGTACATGAAAAAAAAAAACGATTGGGAAGCCCCCTGACCTCATATTACAGACAGAACTGTAATGGCTCTGACCTGGGCATTCTTAAAATCAGGTTTTGCTTACCCTGGCTCTAGCCGAAGTCCCATGCCAAGTGAAAGTCTAGTTTTAGGTAACAGAGCTTCCTTTGCCCCTGCCAGGAACAACTTATTATAAAACCACACTGTGGTTGTGGATACGAGCCTAATACATCATGGAGACCATCTACTAAAATCAAGTTTGATTTCTGTGGTAGTTGGTAAGGACCCATCTGTCTCGGAGCCATCCGCTGAGTGGGTCTGGTCTAGCTGCTCCTGCCCAGTCGTCCGGAGTGAGGGGGGAGACCTTGCGTGAGCTGGAAAGTGATAGCCACAGTACAGGAGGCTCTCTTCAGCTCAACCAGTGTTGCAAAACAGCCACGTATTTTGTATTGCTTTTACCGTTTATTTTTAAAACTGTAGATGCATGTGTGTGTCCGTGGGTGTGTTCACATGTGAATGTGATTTGGAACTATCTCAAACTTACAGGAGAAGGGCTCGTGCTCAGCAAAGAACTTTTCTTTCTGACCCACATGAGAGAAAGTTGTTGACCCCTCTTCCGGATGCTTTAATGTGTATTTTCTCCAAACAAGGATATTCCCCTGCAGAACCACAGGATAACACCACAGTCAGAAACTTGGTGTTGATATGTGACGAGCGTTTACACCTCAGACCTCATCCAAGTTTTGGCAGTTCCAGCCCTGGCCCCCTCCCACCACGATATCCCATAAAGCAAGAGGACCCAGCCCGGATCACCAGTGGCAATTAGTTGTCACATCTTTTTCAGGCTGGACTAGGTCCTCGGCTGTTTTGACTTTCATGTCCCCAACAATTCCACAGGATTTTATAGTTGGAAGGACAACCGAGACTCCACAAAGCACACTTACACGAGGCTTTCCCAAGATAAAGGCCGATGCAGTGGGAGGAAGAACATGCAGGCTGCCATCGGGAGGCCCCGGCTGCCCAGCTGCATCTGCCTGGGGCTTTCTTTGTCCCCAGCATACATTTCGTCTGTGCACCACGTGCTGTCAGGATGAATGTGAGCTATCTGGATCTCAGGGAAGCCAAGTCACAAGCGTGCTGAGGGATCTTTAATACTCCATTGGTCCCAGTCAAAACCCGGCTGTGTAATCAGGTAAACCTACTGCAGACCACAAATCTCTCGTTTCCAGTCAACAATGTAGACAAGCTGGTAGAAGTTGCCTCCTGAGGGAGAGTCAGACTTGAATAGCACGTCACACCCTTGGCTTGGCTGATGGTCAGTGTTGGCTCCGGGTACCTTTGAAGTTGCACATAGAGCTCAGACAGACCAGTTGTGAGTTAACAATGACCCTGAAGGACTTTGGAGATTTCAGACCAGTTATTTTGTAGATTTTCCTTCGGTTTGGGTTTTTCTGTGTAACAGGTAGTAGCTTATGCATCGCCGGCGGTCCCGTCACCACCACAGAGCGCCGCTGTGTCCTGCTCCTTGCGTTCCCCTGGGGGCGGCACACGATCTGTCGTATGACTGCTGATGTCCCCCGTGACCCCTTGATTAAAGTGGAGCCACCGGGCCTCTCCGCAGTAAAGGGATACCTTCTCCCTTCGTAATTAACAAGCATTTTGTAGGGAAGTACTTAGAAACTATGTAAATAATCAGTTCCTCTTCAAACTTTCCGTTTATTATGCATTTATTTGTATCATTATGGACTTAAAAATTCCTCATTTTTTCCAGTGGCTTTCACTCTATTTATTTTGATGCCATTTTATGCTAGATTTGGCTAGTGGGAATCTTCTGATTTCTGTGTTTTTAAAATTTCTTAAGCACATCTGTGCTTTCTGGCACAACTAGATACCCTGGGCTCCACTGCCCCACAGTGGCCCTGGGAGCCGCTGCGTCTGCCTGTGTGTCCTGGTTCACTTCCGCAGGAGTGAGCAGAACGGGGCCCCCAGGTTCTAGGTGTGAGGGACTGATGGTCGTTGGGGTTTTCTGCTCTAAGCCTTCTCACTGGACAGAGGTGGGGCCAGAGCAATATACATAGAGATACACAAACCTGTAGATTTTTATTTCTGTGTCCATAGATCACACTGAGGACCATGAGTCAGCACCAGCGCCTCCAGTTGCAGTCCAGCAACCACTGGGTCCATCCGCTTTCTCCCTTTTCATATTTGACTCCCTTCTCTGACAGTGAGAATCTGCCTCCCCTCAGCCTTAGTATTTTTGCTTATTTGATCAATCCTCCTGCATGTCATCTGTCCCTTCTTTGAACCATCCACACACCACACTGAACCACCCTCCATGTGGACACCTACCCTGCTCTGCCCCGCGTAATGGCTTTAGGATTGAATTGTTCAGGAAGAAAGGCTTTTCACACATTTTTGATGACATACGTTTTAATTCTCATAAACACATAAAGGACAATCTCCTCAACCTCCCATTCCTCCAACCTCACACCCCTTTAGGTTCCCTTGTCCTCACAGGTAACCTCTTGGGATTGCAGCAGGTGCAACGATGCCAAAAGACAGGAGAGCCACGGCCAAACCCTATTTGCATCTCGTGTAAACTCTGCATAAGAAATTTAAACCTGTGGTTTATTAACAAGGAAGCAGGCATGGTGCTTTTTTAGCAAATAGAATGGACTGACCTCTTGGGGAAACAAAGCCCACTCTTGGCTAGACACCAGCAGGACCATGTCCAGATGGAGCTGTGCCACGAGTGAGCTGGAAGAGTGAGTGCTGGGCAAGGAGATGTGCAGGATGCTGCAGGGTTTCACCTAGTGTTTAGTTTAGGCTTTTGAAATCTAATCTACATATTCAGTTATCAGTAATTGAGTTCCTACCAGGTGCCCGACACAGTGCCAGCTGTAGAAGGCAGAGTTAACAAAACAGGTGTGATCTCTGCTTTCTTGAAGCTTATGGGATAAGAGAGACACACAGAGAACAAATACACACAGATAAATGTGTAATGAAGAGAGAGTAACTGGGTGGTGGGAGATGCCTCTCGACTTAAGGGGAAGAAGAACGAGTGAGCCAGGTTGAAAAGGGGACAAGTGTGTCCCTGGAGGAGGGAACAGCCTATGCAAGCTCCCTGAGGTCCCAGACAGCTGGGGGAGCTGAATGAACTTGAAAGAGGAGGCTGGAGAGGGTGGCAGGGGCAGCCCAAAGACCACACTGAAAATTTAGGCTTTTATTTTAAGTCAGTGGAGAAGCCACTGAAGGACTTGGAAGAAGAGATTGATGTAGTCCAATTTATTTATTTATTTATTTAAACTTTCTGTCCCCTTGGTGTTAGTAAATCTCAGCCTAACTGGGGCCTTGGGTCTTGGCATTTAGGGCAGTTGCTCTAGAACAGTTTCTCAACCTTCTTACATTATCACACACACACCCCAACCAAGGGGCCTTTTTACATAACTTTTTTCCTAATCACACCCCCTCCCTCCCAGTAACATTTTAAGACCACAATATACTGTGTATCTGTTCATATACTGTGCACTTTGGAAGGCCACAAACTGTTGTAATATCTCAGATTTTTCTGCCCCTCGGGAACCAGCTTTTGCCCCCTGGGGCACACTCTTCAGCTATGATTATGTCCCAACAGCCATAGGACGCCTTGCAGCTAAGATTTTGAGAGCCCCTGAGAAGCTTATCATCAGATACACACTCAACATGCCCCCGCATGATTTTCCGGTGTTCTGGTCCATGGGCTCCTGCAACGACCTGTCCGGGGTTCTTCTTGACAGCCCTTGTCCCACCAAACATGAAACAAATGACTTGGCTTGGTTTGGTTTGTAGGAAATGGTGGTGCTGGGGAAGACAAGGCCAGACAGCCTCTCCTGTGCGTCTGTCAAGTGGAATTTCTGCTATGTGGACAATAAGAATTCAAGAACTCCTCAGCCCATCTCATTTTCCTCAATTTCTAATCTCATCAGATAATTATGAGTGCTGGTCACAGGCCTAGGACGTCAGAAATGAAGAGGAGACGAAAGAGAAGAACCTTCCAAGGTTCAAGCTAACCATCCCCACGATGGCAGCGAGCCGAGAGGGATCAGTGACAGCAGCCTCAGCATGCTGGGCGTCCTCCAGATTTATTTCACAGGCCAGGAAAAATCCATTAGCAGATAACTTTTTTCAGAGTAAATGGCCAGGTCCTTTCTTAATCACAAGACCAGATACTGTTTCTTCAGAAAGGTCAGCTCCAGGAACCCAGGAACCCAGCTGGGCCTATGCCACTGTTTGCTGGAGCAACATAACAAAGGAACAGTTGGCTAACCCTAGTGAAAAAATCCTTTTGTGTAAGAGTAAAATGTTCACCAAGGAGGAGATGCCAATAGGGGCTAAACAGAGGAGAAATAGCCACACCTTAGTCATAACCAAAGAAATGTAAATTCAAACAGGGGGAGGTGACCTTTGAAAATATCCAATAAGGAAAAATCTTAAAATACATTAGTAGTCAATACAGGAGATGTGTAGGAAGGGGGAAGGAGATGTCTATGATCTTTCTGGGAGGTTCTTTGACATTACTGATCATAAGTTGGGAACATTTTCATATTCTTATTAGCAACAATGACATTTCCAGGACTCTGCCCTGAAAAATAGACTAAGATGTGGACAAAAGTTTATTTACAAGGATATTCGTCACTATGCTTAACATACCAGGAAAAAATGTAAACTCTCCAAATATCCAGCAATTTACAGAAATTATGATACATTGTGCAACACTGGAAAGCTACATTGATCAAGAGTTTTTAATGGCATGGGGAATGTTTACAGTATATTGTTAAACAGTATAATTACTTAGGATATTTTTCTAATTATGTCAAGAACTAGAGACTTGAAAGAAAGAAATATGTTAAAATGGTGACATTGGTCACCTCCAAGTATGGGTGACATTTAATTTTTTTCCTGCCTGCTTTGTTTTTTAAATTATCTCCAGATTATCTGCATTGAGCACATTTTCTTTGGTAATCAAGGGGAAGAGGCACACAAAGAAAAAAATCATCAAATTTCTATTAGAGATTTCCCAGACACAAGGCAGCCCCTCTTGAAGCCTAGAAACAGATGCTCCCCAAAGCCTGCCAAGACGGTAGAAGAGCCAGCCAGGAGGGAGGCAGCCCAGCCCTGAGAAAGTTCCAGGGCTCCCAGCAGTGCCGTCCCCGGAGCTCCTCCCACTGGTGGGGAGGCTTGGAGAGGTGAGGGGCACGGGGACAGGTTTTCAGCTCAGGCCCTGGGTCAGCAGGGACCTCCTGCCGCCCTCCCGCCCACGGTGAGCACCAGTTGTATAGATCACACAAGCATTATATTTCAGACATTAAAAAATAAAACCATGGACTTCAGGTCTCACAACAGATTAGCTCAGATCATCTTTGCTAATATGATGAGTTTAAAAATGGTACAAAAGAAAGCCTAGCCATTGCAGCAATTGAATCTGAAGAATGTCTTTAGGAATTCATCTTTGAAAGGGATGGGAAATCTATCAGACAGAACTGGGGGAAACAGGCGTGTGGGAGAGGCTCCTGCCTCTCAGCGCCATCCACTGGCATGCAGCAAATAAAACCAACAGGCTGGACGAACCCAAGGGACAGTCAGAAAGACAGAAGGTTTAAGGGGCAGAAGAGAGAGATGTAGAAGGAGAAGAAAGGGACATTTCTTTGTGGTTATGGTAAGAATCACACACACAAAAAAATGGCTTAAACCATTGGACAAAAAGATTAGAAATAGAAGAGTTAAGAGGTAAGGGTAAAATCACTGATAAAACATTTTGAATGTTGAAAATGTTCTAAAAATGGAGCAAGCTAAAAGCAGATTGGAGAAATTGGCAAGATGTGTGAATGGTTACAACAGAAAGGCAATGGAAACTAGGACAGTTCAGTAGAAGAGCAAACAATTCTCAGCCTGTGAGATACCCGGATAAAATAAGGGAGACCAGAACACGGATCATGTCAAAGACTGAAGGGCTAAAGAGAAATAGGCAAAGCTGAACCTGGCCACACGACAGAATGCCCTGGCAGCGGCCCTCGGGTGCTGGGGAGGCGCTTCTAGGTGACTTACGGGCACTCTTCCTGCCCCTGACTCGGTCCCTCCCTGCTCCCTGGGGCTGCTGACTGTACCTAGGCATCTGCCGGCAGGGTGGCCTCAGGTGTGCATCTGGCCTCAGGTTCTCACTGGAAAACCCTCTGGGCCTGCCACCTTCCCAAGTCTGGCTCTTACCAGCCAGGCCAGGCTCTGCCAGCTGCGGGACCTCAGGAATGGAGCAGAGAGGGACAGGACAGGACAGAGGGCGGGTGCTCCCTGAGGTGCCCCGCAGGAATAGGAGGGTCATGACGGCTCCCGCCATCCTCCGGGGCTTTGGGACAGTGGAACACACAGCCTGCGCGTGGCACAGACCACGCCATCTGCCCCCACCTCCTCCCTCCTGCCCTTCCACATCACTCCTGCATTTGCCTTTACGTTTTAACAGAGTCAAAGAAGGCCTTTCCAAGAAGGAGGCAGAAGAGAAGAGCGAAGAAATTTCTCTTCAGCAGCTGGGAGCTTCTCCCCTCAAGGAAACCATCTAAGCTGCCAAGAGCCCAGTGCTTGCTGGCAGTGCCTCAGCCGGTGTCCAGACAGCCCCCCAGGAATGCTTCCAGCCTGACGGGGGCGAGGCTCGGCCAAGGACCACGGAGGCTCTGCCCGCAAGCCGGGGCTGGGCTGCTGGGGGAAACCGAGCTGCAGCAGCTGGCAGGGACCAGAAGAGGACCGTCTGCTTCCCCATCCTTGAATCTGCCCCTTGAAACACCTCTGTTCATTCTCGTTCCACCTGAAAGCACTATCTTCGCAGGGTTAGGGTGATGTTTCGGCCCCTCACTGTCCCTGTAACAGCCCCCTCCTTGAGGAAGTCCTTGAGGAACTTCCAGAACTCATTTGCTCCACCATTTGGCATTTACTCTTCCTGCCTCAGACAATTAAAGCTCTCTTCCCTTGTGCATGTTTTACCTCACCTGGAAAACGTCTCCACAGGGCCTTCTGCCCCTAAAGGGGGCCTCACAGAAGGTATGTGCTCAACAGATAGATAGTGAATAAATGATGAAGCCAGACTCGGGCAGTGGATAGAGACCTCCACCCATCATTCCCAGTCCTGGCAACACCGCTCTGCAGAAATGGGATGTGATTTGGTTTTCCCAGTCTTAAGAGGGATGAATCCCTAGGATGGCGCAGCGTCCCTCTGAATTTGAATCCACTTCCATCTCAGATTTTGGACATGTGCCTCCATCCCTGACCTTGACCTTCACCAGAATTCAGATTAGATTCATGAGGGATTCATATCCTGGTCCATTGAGTGAACTTGGGCAAGTTTCCTTGTCTAACCCCTTCCTCCTGGAGTTCCTAGACAATCAGATGGGATCAGAGCTCAGCTCCCTACAGTCCAAGGATAGGCGCAATCTGGGAAAAAAGCAGGAATATGCAGTTTGGGCAGGAACCACTGTAACCTGCCGTTTCACCAACATTAGTCTTCCAAAGCTTAGCCCTTGGAACAGAACTTGAATGGAGATTCCTCCAAAAGGCTGTCCCAAGGCCTTGGTCTTGATGCACTGAATTTTCAGTTCCTCCCATAGATACAGCCTCTTGTTCAAAGATCTGCGACATGAGCTTTCCTATTTGAGTTGTTCTCAGCCTACAACCCTCAGCAGATCAGTAAATTTGAAAGTTGGAGGGCTGTGGTGTCTGGTCATACTCGAAGATTCATTTTTGGAGCCACCTCTTCCAAGCAGCACTCCCCGACCTCTCTTGCCTGCCTCTGGGCTCCCATGATACCATCTGCATATCCTCCTGTTAACTTTAAAAATAAATCAGTTATTTTACCAGCAAAAATAGGTTTATTTGGGAACAGCAGAGAATTCCAATCTGGAACAAACAAGCTACAACCGAACCACAGGCAAATCCAGAGAACAAAGTAGAGGAACACGCCTTCATAGAGAAAAGGCCTGAGTTGGGAAGGCTGTTCTAAGCAAAAAATTCATTGGAAGAAACTGGGAGTCCTATGTATCATGGCTCCTCATTGGCTGAGTTGTGTCAGTCTCTCATTGGCTGGTCTGCTGTTAGGTGGAAGGGGGAAACCTTCCTCCTGCTGGGAAGTAAAGTAGCTAAAGCAGTGCCGGGTACCTCTTTTTTGGCGGAGTCTGAGATTTAGGGGAGGTGGGCATCACAGTACCCCCTGCTGGCCTCTGGCTGTCATGTCAGTGAGGTTTCCCATTATTTTCACACTCCCTCCCGGGTTATAATGGATCCCTGTACGCGCTGGTCTCAGCTGTCATCTCAAGCTATTTTTCTTGCTGACAAATTTTGTAAGACATAACATGAATTCATTTGATCTTTAGTAAACCGAGGTAGAATAAATACATTACATTTATGCTGATAACTCTAAAGACATTCCAGTTTTAGTTAAACCAACAAACTTATACTAGCTTTAATACCAATATTCTCCCAGATCATGTGAATCTGACATTCATTTGGATTAAGTTGTTATTATATATCTGAAATTTTTATTTATATAAGTACTTAATTTTCTATAAGCCAATTAAATAGTCCTTTTATAAGTTAATTTCTGGCAATACCATCTGGAGGTAGAAAATACCACACATCTATAACACATAGTTAGAAACACATGAAAAGACAGACAGATGCAAACAGAGGTCTCATTGTACCCATTCTAAAAAATTGTTTTTATTAAGGTATCATTGATATACACTCTGATGAAGGTTTCACAAGAAAAACAATGTGGTTTTTACATTCACCCTTATTATCGAGTCCCCCCCATACCCCATTGCAGTCACTGTCCATCAGTGTAGTAAGATGCCACAGAGTCCCTACTTGTCTTCTCTGAGCTACACTGTCTTCCCCGTGACCCCACAAACACCATGTGCACCAATCATGATACCCCACAATCCCCTTCTCCCTCCCTCCCCACCCGCCCTCCCCTCCATTCTAAAATTTTAGCCAAGAGATGGGAATTTGTAGATAAGACACTTAAGGCCTTTTTAAAAAAATTCACCTAAGTTTCAAATAACCTTTCTCCCTTTTCTTCTGATGAAAGTTTCCTCCCTAAAGTTGGTATTATAAATTGGTGACCTAGATAAGAATTCCTGAAGAGGACCAGGCAGAGCATTTGCATTTTGAGGCACATGGACAAGCCTTTGAGATAAATAGGGAAGGTTTTGGGATTGGTCAAAAGCATTGATGGACTTTGAATTGTTTCTGGAGCCACATCTCTGGTCCTATGAAAAACAGATTTGCAGAACAAGGACAGCCATTCTTAATTCCTCAAAGAATTGGGTTTCCACTTAAAGGATATCAAAGGACTGACACCACCTATGTTGGTATGTTTTTCTTTCTTCTGGGTACATTTAGCTTAGAGGAGAAGGCCCTTAAAAAGTTCTTTTCAGGCTCTGAATATCAGCCTCCAACCTGGCCAACCACTGACCACGGAGCTACTTAGAAATTCTTTTAAATATCTTACCAGTTTTCAGCCAAGGCAAATAGCAAATATTTCCGGCAGTATCAAACAACCCCATGGACCCAAGAAGTATTCTCAAAGTGGGTGCAAAATGTATTATCTTCACAAGATCTAGAATCACTTCCAAAGATCAATAACCAGTGGCCTGGATTTGGAAAGGAAGGAACAATGTAATTATGACTTTTAGATTGGCCTTGGACCAAAAAAATTAAGGATACCTGAAAAGGATTGCCTGTGGCCTTTGGTGGTTTTATTTCAAAAGGTAACTCTTTAATTGTCTCCTCAGAGGGGAAAGGTAACGCAGATTACAGAATGAGTATTCAAATAAAGGGGATAGAGAGAAGCAATAGGAGTTATGTCAGTCTTACAGTCCTTTGTTCTGGCCACCTCTGGTATCCTTACTTTTTCATGAGCCTTTTGCAATAAATCTTTCAATGAGGCTATTTTGGAATTTTGAAACCTTTTGCATGCCAAAAGCTTCTTTTGAAAGCATCTGCATGCCAACTAAAATAGGTATTCCATTCTGTTTGTTTAGTTTGGAATAATTTCAAGTACACTTCTTAAATGAACGATCTACTTAAAATGTTCCCCATAATGGCCTGCAACATCTCCGACACCAGATGAGATGGTGTATTTCTTCCCTACATGTATGTATAACAGTAACAATATTATACATGACAGTAATAGTAGTATACCTTCATTTGGGCACCCGGACCTGATTCCAATGTGTGTAAATATGTGGGAGGAGGTCTTCCTACACATACCTACACCAAGCAATTCTCTAATAGCAGCAGGGAATTGCAGAACTTAACTCAATTCTGATACTATCCGCCTGGAGACAGCACCAGATTCCCAGGTTAAGGGCTCCGTCCTACAAGACTGCCCTCCACCCCACACTCCTGAAGCCAGTCACAAGCCCCAGGAAGTTCCCTGTGCTTCTGACCTACCGGCTACAGATTGGAGGTTCCCAAGACCTCCTCCTTAGGTTTGATTAATTTGCTAGAGTGGCTCACAGGACTCAGGAAAACACTAACGTTTATCCATTGAATAAAGGATACAAGTTAACAGCCAGATGAAGAGAGACAGAGGGCAAGGTCCCAAATAAAGGAGCTTCTATCTTCGTGGAGCTTGGGGGCTGGCTTGGTGGCGGGTGGAGGTGTCCTGGTTCCCCGAGCATAGAAGCTCTCTCTGTCCAAGAAGCAGGAGTCAATCTGACCGAGCAGGGCAAGCAGAGCGCAGAGCAGAGTGCAGAGCAGAGCGCAGAGCACAGAGCGCAGAGCACAGAGCAGAGCGTAGGGCGCAGAGTGCAGAGCAGAGTGCAGAGCACAGAGCACAGAGCAGAGCTCTGCTCATAGGCTTTGTGAGGGGCTCATTGCACAGTCATGATTGAGTAAATTATTGGCCACTGGCTGATCCAACCTCCAGCGGCTGCCCTTGGCTGGGAGTCCAAAAGTGTCTCATTAACATGACCAAGCACCCATCTCACTTTTAAGACTCACAGCAGTGCCTTCAAGAACTGTGGATGAAGACAAAATATACCTGGGAAATATGTATTTGGTCATGATCAAATAGGTATTTCTTACAACTCATTTTATCACATGGCTACTGTAATCTTAGGTTGTTTTTGGTAAGATTTTGCCATTTTTGTAGGCATCTACAGTTTCTAGGATCCCAAGTCTTGGTATAAAAGAAACAGTTACCCTGGAAAGTGCCATGCTCAAGTCTTTAGAATGTAAAAGTCCCACTTTATTATTAGGATTTCTTTTTATCAATTACTTGAAAAACAAAAAGTCACACCAAGGAAGGAAATATAGTCAGAAGACACTACATGGCTCAACGCTGAATGAGACTTACATTGGAAGACTGAGAGAAGGAAGGTGTGTGCCTGGCATGGCAGAGGAAGAGGACTAAACCTCTTTCTTCTTGGTATCAATCAATCTAAAGTTAGAAAATCAAACCATAGTGTTGTAGCATTTTATCCAGAAATAAGGAGATGAATATGAGAAGAAATGTTAGAAAAGCTGAGGTAGTTTCTTTTGGAGGGTGGGAACTGGGGGTAGTGACAGAGAAAGGAGAGGCGGGGACCTTTCTAATTGTGAACATGAGGAAGAAACATAACGGAATGGCCAGGATCCTAGCCTTTGGGTCAGTCACCTGGGTTTCAGTCCCAGCTTGCTACTTACAGCTCTGATCTTGGGCAAATTATTTAACCTTCCGAGCCTCATCTATACAATGGGGACAATAATAAAGTCTCCCTTCCAGGATGGTGTGAGGATTAAATAAGTTAGTTCACATCAAGTACTTAGACCCCCATCTGGCACATAGCAAGTGCTCAATAAATGATGGTTATTCTTAATAACAGGAAAAAATAGGTAAAAGATATGAAGTTGCTGTAGAAGAGAATACAGACCCCAAATCTGAAGTCCTTTACCTCTCCTTGGAGGTATGTGGGGGCAAACGTGGGAAGAATCAAGTAACTTCATGGCGTCAGAAAATGGAAAGATTGAGGGCCAGAGCCCCCCCTTCTGGCCTCCCGGCCCTGCTCTGTCCTGCTGGGTGGTCGTCTCCTGCACACGGGGGACACAGCCACTGTGAGGGGGCCCCCATTCCTCGCAGATGTCTTCCTAACCCCGGGAGCCCACAGGACGACCTGCTGTATTCCTCTGGGGTGGTGAGTGAGACCCTGAAGAGTAACCCCAAGCCCCTCACTTTTCACCTGTCACTCCAGGGTGTCCTCTGGCTTGAGACAGATGCGGGCACCAGATGTGGCTGAGCAATCTGAGAAGATGGGAAACTGCAGAGTCTGGGACCATGAGAGTATCTGGTTATAGAATAGGTTCACATCCCATCGGTTCAAAAAGCTGGGGAGACACCTTCATTGAAAGGAAAAGCAAACTGTGGGCCGCCTCTGGGTAATAGCTGGCTCTTATCTTCCAGGTTCTCTGTAGGCTTTTCCTTCTACAGGCTGGCTTTAGTTCTGCAGAAATCTGCGTTCAACATCTACAAATGCAGTTTGTAGCTGAGGATTTACCTGCAGAGCTGCTGGCAGCCCCAGGCATGGGCTCCCTCGGCCGCTGCCTCAGCACCGTCTCCCTGATGCTGGGAGCTCCTGCATGAGCACGGGCACCATATTTCTTCCGTGAGGTAAGGTTTTCTTCTGGGTCAGGTTTGGTGGTTCAGAGTACAGACTGAAGAACCAGATGACCCTGTATTCAAGTGGTTCCCTACCTGTGATATTGGACAAATTCACAGGCTTAGCTGGCCCTCACAATTGTTGGGAAGACTAAGTAAGATGCCCTTATTTAGCATTTACCACGTGCCAGGCACTGTGCTAGCACTTCACAGTATTCACTCATTTAATCCTCACAAAGACTCCATGGCGTACTTTTATAACTGAAGCACAGAGAGGTTAAGTGACTTGTCCAAGGTCACACAGCTAGTAGATGTTAACATTGGTTAAAACAATGTGTTGGCATCATGGGTGTTTTTGTTATATCAATCTCCATAGTTTTATATAGGTTTGAAATTGTTTTTAAAAAATAATAAAAGATGTGGGGGGGAGGCATGGGAAGGGCTGTGCAACACAGAGAAGACAAGTAGTGATTCTACAGCGTCTTACTATGCTGATGGACAGTGACTGTAATGGGGTGTGGGGGGGCCTTGGTGAAGGGGGGAGCCTAGTAAACATAATGTTCTTCATGTAACTGTAGATTAATGATAACAAAATTTTAAAAGATAATAAATAAATAAAAGATTATGTGTAAAAGTTCTTATCCTGGTGCCTGCCTCATGGCAAACATTCAATAAATTTTAGTTATCATCATGCAGGTAAATATATAAACATATAATTCAGCTGAGATCTAGTAGCAAGGCATATTAATTTGAGATAGTTGTAGGAATCACAGAAATCTAGAACCATGCTGATGGGAGGCATGTGAAGGGCTGTCACCTCTGTTCTTTAGACACTGTGTCCATAGAGCAGTCACCTCCCCGACTCCCCAGGATAGGACTATGCTTAGCTCCCTCACTCTCTCCTTCCTCTTCTGAAAGTATCGACTATGTGTTATTGTCAGTTACACACAGCTATTTCTCGAGCACTTGCCTACCCTCCCTAATGTGGATAAAGTGAAGGTTCCTGTGGCCAGGATTCTCACCTGGCCCTGGTTGGCTAGCTCACTACACACATGTGGGCAATAGGTTGTTATTGACTCTAAAGAGCCCTACCCAGTGCTCTGGGCAACACAGTGGCATGGCTGCAAGGCTGCAGGAGAGCAGAGCAGAGGCTGGAGTGGTGGCAGCGCCGAGGACAGAGACTGAGACGGGTGCAGGGTCAAGAGGCCCAGAGGCAGAGACCGGCTTGCTGCACACAGACTCGCTCTGAGTGGACAGGATTCTAGTGATTGACCTGCCACCGTGGGAATAAAGTTGGGTATAACCCTGTCACCCCAAGAACATTCTACTGTCATTTCTTTGGTCACACTGAATCCATAATGAACTTGTCAGGTTGGCATTGGCAGACACCTAGGCACAGACCAGATCCCTGGCTCATGGAGTGTAGAAGCCTTCTGGGGGACAGACAGTAACCCACCACTTCACTGTATCAGTTGCAGCTGTGATCGATGCCTCATAGATGTCCAGGGGGCCAAGGAATGTATGGTGGGCTCAGCCTACTGATCAAGGTCAGGAAGGCCTCTTTGCAAAAGTTGCATTGGAGCTGAGACCTGAAAGAGGAGGAGAAATAAGTAGGTGAATTGGGGGAGAAGAGCACTCTGAGGCAAGGGCAAAGAACTCTCTGAGGATGTGCAAAGGCCCTGAGGCCAGGAGGTGCTTGACACATTGAGATGTCAGAACAAGAGAGTGTGTTTACATTTAATTAACTCCCATTTGTCTACCCCCCACCCACATCTCTCAGACCTGAATCCCTTTCAGATGGTCATGAGTTTACTTGGGAAAGACAAACAGCCATTTTGTTTGTCTCTACTGATATGCTTGTTTGTCTCTACGGATATGCCGGATATGCCGTGGAGCTCTTCTCACCAGAGGTCAGGTAGGAAGATGGATCAGAGTTTCCAGGACCAAGAGAGTGGCCTCTGTCCTTCGGAGCTCGAAGCTAGGCCACTGGAGAAGTTAGCCTCCATCTGGAAATAGCTTTGTGGTGTCTCATCTGGAAGGAGCAGACTCCTGTTGCTATTTTATCGTGATTTTGGTTATTATCATAAGCATTTGCATTCCCAGCTCTTGGCATAGTAACTAGAGCATGGCAGGAGCTCAAAAAAGGGGCTGATCTCTTTAGATTCAGGAAAATATAAATAATCTGGGTGGTGGTAGGAAATAAAGGAGTTACTGAAGTCAAGTGCCTGGAATGGAGTAAGTGCCCAGCTGTTAGTTCTCCCGTAATTGTTACTGTTCCCAGTGAGAGTCCTGCGGGGCCCATCAGGGATGAGGCCTCTCCTCCCTCATCGTGCCCCCAGATGACCCCTTCCACGGCCTGGCCCCTCACCAAGCTGCCTTATTTCTACATGCACCAGCCCTGCAACTCAAAGCCTGCTTTACTCATTCTGTCACCAAAGACCACCAGGCCTGTTGTGGGTCCTGGGTACAGCAGGGCCTGCAGGGCCCAACCCTCCCTCTGCTCTCTCCCCCACAACAAGCAGATGGGAATGAGTGCTGGGATCCTCAGCCCCGGCTCTGTCCTCTCACCCCTGGTCCGCATCACGGGTAGCCACTGTCCAGGGCTGCTGCCTTTGATGGTCAGCCTGGCCCTCATCCTGGCAGCCGTGGCGGGCTTCTTCCTGACAGAAGCCAACAACCTGCCACTGCTGGACACCACCCAGGAGACGGAGAAAAGCTGGGACCCTCCCCACACAACTCCTTGTGGCCTGTGGGGATGAAGCCGCTGGAAGCAGCCTGCTGGGGTTATTTCTTCTTTGGCAGGAGTTGGGGCTGTTGGAGAACCCCTGGCCCATGTTAGGACTCTGGGGCAGTCCCCCCTGTGCCTGACCCTCCACCTGTAAAGATGATAATGGCTTAAGTTTATTAAACTTTGTGGTGACTGCCTGGGAGCCTTCCACAGAAAGCATTTGGAGGTAAATCATACAGGCAACTGTACACAAGTCTGCCAAATTCTCTCTTTACCCAACACTTCATCCCTATGTACATGGAAGGACCCTGTCACATGGCTCAAGTCCCTTGTCTCACCTAACCTATGGCTGCAAACCACGGTGGAAATAACCAAGTCAGGTCAAAAAGCCCATCTGTTATTCCAGATGAATGTCAGCCATTGTGGATAAAGGGAAGGTTTCTATGGCCAGGATCCTCACCTGAACCTAAACTACTTGAGGATGTAACTGGCCTGTGGCTAGCCTACTGCTTCCACACCCATGGGCAATAAGCTATTACTGACTGAGTCATTGTATGAAGAGCTCTGCCAGGTGCTCTGGGTGGAGGCAGAGCTTAAGGATTACAGACTTGCAGACTGTTGATGCAGACAAAATTCTAGTGCTCAACCTATTGCAGGGAGAACAAGCAGGGTAATAAACCCTTTCACCCCAAGAACGTTCCATTATCATTCCCTGGTCTCACTGAATCCATAGTGAACTAGCCCAGAGTTGAAACCCATTGGCAAAACAGCCATGCTTTTTATTTTAGAAGTTCATGGTCATTGTGGATACAGTGAGGGATCCTGTGGCCAGGATTCTCAACTGGCCCTGGTTGGCTACCTCACTGCACACCTGTGGGCAATACATGGCTGTTGACTCTATATAAAGAGCTCCGCCCAGTGCTCTGAGCGCAACACGGCGGCAGGGCTGCAAGGTTGCAGGAGAGCAGAGCAGAGGCTGGAGTGGTGGCAGTGCCGAGGACAGAGGCCCAGAGCATGGCTGTGCAGGACAACTGTGCAGAGAGGCCCAGAGGACGGCTGTGTGGGACCACTGTGCGGGCAGAGGGGACCAGAGGCAGAGACTGGCTTGCTGCCTGCAGACTCACTCTGAGTGAATGGGATTCTAGTGACTGACCTGCCACCTGGAAATAAACTTGGGTATAACCCTTTCACCCCCAAGAACATTTTGCTGTTATTTTCTTTGGTCACATTGAATCCATAGCGAACTGGCCCAGGGCTGAAACCCATTGGCAAGACAGTAGGGTTCTGCATTAATAGTCAAAATGCCTCACACAAATACACAATTGCTCATTCCAGCTTGCATGGAAATTGTGAAGGCTGGGCTTGGGACCATGGGAGCAAAGGAAATATAAATGGTGAACCTTAAAAAAACGACTGTTCGCAGATACACTGACCACACTCGTTCAACCAGTTTACATTGCAATCAATCTATAGTCTAGTGACCAGTCTGGGTGGCTGGCACCAGTTGGCTATGTGTTCTGTGGAAATACATACCACCAGGAGTGAAATATTCGAGAGGGTAAGTACTTTGAACCAAGTGATGTTTTTTGGATACATTGAGATTTTGATATTGACAATGTGGCTACAGTGATAGGAGGAATAAGGAACCTGGTTTAGGAGCCCCGATTTTCTCCTCTGAGCATGTTTGGCCCCAGACTGAATTGTGCATTACCAATGCCAGGACAAAAGTTCTAAAAAGTCCCCACTGCGACAGTCTCCTATTTTCAGCCTTATGCAAAGAACTAGGATCCCAACAACCCTCTCCACCATTTCACTTGGAAATATGTTGGCACTGGAGGCTGGGCGCCAGAGGACATAAGAAAAGCGTGCGACCATTTTTTTTTTTTGCTTTTTTGCTGTTTTGTTTTGGCGAGCGCTTTTTGGAAGTCTTAAAGGGATAGGGACCCCAATACTAGGGAAACAGGGCAGCAAGAACAGTGAGCAGGCACTGGAGGCTGGGCGACAGAGGACATAAGAAAAGCGCGCGACCATTTTTTTTTTTTTTGCTTTTTTGCTGTTTTGTTTTGGCGAGCGCTTTTTGGAAGTCTTAAAGGGATAGGGACCCCAATACTAGGGAAACAGGGCAGCAAGAACAGTGAGCAGGCACTGGAGGCTGGGCGACAGAGGACATAAGAAAAGCGCGCGACCATTTTTTTTTTTGCTTTTTTACTGTTTTGTTTTGGCGAGCGCTTTTTGGAAGTCTTAAAGGGATAGGGACCCCAATACTAGGGAAACAGGGCAGCAAGAAGAGTGAGCGGGCACTGGAGGCTGGGCGACAGAGGACATAAGAAAAGCGCGCGACCATTTTTTTTTTTTTTTTTGCTTTTTTGCTGTTTTGTTTTGGCGAGCGCTTTTTGGAAGTCTTAAAGGGATAGGGACCCCAATACTAGGGAAACAGGGCAGAAAGACCGGTGAGCAGAGGCCTGAGGCTGGCACCGGAGAATAAAGAAAAACGAACAACCACCCCTTTTTTTTTTTTTTTTATTAAAAACTTTTTTTTTTTTTTTAAATTAAAAATTTTTTTTTTCTTATTTTATTTATTTTTTTTTGGTGGTCGTTGTTTTGTTTTGGCGGGTGCTTTTTGGAAGTCTCAAAGGGGCAGGGCGGGTCACTTAATCCAGAGGTAGGGAATCCGGGATCTCTGGGCACCCTAACCCCTAGGCTGCAGGGAGCAGGCAGGCCCCTTACGGAGATAAATAGCCTCCCAGCAGCTCCTGCTCCAACGCGACTCCACCATTTTGGAGTAGCTGCCCGAGCCAGGCCACGCCCACAGCAACAGCGGAGATTAACTCCATAGCAGCCGGGCAGGAAGCAGAAACCCTGTCTGCACGCAGCTGCGCAGCACAAGCCACTAGGGGTCGCTGTTCTCCCAGGAGAGGAGGGCCACAAACCAACAAGAAAGGAAGTCCTTCCAGCCGTCACTCGTCCCAGCTCTGCAGACTATTCCTATCACCATGAAAAGGCAAAGCTACAGGCAGACAAAGATCACAGAGACAACACCAGAGAAGGAGACAGACCTAACCAGTCTTCCTGACAAAGAATTCAAAATAAGAATCATAAACATGCTGACAGAGATGCAGAGAAATACGCAAGAGAAATGGGATGAAGTCCGGAAGGAGATCACAGATGCCAGAAAGGAGATCGCAGAAATGAAACAAACTCTGGAAGGGTTTATAAGCAGAATGGATAGAATGCAAGAGGCCATTGATGGAATTGAAATCAGAGAACAGGAACGCATAGAAGCTGACATAGAGAGAGACAAAAGGATCTCCAGGAATGAAACAATATTAAGAGAACTGTGTGACCAATCCAAAAGGAACAATATCCGTATTATAGGGGTCCCAGAAGAAGAAGAGAGAGGAAAAGAGATGGAAAGTATCTTAGAAGAAATAATTGCTGAAAACTTCCCCAATCTGGGGGAGGAAATAATCGAACAGAACACGGAAATACACAGAACCCCCAACAGAAAGGATCCAAGAAGGGCAACACCAAGACACATAATAATTAAAATGGCAAAGATCAAGGACAAGGAAAGAGCGTTAAAGGCAGCTAGAGAGAAAAAGGTCACCTATAAAGGGAAACCCATCAGGCTAACGTCAGATTTCTCAACAGAAACCCTACAGGCCAGAAGAGAATGGCATGATATATTTAATACAATGAAACAGAAGGGCCTTGAACCAAGGATACTGTATCCAGCACGACTATCATTCAAATATGACGGTGGGATTAAACAATTCCCAGACAAACAAAAGCTGAGGGAATTTGCTTCCCACAAACCACCACTACAGAACATCTTACAGGGACTGCTCTAGATGGGAGCACTCCTAGAAAGAGCACAGCACAAAACACCCAACATATGAAGAATCGAGGAGGAGGAACAAGAAGGGAGAGAAGAAAAGAATCTCCAGACAGTGTATATAACAGCTCAATAAGCGAGCTAAGTTAGGCAGTAAGATACTAAAGAGGCTAACCTTGAACCTTTGGTAACCACGAATTTAAAGCCTGCAATGGCAATAAGTACATATCTTTCAATAGTCACCCTAAATGTTAATGGGTTGAATGCACCAATCAAAAGACACAGAGTAACAGAATGGATAAAAGAGCAAGACCCATCTATATGCTGCTTACAAGAAACTCACCTCAAACCCAAAGACATGTACAGACTAAAAGTCAAGGGATGGAAAAATATATTTCAAGCAAACAACAGTGAGAAGAAAGCAGGGGTTGCAGTACTAATATCAGACAAAATAGACTTCAAAACAAAGAAAGTAACAAGAGATAAAGAAGGACACTACATAATGATAAAGGGTTCAGTCAAACAAGAGGATATAACCATTCTAAATATATATGCACCCAACACAGGAGCACCAGCATATGTGAAACAAATACTAACAGAACTAAAGGGGGATATAGACTGCAATGCATTCATTCTAGGAGACTTCAACACACCACTCACCCCAAAGGATAGATCCACTGGGCAGAAAATAAGTAAGGACACGGAAGCACTGAACAACACAGTAGAGCAGATGGACCTAATAGACATCTATAGAACTCTACATCCAAAAGCAGCGGGATATACATTCTTCTCAAGTGCACATGGAACATTCTCCAGAATAGACCACATACTAGGCCACAAAAAGAGCCTCAGAAAATTCCAAAAGATTGAAATCCTACCAACCAACTTTTCAGACCACAAAGGCATAAAACTAGAAATAAACTGTACAAAGAAAGCAAAGAGGCTCACAAACACATGGAGGCTTAACAACACGCTCCTAAATAATCAATGGATCAATGACCAAATCAAAATGGAGATCCAGCAATATATGGAAACAAATGACAACAACAACACTAAGCCCCAACTTCTGTGGGACGCAGCAAAAGCAGTCTTAAGAGGAAAGTATATAGCAATCCAAGCATATTTAAAAAAGGAAGAGCAATCCCAAATGAATGGTCTAATGTCACAATTATCGAAATTGGAAAAAGAAGAACAGATGAGGCCTAAGGTCAGCAGAAGGAGGGACATAATAAAGATCAGAGAAGAAATAAATAAAATTGAGAAGAATAAAACAATAGCAAAAATCAATGAAACCAAGAGCTGGTTCTTTGAGAAAATAAACAAAATAGATAAGCCTCTAGCCAGACTTATTAAGAAGAAAAGAGAGTCAACACAAATCAACAGTATCAGAAACGAGAAAGGAAAAATCACGACGGACCCCACAGAAATGCAAAGAATTATTGGAGAATACTATGAAAACCTATATGCTAACAAGCTGGGAAACCTAGGAGAAATGGACAACTTCCTAGAAAAATATAACCTTCCAAGATTGACCCAGGAAGAAACAGAAAATCTAAACAGACCAATTACCAGCAACGAAATTGAAGCGGTAATCAAAAAACTACCAAAGAACAAAACTCCCGGGCCAGATGGATTTACCTCGGAATTTTATCAGACATACAGGGAAGACATAATACCCATTCTACTTAGAGTTTTCCAAAAAATAGAGGAGGAGGGGATACTCCCAAACTCATTCTATGAAGCTAACATCACCCTAATACCAAAACCAGGCAAAGACCCCACCAAAAAAGAAAACTACAGACCAATATCCCTGATGAACGTAGATGCAAAAATACTCAACAAAATATTAGCAAACCGAATTCAAAAATACATCAAAAGGATCATACACCATGACCAAGTGGGATTCATCCCAGGGATGCAAGGATGGTACAACATTCGAAAGTCCATCAACATCATCCACCACATCAACAAAAAGAAAGACAAAAACCACATGATCATCTCCATAGATGCTGAAAAAGCATTTGACAAAATTCAACATCCATTCATGTTAAAAACTCTCAGCAAAATGGGAATAGAGGGCAAGTACCTCAACATAATAAAGGCCATCTATGATAAACCCACAGCCAACATTATATTGAACAGCGAGAAGCTGAAAGCATTTCCTCTGAGATCGGGAACTAGACAGGGATGCCCACTCTCTCCACTGTTATTTAACATAGTACTGGAGGTCCTAGCCACAGCAATCAGACAAAATAAAGAAATACAAGGAATCCAGATTGGTAAAGAAGAAGTTAAACTGTCACTATTTGCAGATGACATGATACTGTACATAAAAAACCCTAAAGACTCCACCCCAAAATTACTAGAACTGATATCGGAATACAGCAAAGTTGCAGGATACAAAATCAACACACAGAAATCTGTGGCTTTCCTGTATACTAACAATGAACCAACAGAAAGAGAAATCAGGAAAACAACTCCATTCACAATTGCATCAAAAAAAATAAAATACCTAGGAATAAACCTAACCAAAGAAGTGAAAGACTTATACTCTGAAAACTACAAGTCACTCTTAAGAGAAATTAAAGGGGACACTAACAGATGGAAACTCATCCCATGCTCGTGGCTAGGAAGAATTAATATCGTCAAAATGGCCATCCTGCCCAAAGCAATATACAGATTTGATGCAATCCCTATGAAACTACCAGCAACATTCTTCAATGAACTGGAACAATTAATTCAAAAATTCATATGGAACCACCAAAGACCCCGAATAGCCAAAGCAATCCTGAGAAAGAAGAATAAAGTAGGGGGGATCTCACTCCCCAACTTCAAGCTCTACTATAAAGCCATAGTAATCAAGACAATTTGGTACTGGCACAAGAGCAGAGCCACAGACCAATGGAACAGACTAGAGAATCCAGACATTAACCCAGACATATATGGTCAATTAATATTTGATAAAGGAGCCATGGACATACAATGGCGAAATGACAGTCTCTTCAACAGGTGGTGCTGGCAAAACTGGACAGCTACATGTAGGAGAATGAAACTGGACCATTGTCTAACCCCATATACAAAAGTAAACTCAAAATGGATCAAAGACCTGAATGTAAGCCATGAAACCATTAAACTCTTGGAAGAAAACATAGGCGAAAACCTCTTAGACATAAACATGAGTGACCTCTTCTTGAACATATCTCCCCGGGCAAGGAAAACAACAGCAAAAATGAGTAAGTGGGACTATATTAAGCTGAAAAGCTTCTGTACAGCAAAAGACACCATCAATAGAACAAGAAGGATCCCTACAGTATGGGAGAATATATTTGAAAATGACACATCCGATAAAGGCTTGACGTCCAGAATATATAAGGAGCTCACACGCCTCAACAAACAAAAAACAAATAACCCAATTAAAAAATGGGCAGAGGAACTGAACACACAGTTCTCCAAAAAAGAAATACAGATGGCCAACAGACACATGAAAAGATGTTCCACATCGCTAATTATCAGAGAAATGCAAATTAAAACTACAATGAGGTATCACCTCACACCAGTAAGGATGGCTGCCATCCAAAAGACAAACAACAACAAATGTTGGCGAGGCTGTGGAGAAAGGGGAACCCTCCTACACTGCTGGTGGGAATGTAAGTTAGTTCAACCATTGTGGAAAGCAGTATGGAGGTACATCAAAATGCTCAAAACAGACTTACCATTTGACCCAGGAATTGCACTCCTAGGAATTTACCCTAAGAATGCAGCAATCAAGTTTGAGAAAGACAGATGCACCCCTATGTTTATTGCAGCACTATTTACAATAGCCAAGAATTGGAAGCAACCTAAATGTCCATCAATAGATGAATGGATAAAGAAGATGTGGTACATATACACAATGGAATACTACTCAGCTATAAGAAAAGGGCAAATCCAATCATTTGCAGCAACATGGATGGAGCTGGAGGGTATTATGCTCAGTGAAACAAGCCAAGCGGAGAAAGAGAAATACCAAATGATTTCACTTATCTGTGGAATATAAGAACAAAGGAAAAACTGAAGGAACAAAACAGCAGCAGAATCACAGAACTCAAGAATGGACTAACAGGTACCAAAGGGAAAGGGACTGGGGAGGATGGGTGGGTAGGGAGGGATAAGGGGGGGAGAAGTAGGGGGGTATTAAGATTAACATGCATGGGGGGGTAGGAGAAAAGGGAGGGCTGTACAGCACAGAGAAGGCAAGTAGTGATTCTACAACATTTTGCTATGCTGATGGACAATGACTGTAAAGGGGTTTATAGGGGAGACCTGGTATAGGGGAGAGCCTAGTAAGCATAATATTCGTCATGTAAGTGTAGATTAGTGATACCAAAAACAAAGAAAAAAAAAAAAGGGCAGTTCCTGTGTGGTAACCTCCAACGAGTTCTACACAAGGGTATAAAGGGCATATAAAAGTGTAGGCAAAGGGTCTGTTTGTGTTTATACAGAGGATCAAAGCCTAATTGGGCTACCCCAAAAATGAACTAAGATACGATATGAAAAAGAACTTCCAACATCAGCACCCTCTGGAAGACTCATGCCAGAAGATGATCATCAAAAAACCCCAACAAAGATCCACGCACTGCTACAGCTGTAGATGCACTCATCCCACCCGTTCCTGGACTTGCCATGGGAATGAGGAAGGAGATATCTAAGCTGGCCTGTGCATACAGTAAGACAACAAATTAGACTGGATCTATACTGTTGGAACTCAACCAAGAATTTGGAGAAGTGCAAATTGTAGCGCTCCAAAGTCTTACAACTACAGACTATTTGCTGTTAAAAGAACATATGGCATGTGAACAGTGCCCAGGAATGGGTTGTTTTAATTTGTCTGATTTCTCTCAGACTGTTCAAGTTCAGTTGGACAATATCCACCATATCAGATAAGTTTTCACAAATGCCTAAGGTGCCTAACTGGTTTTCTTGGTTTCACTGGAGATGGCTGGTAATTACAGGTATGCTTTGGTTATGTAACTATACTCCTATTATGTTAATGTGGGTGTGCAATTTAAGTAGTAGCTTAAAACCTATTCATGCTGAAGTTACTCTACAAGAAGTTACTCTACAAGAAGTTACTAAACAAGAAGTTACTAAAAAAAGAAGTTACTCTACAAGAAGATATGTCAAAGAAATAATCAATCTTCCCATGTTTTCTTCCGCCTGCTACTTCTACAGCTTTTCTTCTTCCTTCCTAATTACAACCCTTAAATAGGATTCGTGCCTCGTATCAAATTTACCGAGTATCATAATTCTTCCAAGTGGTAAAGATACCTCAAGACAAATGCTGGGCATAAAAGCCACAGGGCATAAATATGCAAAGATGTAAAAAGCTAACCTTTTCAAACAATAAGGCTTCTCTCTCACTTACCAACTTCACATTTCCCTGTATGGCCCCGGAAGATGACTGGTTAGCCAGAGACGGGTAAGATTCCTCAAGGGAGGAACAACCTAAGACAGGCACAGTCGCAGGGGGGCCATCAGGTGAGAAATTGGGGATCAACAGAGGTGAGGCTTAGAACCTCACCCCCCCTGTTCTGAGAGAAATCTTCTGCATACGTGGATGTTTTATTGCCCTTGTCTAGCTTGGATTAACACATAGTCTACAGGCACACACCTGATCATCTACATTTGCTCTCTTACAACACTAAACTATGTTTTCTACCTTTATCTTGTATCTACCTACCACTTCAGCATTTTATTAAAAATAATAATAATAAAGAGAGAAATGTAGTATCCACACATAAATCAAGTATAAAAACCAAATGAGTATTCATATTTGAACTGACTGTTTATAGTTCATAATGCATGAGCAAAACCGAAAGTTTCTGTGATGACTGCCCTTGTACTGTTCACTATGTAACTTATTCATTATGTAAGAATTTGTTCTCCATGTAAGAACTTGTTTGTTATGCCTCAGAAGATTGGAGACTGACGAAAATTAGGCTTGGGGTGGATTAATGATTGTGCATTGAGCATTGACTCCCCTATACAGAATTTTATTGTCGTTCACAATCATTTGATCAATAAATATGAGAGATGCCCTCACAAAAAAAAAAAAAAAAAAAAAGGACAGACTTCCAATGGTAAAATAAAAAAGTAACCGGGATGTAATGTATAGCATAAGGAATATAGTCAAGATAATGTAACAGCTTGGTAGGGTGATAGCTGGAACCTCAAATTATGTATATAAATGTTCTACCACTGTGTTGTACACTTGAAACTCATGTAATGTAATACTGTGCGTCAACTACCCTTCAATAAAAAAATAATTATTTAAAAAAAAAAAAAAAAAAAGACAATCCCAAACTTCCAGTGCACCTTTCCGAGGATGCCACACTTTCCTTTAAGTGCTATACTTTCAAATAACGCTTTCTTGCTGCTCAAATTATTGCGGTTTTTCTCTTTGCTATTTCATTTTATTTCCAAGTTTTCACTCTGTCTCTTTACTCCTGATAAGTCGGAAGGGGCTGCTAAGAGCTCAGATTTGGGCCTGCATGTTTCTGTCGCCTGGGTGACCTGGACGGAACTGCCGCTGTGCGATCTGCTCTTGGTAGCCTGCCTGAAAATCTCCTTTCTCAGAACATAATCTCACTCCAGCCTGTGCTCTGCGGCTCCCCCAAATTCTGGAGTGGTAGGGGCCAGTCCCCACGCTGTGCAGATCCAAGTGGACATAGGATCTGGTTATTAAAAAATGGGATGGATGTGACAGGCACTAAGGGGGTGCCATCCCATTTGTTAATAACTATCTAAAGATTTCCACCCCACTAGGACGCCAGGTGGCTCTGGCTTCAGGAGCTGCCAAGGGAATCTGCCTTAGGCTGAGAATTTTCCCTTTCCCTTGCACTTCCCTGTTCTCTGCTGCCTGCGTGGCAGCTGCCATTCCCCTGCCGGCTGCTCTTGCTTTAATGAATTCCTTCTTTACCGACACTCTTCTCACATGCTGGAGAATTCTCGTTCAGAGTCAAGCACCCTCCCCCTTCCAGGCTGGGGTTTCTCCTCACACTTCACCTAGTGCGCAGGGAGAGACCTCCCCAGGGGCGCAGCGGCCCGGCCACACTCGTATGTTCTGACAAAGTCTGTGAACAGAAACTAAAGATTAAAACTCGTTCACTGGTCATGTGTAGTTGAAGCTAAAAGCTGAATTCTAAGTGCCCCTGTGTAACCCCACCCTGTGTGAGGGGGCTTGGGTGAAAGGGGGCACCTGCTAAACCAGTATAGCTGTCAGCAATCTGGACCAGCACAGTGGCAGAAGCTAATGCCCCTTCCAAGGGTAGGAAAGTCTAAGCAAAGATAAACGACAAATGGAGAGAAGGAGAAATTGTTGCTGAGGGTAACAGGATGGATACGTGGGTTATGCAACAAGGGAAACCCAAGTGTGTGGGCCTGGGCAGACTTCCTGGTTCCCATTTAGCATGTCCAATTAATGTCACTTGCAGCGTGGACTTCCGTGCCTTCTGTTTTACAATACTAGGTAGGGAAACGCTCACCAGCCAGACAGAATATCCATCCCCATAAAACAGGTAAAGTTGACATAATTTCACATAAAACCTGCTTAAATATTCCAGCTTTCCTAATCTAGTTAGCCATTACATTTTTACTTTCAGTCTAATTGTAGCTCGAGTCAAGGCTTCACTAACGGGTTTTGGTACCATAATTCTTACAACTCCCAAATCAAGGAGTCCTGTAAGCTTCTCTTCTCTGCCCTGACTGTTTTACCCTCTTGTGCAAAAGGCTTTGGGGGTCCAGTGATGCGTCCAGCCAAGGGACCCTGGCCCTTCAGTCAATCTTTAACTTGATCAACCGGCCTAACTACTGCCTGGAGCGGTTGCTGGTCAGGCTTTCTATTATAATCTCTCCCTTCCAGCTTCTTAAGATTTCTCCAAACAGGTAGAACAGACATTCTTGGGACCCTTTTATGTTGGGGGACCAATAGGGGGTCCCTTTGGTCTACCCACCCTTAGGTAGTGCTGTATGAAAACACTGATTTTAACCCCCTTAGTGCCTGTCACATCCATCCCATTTTTTAATAACCATCTAAAGAGTTCCACCCCACTGGTTGAGTCCCGTAGCGTTCCACTTCCAGTTTCCACTGTTTCACCCCATCAATACTTTCCCTTATTTACCTCATTTCTTAATAAGGGTTTAAAATTTTTGCCTTGGGAAGATTCCCTTGGCCATCCCCTCTGTCTCTTCCCATTCTCTTGTTAATTAACTTAGTCTTTGTATTAGCATCTGTAGCCTGAGTAACAGGGCATGTTCGTTGGGGAACATCACAGTCCTGGTAAAGCCAATCCACGTGACTGGCATACGAAGTCCGTCAGCTGCCTCCTCTGGGTGCTCCACTTGGCCTTGACGGGGCAGTTGGGCAGGCCCCCTTCTCAGGATAAGCAGACCTCACGGTGGCTTGTATCCAGTCCGCCGGGCTGGCTGTTGCCTCCGGAAGAGCCTCCTATGGGTCCGGATCACATGCAGCCACCTGTGATTGTCCCGTGGTGCTGAGCTGTGGGTCCTGCGTCAGCCCAAACCTGCCCTTCCGCTCGGCAGCCTTCAAACCCAAAGACACAGCCCCAATGGGCAACTCTCCCCGTCCACTTCAGCAAAGGCCCCCCAGGAAGTGGGAGGCAGGGATCCACAGATGGAGCAGCTCCTTCCCACTACAGCGGCCGCTTCGGTGGTTTTGGGGTTTCGCCCCCTCCTCCACGCCGACTCCCTCCTGCCTGGGGACCGGCCATCTCAGAGGTTCTTTCCGCCGTCCCTGCATCATCTGCCCCTTTCCAGGCCGCTTTGGGGCGAGGGGCCTGAGCTCAGACCCCTGGATCTGAGTTGGTCGAGCAGTAAAGTTGGACCCAGGACTCTCTTTTATTTCCAGTTTAGCCATGACAGAGAACAATAACCAGGGAACGACCGTATGCTTGGCCTGCCTCCTATTAGCTTGCGTTTCCTTTCATATCCAAGGCGCAGACTCCTGGGCAGTCGGCTCTCCTGCCATTTCTAAATTCCACGAGTAAATTATTCCGTTAGTTAGTGAGTGAAGCGCAGCTGCCGCTCCACCCGACGGTGACTAGGTGGCCACCTGGAGGTCGCAGGTTCCTCACCACCACCACCACCACCACCCCCCCTCCCCACGCCCTTGTATCCTTTCTCTTCAAAAACCGTGTATTTCAGTGAGCTATGGCTGTCCCAGCAAATCCCATTTCACTGACGCCAACTCTGTTAGGGCTCCCGGACCCAGTTCCAAAGTGGGGCTCCAAAAATTCTCGGACACCAACAGGATGTCCAGGAATTCAACTCAATTCTGATACTGTCTGCCTAGAGACACATTGGATTCCAGATTCCTACAAGATCCCCCACAGGCCCCAGCCCATCACCTGTGCTTCTGACTGACTGGCTACAGGCTGGAGCTTCCAATGACCTCTGCCCATAGGTCTGATTCATCTGCTAGAGCAGCTCACAGAACGCAGGGAAACACTTAATTTACCAGCTTAATAAAGGACAAGATAAAGGATACAAATCGATAGCCAGATGAAGAGATACAAGATACACAGGGTGAGGTTTCGAAAAATTTTCTGTCCCCCTGGTGCCTGAGGCCTGCCTGGTTCAGTGGCACAAGGAGGCATTCCGATTCGCCAGGCACGGAAGCTCTCTTAAAAACACCAAAACCACCGCCCTCCTGAATTGTCGTGGGGCCTCATTACATAGTCATGACTGACTAAGCCACTGCCTGTTTCAACCTCCAGCCCCTCCCTCCACCCCAAGGTCAGCAGGTGGGATCCAGAGGTCACGTTCATTAATTAACCAGACACCCACTTCACCTTTACGGCTGGAAGTGTCTTCAGGGACTGTGTGAAGACCAAATATGCCTGGGAAATATATTTCCGTTATCTGAATGATCATATTTCTTATAAGTCATTATATTGAAAAGAGCTTCATCATTGTTTTGAAATACTGATATAAAAAGTCTCATCGCAGTCAAAATCCGTTTATGTCCTAAGAAATCTCAACATTACAGTTATTAATAACAGAAGATGTAGAGTTACTGGATTTAAAAAGTAGTGTTGCTGCAGGAAGCAATTTAAGCAGTCACATTCTGATTCATGGCAGGAAAGGACCAGCCTTCAAGAAAAAAAAGATGTGGTCTTCTGTCATTCACTACCAGCTACTGGTACAAATAAAATTTTACACTGATGGTGACTGTCAAGAATTTGACAAATTCTAGAATTCAGAAGAAACGTCAATAAAAGCAAGAATCGGCCACAGCCAGCTCAAGCCTGAAACCTGATGTGAAAAGGTTATGTTCTGAAGCAAACACAACTTTCTTATTCAAATGTTTCAAAAAACTTTAGAGACAGAAAGTCACAGAATAAAAGAAGATTTCACTCTGTTCATTTATCTCCCCAAAGGTTAGTACTGTTAATAGTTCCTTGTGATTTTCCAGCCAAAATTTTTAAACACGTGACAAGTGCAGATCTGCATTTTAGGAAAATCTCTGGCAGCATTGGGGAGAGTCAGATGTGTCAGGGTTACAAGGGGATGAATGCATGGCCCACCCTCCAACTTCACGGACCTCTGCCCTGGAAGCCCCCCACCCACTTACCCTTCAGGGCCCTGGTAAGTGTCACTCACTCCAGGACACCCCCAGCCAAGACTCCCTCCAGACTAGGTCACAGCTTTTGGAACAGAACCACAGCCCCTTGCACATCTTATCACCTCACTGGTCCTTCTTGCTCAACATCTGCCCTTTCTGCTAGACTGTGACCTCCCTGAGGTCAAGGTCCATGACTGGCTTGCTCTCCCCAGAGCCAAGCTTGGTGCTTCATACAAAACAGTCTCTTCATAACTATCTACTGAATGAAAGGGTTCATGATCGTTTTGGAAAGCTCAGATAATGCAGAAAAGTCTAGAGAAGAAAATAGAAATCACCTGTGATCTCATTCCCTAAAGATGCTGACTGTTCCTATTTTGTATACATCCTCCCAGGCATCATTTCTATCCAGGTGTCATTAGAAGGACCCTCACATGTGTGACAACAGAGCCAGGCAAAGACAGGAAAGATGCTCAGATCCCACTGGGTGTCCTTCCCACATCTGTAAGGATTGTGGTCCTGCCAGGTGGGAAAAATGGGAAGACGGTTCAAAATGAACAAGCAGTGGATGGATGAGAAGGCGCAACTGAAAAGTTCTGTGGATGGATTGTTATGATGGCTGCACACCAATGTGGATGTACATTACACCACTGAACTGTACACTGAATGGTTAAAATGGTTAATTTGGTATTTTTTCACCATTTTAAAAATAAATAATTAAAAGCAAACCAAAGAAGCTAAAAGACAAACTAGTTTTTTTAAATTGGTAGCTTTATGTGGTTGTTTTTAGTAAAGCATTACTGAGATACAATTCACATACCATATTTATCTTTTAAAGTTCCTAATTCTGTGGTTTTTAGTATACTCACAGAGTTGTGCAAACATCACCACTGTCTAATTCTAAAACATCTCCAATACCCCAAAAAGAAACTTAGTACCATTAGTAGTCCCTTCCCACGCCTCCCTCCCCACAGTACCCGGCGGTCACTGATCTGCTTTCTGCCTCTATAGATTTGCCTATTTTGTGCATTTTATATAAATGGAATCATATGATCGGTGGTCTTTTATGTCTGCTTTCTTTCACTTATTTCACATAATGCTCTCAAGGGTTGTAGCATGCGTCAGAGCTTCATTTCTTTTTATGCCCAAGTAACACTCCATTGTATGGACAGACCACACTGGGTTCATCCCTTCACCAACTAACGGTCACTTGAGTTGTTTCCGCTTTGGGGCTGTTGCGAATAGTGCTGCTATTTGTTTGATTGCCTGTTTTCAATTCCCTTGGTGATAAACCTAGGAGAGGAATTGCTGGGTCATGCAGTGACTTTTTGAAGAACCAAGAGATTGTTTTCCACAGCAGCTGCACCATTTTACATTCCCACCAGCAAAGCAGTGTGCAACTGTTCCAATTTCTCCACAACCTTGCCAAGACTTGTTATTTTCCTTTTTTTTTCTTTTAAGTATAGTCATCTTTGTGGGTGTAAAGTGGATCTTGTGGTTTGGACTTACATTTCCCTAATAACTAATCCATTGAGCATCTGTGGCAAACCTTTCATTCATTTGGATTGAATTTCAGAGTTCTGAAAAAGTTGATTTTAACGTCTTTGCAAGTGTTCACACTGTTTTGATTGGGGGAGAAGATTTTTGGAGGTCCTTTTCCACCATTCCAAAAGTGACCCGGTCTTTGCTGACTCCTTGGGGGATGATTCGATGACATCACCGTCACATCGTGTTCCAGGGCTGCTTCTACAACAGAGTCTTATGGCGCGATCAGAAAAGGACTAAATAAGCTTCAGGTCTCATAAGCTCATAGATTCTATGATTCTTGCATCTCAGTAATGCTCCACATCCTGTCTCCTCACTGATAGCAGCTTCTGGAAGCAAGAATGATGGGAGCCTTTACAGCCCATCCTCTGGAGGCGGAGCCAACATGGCGGCGTGAGTAGGACAGTGGGAATCTCCTCCCAAAAACATATATACTTTTGAAAATACAACAAACACAACTAGCCCTAAAAGAGAGACCAGAAGACGCAGGACAGTGGCCAGACTGCAGCTACACCAGCGAGAACCCAGCGACTGGTGAAAGGGGTAAGATACAAGCCACGGCCCGGCGGGACCCGAGCGCCCCTCCCCCCAGCTCCCGGCGGGAGAACAATAGGCAGAGCGGGAGGGAGACGGAGCACAGGGCTGCCGAACACCCAGCCCCAGCCATCCGGGCCAGAGCGCAGACACAGTACATGCCCAGGGGGCCCTGGATACTGGGGGAACAGGGAGTAAGACCTCTGAGCGGGTGCTGAAGCTGATGCCCCTGTGACAAAGAAAAGCGGGGGCTTTTTGAAAGTCTTAAAGGGACAGGGACTTAACAGCTTGACGGAAACAACCCAGGTCACAGTACAGCAGCTGGAAATTACAGGGAAAACCGGGTGCACTAACCCCCTGGGCAACAGCTCTGAGACCCCTCACGGAGGCAAACAGTCAAGCAGCCCCCCCATCCATCACCCCACCGGGCGCTGCGAAAGCAGAGAAGCAGCCTGAGACAAATTCCGCCCACAGAAAGGGAAATTTCTCCCTCCCGGCCAGGCAAGACACAAAGACCCACTCTACACGCAATTACCCAACACAAGCCACTAGGGGTCGCAGTTGCCCCAGTAAAGAAAGGCCAGTAGTAAGTGAAAATTTTGGCCCTCCCAGCTGACAGTCAATAGCACCTGTCAACATGAAAAGGCAAAAAAATATGATCCAGACAAGACTAACCCAGACAGCTTCAGCATCTGCTACATCTTCCCCTGAGAAGGAATCTGGGGAGATAGATTTAGCCAGTCTACCTGAAAAAGAATTCAAAACAAAAGTCATAACCATGCTGATGGACTTGCAGAGAAATATGCAAGAACTAAGGAAGGAGAATTCAGAAATAAAACAAGCTCTGGAAGGACTTCAAAACAGAATGGACGAGATGCAAGAGACCATTAATGGACTAGAAAACAGAGAACAGGAACGCAGAGAAGCTGATGCAGAGAGAGATAAAAGGATCTCCAGGAATGAAAGAATTTTAAGAGAGCTGAGTGATCAATATAAAAGAAATAATATAAGAATCATAGGCATTCCAGAAGAAGTAGAGAGAGAAAAGGGGATAGAAAATGTCTTTGAAGAAATAATTGCTGAAAATTTCCCCAAACTAGGGGAAGAAATGGCCTCTCAGACCACAGAGGTACACAGAACTCCCATGACAAGGGATCCAAGGAGGGCAACACCAAGACACATAATAATTAAAATGGCAAAGATCAAAGACAAGGACAAAGTATTACAAGCAGCCAGAGAGAAAAAAAAGGTTACCTACAAAGGAAAACCCATCAGGCTATCATCAGACTTCTCAACAGAAACCCTACAGGCCAGAAGAGAATGGCATGATATACTTAATGCAATGAAACAGAAGGGCCTCGAACCAAGACTACTGTATCCAGCACGAATATCATTTAAATATGAAGGAGGGATTAAACAATTCCCAGACAAGCAAAACTTGAGGGAATTTGCCTCCCACAAACCACCTCTACAGGGCATCCTACAGGGACTGCTCTAGATGGGAGCACTCCTAAAAAGAGCACACAACAAAACACCCAACATATGAAGAAGGGAGGAGGAGGAATAAGAAGGGAGAGAAATAAAGAATCATCAGATTGTGTTTATAATAGCTCAACAAGCGAGTTAAGTTAGACAGTAAGACAGTAAAGAAGCTAACCCTAAACCTTTGGTAACCACAAACTTAAAGCCTGCAATGGCAATAAATTCATACCTTTCAATAATCACCCTAAATGTAAATGGACTGAATGCACCAATCAAAAGACACAGAGTAATAGAATGGATAAAAAAGCAAGATCCATCCATATGCTGCTTACAAGAGACTCACCTCAAACCCAAAGACGCGCACAGACTTAAAGTCAAGGGATGGAAAAAGATATTTCAAGCAAACAACAGAGAGAAGAAAGCAGGTGTTGCAATTCTGGTATCAGACAAAACAGACTTCAAAATAAAGAAAGTAACAAAAGACAAAGAAGGACATTACATAATGATAAAGGGCTCAGTCCATCAAGAGGATATAACCATTATAAATATATATGCACCCAATACAGGAGCACCAACATACCTGAAACAAATATTAACAGAACTAAAGGAGGAAATAGAATGCAATGCATTCATTCTAGGAGACTTCAACACACCACTCACTCCAAAGGACAGATCCACCAGACAGAAAATAAGTAAGGACACAGAGGCACTGAACAACACACTAGAACAGATGGACCTAATAGACATCTACAGAACTCTACATCCAAAAGCAACAGGATACACGTTCTTCTCAAGTGCACATGGAACATTCTCCAGAATAGACCACATACTAGGACACAAAAAGAGCCTCAGTAAATTCCAAAAGATTGAAATCCTACCAACCAACTTTTCAGACCACAAAGGCATTAAACTAGAAATAAACTGTTCAAAGAAAGCAAAAAGGCTCACAAACACATGGAGGCTAAACAACATGCTCCTAAATAATCAATGGATCAATGACCAAATCAAAATGGAGATCCAGCAATATATGGAAACAAATGACAACAACAACACTAAGCCCCAACTTCTGTGGGACGCAGCAAAAGCAGTCTTAAGAGGAAAGTATATAGCACTCCAAGCATATTTAAAAAAGGAAGAGCAATCCCAAATGAATGGTCTAATGTCACAACTATCAAAATTGGAAAAAGAAGAACAAATGAGGCCTAAGGTCAGCAGAAGGAGGGACATAATAAAGATCAGAGAAGAAATAAATAAAATTGAGAAGAATAAAACAATAGCAAAAATCAATGAAACCAAGAGCTGGTTCTTCGAGAAAATAAACAAAATAGATAAGCCTCTAGCCAGACTTATTAAGAGGAAAAGAGAGTCAACACAAATCAACAGTATCAGAAATGAGAAAGGAAAAATCACAAGAGATCCCGCAGAAATACAAAGAATTATTAGAGACTACTATGAAAACCTATATGCTAACAAGCTGGGAAACCTAGGAGAAATGGACAACTTCCTAGAAAAATACAACCTTCCAAGACTGACCCAAAAAGAAACAGAAAATCTAAACAGACCAATTACCAGCAACGAAATTGAAGCGGTAATCAAAAAACTACCAAAGAACAAAACCCCCGGGCCAGATGGATTTACCTCGGAATTTTATCAGACATACAGGGAAGACATAATACCCATTCTCCTTAAAGTTTTCCAAGAAATAGAAGAGGAGGGGATACTTCCAAACTCATTCTATGAAGCTAACATCACCCTAATACCAAAACCAGGCAAAGACACCACCAAAAAAGAAAACTACAGACCAATATCCCTGATGAACGTAGACGCAAAAATACTCAACAAAATTTTAGCAAACCGAATTCAAAAATACATCAAAACCATCGTACACCATGACCAAGTGGGATTCATCCCAGGGATGCAAGGATGGCACAACATTCGAAAGTCCATCAACATCATCCACCACATCAACAAAAAGAAAGACAAAAACCACATGATCATCTCCATAGATGCTGAAAAAGCATTTAACAAAGTTCAACATCCATTCATGATAAAAACTCTCAGCAAAATGGGAATAGAGGGCAAGTATCTCAACATAATAAAGGCCATCTATGAAAAACCCACAGCCAACATTATATTGAATAGCGAGAAGCTGAAAGCATTTCCGCTGAGATCGGGAACTAGACAGGGATGCCCACTCTCCCCACTGTTATTTTTTTTTTTTTAATTATTATTTTTTATTGAAGGGTAGTTGACACACAGTATTACATTACATGAGTTTCAAGTGTACAACACAGTGGTAGAACATTTATATACATAATTCTAGGTTCCAGCTATCACCCTACCAGGCTGTTACAATATCTTGACTATATTCCTTATGCTCTACATTACATCCCGGTTACTAATTTATTTTACCATTGGAAGTCTGTCCTTTTTTTTTTTTTTTTTTTTTTTTTTTTGTGAGGGCATCTCTCATATTTATTGATCAAATGGTTGTTAACGACAATAAAATTCTGTATAGGGGAGTCAATTCTCAATGCACAATCATTATTCCACCCCAAGCCTAATTTTTGTCAGTCTCCAATCTTCTGAGGCATAACAAACAAGTTCTTACATGTAGAACAAATTCTTACATAATGAATAAGTTACATAGTGAACAGTACAAGGGCAGTCATCACAGAAACTTTCGGTTTTGTTCATGCATTATGAACTATAAACAGTCAGTTCAAATATGAATACTCATTTGGTTTTTATACTTGATTTATATGTGGATACCACATTTCTCTCTTTATTATTATTATTTTTAATAAAATGCTGAAGTGGTAGGTAGATACAAGATAAAGGTAGAAAACATAGTTTAGTGTTGTAAGAGAGCACATGTAGATGATCAGGTGTGTGCCTGTAGACTATGTGTTAATCCAAGCTAGACCAGGGCAATAAAACATCCACGTATGCAGAAGATTTCTCTCAGAGCGGGGGGGTGAGGTTCTAAGCCTCACCTCTGTTGATCCCCAATTTCTCACCTGATGGCCCCCCTGCGACTGTGCCTGTCTTAGGTTGTTCCTCCCTTGAGGAATCTTACCCGTCTCTGGCTAACCAGTCATCTTCCGGGGCCATACAGGGAAATGTGAAGTTGGTAAGTGAGAGAGAAGCCTTATTGTTTGAAAAAGTTAGCTTTTTACTTCTTTGCATATTTATGCCCTGTGGCTTCTATGCCCAGCATTTGTCTTGAGGTATCTTTACCACTTGGAAGAATTATGATACTCGGTAAATTTGATAAGAGGCACGAATTCTATTTAAGGGTTGTAATTAGGAAGGAAGAAGAAAAGCTATAGAAGTAGCAGGCGGAAGAAAACATGGGAAGATTGATTATTTCTTTGATATATCTTCTTGTAGAGTAACTTCAGCATGTATAGGTTTTAAGCTACTACTTAAATTGCACACACACATTAACATAATAGGAGTATAGTTACATAACCAAAGCATATCTGTAATTACCAGCCATCTGCAGTGAAACCAAGAAAACCAGTTAGGCACCTTAGGCATTTGTGAAAACTTATCTATGATATGGTGGATATTGTCCAACTGAACTAGAACAGTCTGAGAGGAATCAGACAAATTAAAACAACCCATTCCTGGGGACTGTTCACATGCCATATGTTCTTTTAACAGTAAATAGTTTTTAGTTGTAAGACTTTGGAGCGCTACAATTTGCACTTCTCCAAATTCTTGGTTGAGTTCCAACAGTATAGATCCAGTCAAATTTGTTGTTTTACTGTATGCACAGGCCAGCTTAGATATCTCCTTCCTCATTCCCATGGCAAGTCCAGGAACTGGTGGGATGAGTGCATCTACAGCTGTAGCAGTGCGTGGATCTTTGTTGGGGTTTTTTGATGATCATCTTCTGGCATGAGTCTTCCAGAGAGTGCAGATGTTGGAAGTTCTTTTTCATATCGTATCTTAGTTCATTTTCGGGGTAGCCCAATTAGGCTTTGATCCTCTGTATAAACACAAGCAGACCCTTTGCCTACACTTTTATATGCCCTTTATACCCTTGTGTAGAACTCGTTGGAGGTTACCACACAGGAACTGCCCTTTTTTTTTTTTTTTTTTTTGCTATCACTAATCTACACTTACATGACGAATATTATGTTTACTAGGCTCTCCCCTATACCAGGTCTCCCCTATAAACCCCTTTACAGTCACTGTCCATCAGCATAGCAAAATGTTGTAGAATCACTACTTGCCTTCTCTGTGTTGTACAGCCCTCCCTTTTCTCCTACCCCCCCATGCATGTTAATCTTAATACCCCCCTACTTCTCCCCCCCTTATCCCTCCCTACCCACCCATCCTCCCCAGTCCCTTTCCCTTTGGTACCTGTTAGTCCATTCTTGAGTTCTGTGATTCTGCTGCTGTTTTGTTCCTTCAGTTTTTCCTTTGTTCTTATATTCCACAGATAAGTGAAATCATTTGGTATTTCTCTTTCTCCGCTTGGCTTGTTTCACTGAGCATAATACCCTCCAGCTCCATCCATGTTGCTGCAAATGATTGGATTTGCCCTTTTCTTATAGCTGAGTAGTATTCCATTGTGTATATGTACCACATCTTCTTTATCCATTCATCTATTGATGGACATTTAGATTGCTTCCAATTCTTGGCTATTGTAAATAGTGCTGCGATAAACATAGGGGTGCATCTGTCTTTCTCAAACTTGATTGCTGCATTCTTAGGGTAAATTCCTAGGAGTGCAATTCCTGGGTCAAATGGTAAGTCTGTTTTGAGCATTTTGATGTACCTCCATACTGCTTTCCACAATGGTTGAACTAACTTACATTCCCACCAGCAGTGTAGGAGGGTTCCCCTTTCTCCACAGCCTCGCCAACATTTGTTGTTGTTTGTCTTTTGGATGGCAGCCATCCTTACTGGTGTGAGGTGATACCTCATTGTAGTTTTAATTTGCATTTCTCTGATAATTAGCGATGTGGAGCATCTTTTCATGTGTCTGTTGGCCATCTGTATTTCTTTTTTGGAGAACTGTCTGTTCAGTTCCTCTGCCCATTTTTTAATTGGGTTATTTGTTTTTTGTTTGTTGAGGCGTGAGAGCTCCTTATATATTCTGGACGTCAAGCCTTTATCGGATGTGTCATTTTCAAATATATTCTCCCATACTGTAGGTATCCTTCTTGTTCTATTGATGGTGTCTTTTGCTGTACAGAAGCTTTTCAGCTTAATATAGTCCCACTTAATCATTTTTGCTGTTGTTTTCCTTGCCCGGGGAGATATGTTCAAGAAGAGGTCACTCATGTTTATGTCTAAGAGGTTTTCGCCTATGTTTTCTTCCAAGAGATGGTTTCATGGCTTACATTCAGGTCTTTGATCCATTTTGAGTTTACTTTTGTATATGGGGTTAGACAATGGTCCAGTTTCATTCTCCTACATGTAGCTGTCCAGTTTTGCCAGCACCACCTGTTGAAGAGACTGTCATTTCGCCATTGTATGTCCATGGCTCCTTTATCAAATATTAATTGACCATATATGTCTGGGTTAATGTCTGGATTGTCTAGTCTGTTCCATTGGTCTGTGGCTCTGCTCTTGTGCCAGTACCAAATTGTCTTGATTACTATGGCTTTATAGTAGAGCTTGAAGTTGGGGAGTGAGATCCCCCCTACTTTATTCTTCTTTCTCAGGATTGCTTTGGCTATTCGGGGTCTTTGGTGTTTCCATATGAATTTTTGAATTATTTGTTCCAGTTCATTGAAGAATGTTGCTGGTAGTTTCATAGGGATTGCATCAAATCTGTATATTGCTTTGGGCAGGATGGCCATTTTAACGATATTAATTCTTCCTAGCCACGAGCATGGGATGAGTTTCCATCTGTTAGTGTCCCCTTTAATTTCTCTTAAGAGTGACTTGTAGTTTTCAGAGTATAAGTCTTTCACTTCTTTGGTTAGGTTTATTCCTAGGTATTTTTTTTTTTTTGATGCAATTGTGAATGGAGTTGTTTTCCTGATTTCTCTCTCTGTTGGTTCATTGTTAGTATATAGGAAAGCCACAGATTTCTGTGTGTTGATTTTGTATCCTGCAACTTTGCTGTATTCCGATATCAGTTCTAGTAATTTTGGGGTGGAGTCTTTAGGGTTTTTTATGTACAGTATCATGTCATCTGCAAATAGTGACAGTTTAACTTCTTCTTTACCAATCTGGATTCCTTGTATTTCTTTATTTTGTCTGATTGCCGTGGCTAGGACCTCCAGTACTATGTTAAATAACAGTGGAGAGAGTGGGCATCCCTGTCTAGTTCCCGATCTCAGAGGAAATGCTTTCAGCTTCTCGCTGTTCAATATAATGTTGGCTGTGGGTTTATCATAGATGGCCTTTATTATGTTGAGGTACTTGCCCTCTATTCCCATTTTGCTGAGAGTTTTTAACATGAATGGATGTTGAACTTTGTCAAATGCTTTTTCAGCATCTATGGAGATGATCATGTGGTTTTTGTCTTTCTTTTTGTTGATGTGGTGGATGATGTTGATGGACTTTCGAATGTTGTACCATCCTTGCATCCCTGGAATGAATCCCACTTGGTCATGGTGTATGATCCTTTTGATGTATTTTTGAATTCGGTTTGCTAATATTTTGTTGAGTATTTTTGCATCTACGTTCATCAGGGATATTGGTCTGTAGTTTTCTTTTTTGGTGGGGTCTTTGCCTGGTTTTGGTATTAGGGTGATGTTAGCTTCATAGAATGAGTTTGGGAGTATCCCCTCCTCCTCTATTTTTTGGAAAACTTTAAGGAGAATGGGTATTATGTCTTCCCTGTATGTCTGATAAAATTCCGAGGTAAATCCATCTGGCCTGGGGGTTTTGTTCTTTGGTAGTTTTTTGATTACCTCTTCAATTTCGTTGCTGCTAATTGGTCTGTTTAGATTTTCTGTTTCTTCCTGGGTCAATCTTGGAAGGTTATATTTTTCTAGGAAGTTGTCCATTTCTCCTAGGTTTTCCAGCTTGTTAGCATATAGGTTTTCATAGTATTCTCCAATAATTCTTTGCATTTCCGTGGGGTCCGTCGTGATTTTTCCTTTCTCGTTTCTGATACTGTTGATTTGTGTTGATTCTCTTTTCTTCTTAATAAGTCTGGCTAGAGGCTTATCTATTTTGTTTATTTTCTCGAAGAACCAGCTCTTGGTTTCATTGATTTTTGCTATTGTTTTATTCTTCTCAATTTTATTTATTTCTTCTCTGATCTTTATTATGTCCCTCCTTCTGCTGACCTTAGGCCTCATCTGTTCTTCTTTTTCCAATTTCGATAATTGTGACATTAGACCATTCATTTGGGATTGCTCTTCCTTTTTTAAATATGCTTGGATTGCTATATACTTTCCTCTTAAGACTGCTTTTGCTGCGTCCCACAGAAGTTGGGGCTTAGTGTTGTTGTTGTCATTTGTTTCCATATATTGCTGGATCTCCATTTTGATTTGGTCATTGATCCATTGATTATTTACGAGCGTGTTGTTAAGCCTCCATGTGTTTGTGAGCCTCTTTGCTTTCTTTGAACAGTTTATTTCTAGTTTTATGCCTTTGTGATCTGAAAAGTTGGTTGGTAGGATTTCAATCTTTTGGAATTTTCTGAGGCTCTTTTTGTGGCCTAGTATGTGGTCTATTCTGGAGAATGTTCCATGTGCACTTGAGAAGAACGTGTATCCTGTTGCTTTTGGATGTAGAGTTCTGTAGATGTCTATTAGGTCCATCTGTTCTAGTGTGTTGTTCAGTGCCTCTGTGTCCTTACTTATTTTCTGTCTGGTGGATCTGTCCTTTGGAGTGAGTGGTGTGTTGAAGTCTCCTAGAATGAATGCATTGCATTCTATTTCCTCCTTTAGTTCTGTTAATATTTGTTTCAGGTATGTTGGTGCTCCTGTATTGGGTGCATATATATTTATAATGGTTATATCCTCTTGATGGACTGAGCCCTTTATCATTATGTAATGTCCTTCTTTGTCTTTTGTTACTTTCTTTATTTTGAAGTCTGTTTTGTCTGATACCAGAATTGCAACACCTGCTTTCTTCCCTCTGTTGTTTGCTTGAAATATCTTTTTCCATCCCTTGACTTTAAGTCTGTGCGCGTCTTTGGGTTTGAGGTGAGTCTCTTGTAAGCAGCATATAGATGGGTCTTGCTTTTTTATCCATTCTGTTACTCTGTGTCTTTTGATTGGTGCATTCAACCCATTAACATTTAGGGTGACTATTGAAAGATATGTACTTATTGCCATTGCAGGCTTTAAATTCGTGGTTACCAAAGGTTCAAGGTTAGCCTCTTTAGTATCTTACTGCCTAACTTAGCTCGCTTATTGAGCTGTTATATACACTGTCTGGAGATTCTTTTCTTCTCTCCCTTCTTGTTCCTCCTCCTCGATTCTTCATATGTTGGGTGTTTTGTGCTGTGCTCTTTCTAGGAGTGCTCCCATCTAGAGCAGTCCCTGTAAGATGTTCTGTAGAGGTGGTTTGTGGAAAGCAAATTCCCTCAGCTTTTGTTTGTCTGGGAATTGTTTAATCCCACCGTCATATTTGAATGATAGTCGTGCTGGATACAGTATCCTTGGTTCAAGGCCCTTCTGTTTCATTGTATTAAATATATCATGCCATTCTCTTCTGGCCTGTAGGGTTTCTGTTGAGAAATCTGACGTTAGCCTGATGGGTTTCCCTTTATAGGTGACCTTTTTCTCTCTAGCTGCCTTTAACGCTCTTTCCTTGTCCTTGATCTTTGCCATTTTAATTATTATGTGTCTTGGTGTTGCCCTTCTTGGATCCTTTCTGTTGGGGGTTCTGTGTATTTCCGTGGTCTGTTTGATTACTTCCTCCCCCAGTGTGGGGAAGTTTTCAGCAATTATTTCTTCTAAGATACTTTCCATCTCTTTGCCTCTCTCTTCTTCTTCTGGGACCCCTATAATACGGATATTGCTCCTTTTAGATTGGTCACACAGTTCTCTTAATATTGTTTCATTCCTGGAGATCCTTTTGTCTCTCTCTATGTCAGCTTCTATGCGTTCCTGTTCTCTGATTTCAATTCCATCAATGGCCTCTTGCATTCTATCCATTCTGCTTATAAACCCTTCCAGAGTTTGTTTCATTTCTGCGATCTCCTTTCTGGCATCTGTGATCTCCTTCCGGACTTCATCCCATTTTTCTTGCGTATTTCTCTGCATCTCTGTCAGCATGTTTATGATTCTTATTTTGAATTCTTTGTCAGGAAGACTGGTTAGGTCTGTCTCCTTCTCTGGTGTTGTCTCTGTGATCTTTGTCTGCCTGTAGCTTTGCCTTTTCATGGTGATAGGAATAGTCTGCAGAGCTGGGACGAGTGACAGCTGGAAGGACTTCCTTTCTTGTTGGTTTGTGGCCCTCCTCTCCTGGGAGAACAGCGGCCTCTAGTGGCTTGTGCTGCGCAGCTGCGCGCAGACAGGGTTTCTGCTTCCTGCCCGGCTGCTATGGAGTTAATCTCCGCTGTTGCTGTGGGCGTGGCCTGGCTCGGGCAGCTACTCCAAAATGGTGGAGTCGCGTTGGAGCAGGAGCTGCTGGGAGGCTATTTATCTCCGTAAGGGGCCTCCCTGCTCCCTGCAGCCCAGGGGTTAGGGTGCCCTGAGATCCCGGGTTCCCTACCTCTGGATTAAGTGACCCGCCCTGCCCCTTTAAGACTTCCAAAAAGCACCCGCCAAAACAGAACAACGACCACAAAAAAAAACAAGAAAAATAATTTTTTTAATTAAAAAAAAAAAAAATTTTTAATTAAAAAAAAAAGGTGGTCGTTCGTTTTTCTTTATTCTCCGGTGCCAGCCTCAGGCCTCTGCTCACCGGTCTTTCTGCCCTGTTTCCCTAATATTGGGGTCCCTGTCCCTTTAAGACTTCCAAAAAGCGCTCGCCAAAACAAAGCAGCAAAAAAGCAAAAAAAAAAAAAAAAATGGTCGCGCGCTTTTCTTATGTCCTCTGGCGCCCAGCCTCCAGTGCCTGCTCACTGTTCTTGCTGCCCTGTTTTCCTAGTATCGAGCGCCCTGCACTCTGGCCCGGATGGCTGGGGCTGGGTGTTCGGCAGCCCTGGGCTCCGTCTCCCTCCCGCTCTGCCTGCTCTTCTCCCGCCGGGAGCTGGGGGGAGGGGCGCTCGGCTCCCGCGGGGCCGGGGCTTGTATCTTACCCCCTTCGCGAGGCGCTGGGTTCTCTCAGGTGCGGATGTGGTCTGGATATTGTCCGGTGTCCTCTGGTCTTTATTCTAGGAAGGGTTGTCCTTGTTATATTTTCATAGATATATGTTGTTTTGGGAGGAGATTTCCGCTGCTCTACTCACGCCGCCATCTTCCGTCCCCTCCTCCCCACTGTTATTTAACATTGTACTAGAGGTCCTAGCCACGGCAATCAGACAAAACAAAAAAATACAAGGAATCCAGATTGGCAAAGAAGAAGTCAAACTGTCACTATTTGCAGATGACATGATACTGTACATAAAAAACCCTAAAGACTCCACCCCAGAACTACTAGAACTGATATCGGAATATAGCAAAGTTGCAGGATACAAAATCAACACACAGAAATCTGTGGCTTTCCTGTATACCAACAATGAACCAACAGAAAGAGAAATCAGGAAAACAACTCCATTCACAATTGCATCAAAAAAAATAAAATACCTAGGAATAAACCTAACCAAAGAAGTGAAAGACTTATATTCTGAAAACTACAAGTCACTCTTAAAAGAAATTAAAGGGGACACTAACAGATGGAAACGCATCCCATGCTCATGGCTAGGAAGAATTAATATCGTCAAAATGGCCATCGTGCCCAAAGCAATATACAGATTTGATGCAATCCCTATGAAACTACCAGCAACATTCTTCAATGAACTGGAACAATTAATTCAAAAATTCATATGGAACCACCAAAGACCCCGAATAGCCAAAGCAATCCTGAGAAAGAAGAATAAAGTAGGGGGGATCTCACTCCCCAACTTCAAGCTCTATTATAAAGCCATAGTAATTAAGACAATTTGGTACTGGCACAAGAACAGAGCCACAGACCAATGGAACAGACTAGACAATCCAGACATTAACTCAGACATATATGGTCAATTAATATTTGATAAAGGAGCCATGGACATACAATGGCGAAATGACAGTCTCTTCAACAGATGGTGCTGGCAAAACTGGACAGCTACATGTAGGAGAATGAAACTGGACCATCGTCTAACCCCATATACAGCCCATCCTCTGGTTCCAATACCATGGTTTGCCTGCACAAAAACACTTAATGGAGCCACTTTTTGACATTATCTGGGTATTTGCAAATATTTTAAAGTTGTTTGGGGTTATGGCTATGGAATTGTATAAAATTTCTGGACATGAGAGACTCCATTTTGAAGCTTTTTCCCTTAAGGAATTCTTGAAGTGGGTGGACCAGAATCAGTCATTGTTTTACAAGCAGTTGCTCATAAAATCCAACTGAACAATTTGGTATTTGAACCATAAAACTGTTGATATGAACTTTATGGTGACAGAATGTTTAATGAATGCATACCAAGAATAATTTTGTTTAATAGCGCTGATACACTGAATCGAAGGGCGCCTAAAAGTGCCTCAACCAGCTAGCAACAAATTAACAGGAATTTTTTCTCTTCTCTTTATCTAAATCATGTAATTACCCCCCATCTTCTTTCTCATCAAAATGCCTTGCTTTCCACACAAGCGGGATATCTGTGCTCCCCAAATTGCAATCCTGAGACCCCAAGTAAAAGGCCTTTGTTCTTTTTCAGTTTTGCCTCCTTTTCTTGGTTGCTGCTGTGTTCTGAATCTGGTCTCTAGATTTTGTCTCTGCTGCCCTGTGCAGTTGCTATGTGGGGTCACATGTGGTACTGAGATTAATTTAAATAAAACACAATTTAAAATTCAGTTCCCTGGTAGCCACATTGCAAGAATCCAGTGAACAAGCAGTGGATGGATGAGAAGGAGCAACTGAATAGTTCTGTGGATGGATGGTTATGATGGCTGCAGAAAGCAGATCAGAAAGCCGCACGTGACCAGCAGCTATCGTCCCAGGCAGCACCGACCTGGACACTTCCACCTCTGCCCTGCGGTACTGCCTCTCCGCTGCTTCCGAGCCCTTGAGCATTGCTGCTCAGAGGCTGGACTCAGTCGTGGAGGAGGCTCCGGACATCCAGCCCCCTTCATTTGTGAGGGGGCCCCTCTCCTAATGAGTCCTGATTACTTCTAATGGTAAGGTAATGTAGACTTTACATAGGACTTTCCTGGGTGAGTTCCCACTAACTTCCAGATGGAAGTTTCCAGGGTGGCTCTGTGCAAGAGAAGATGACTATGCAAAAAAAAAAGAAGAGAAAAAGGTTAAATAATGTTCCCATTGTTCTCTCTTCAGGGCAGCTTTTCTTGGCTCCCAGGACCAAAGGGCCACTCTTCTCTTTAGCACTCACTCAAGGGCAGCCCAAGGTCACTTGTCATATAATCCCAGCCCCCAGCCAGCCCTACCTGGGAAGAAAACCGAGCCAGTTCTTCTGGTTTCCCCAGCCAGAGCCGCTCCTAGCACACCCTTCACAGGCCAGCACTCCCTCCGAGGGACCCGGTGGGGCACTAATACAGGCTCATTGAGCAGCAACGGGGCAGCTAAGAAGCCCAGGTCAACAGAAGGGCAGCCAACCCAGGGCTGGCTTCAAGCAAAGGGGCCCCTGGCACTAGCTGAAAATGACTGAACACAGCCAACTTTGTGGGTGTGCAACCTGACTCCACGATCAGCAGGACCCCACTTTCAGGTTAATGCTCTGCTGCCGCCATCTTGAAATTCTGCATCATTTTTGAACAAGGAGCCCTGTACTTCCCCCTGCGCTGGGCCCCCTAAATAATGTAGCTGGTCCTGTCTGCATAAAGGCAGGCCTTTTCCATGGAGGAAATCTGTGAGCGAGAGACAGCACAGGCAAAGAGCAGGGACATGGAGAGGAACTCAGGGGGAGAGTGAGGAGCCGGACACCAGCCGCAGAGAGCCACACGTGGTTCCGGTGAGCTGCAGCACCTCAGGGCCCCGGGGTGCAGGCATTGAAGGATTTGTTAACAAAGAAACCATGGACCCAAAATGGGATCATTTCTGCTAGACCAAGTCACCAAACCCGGCTTAATACCTAGGCTAACTGCAGTTTCAGCCTCCCCGGGAATGTGGTCAACCAGGAGTTCTCCGGTCAGCACCAGCGAGGTCATCTGTCTCATGAGCCCCCTCCGTTCTCCAAAGAGAAGATGAAGTAATGTGCATAGTAAGACCTCCTGACCTTTCCCCTAAGGGAAGGTGACCCTGCCTGAAACTATCCTTTCTTTTTTTCTGCTAGTAACTTCTTGTCCTTCCCTCCTTCCTATAAAAACCTTCCCTTTTGCACAACCTATCAGAGCACCTCTTGACTTGCAAGCTGGAATACTGCCTGATTCATGAATCGCTTAATAAAGCCGATTAAGTCTTCACATCTACTCAGCTTAATGTTGTTTTTTAAAGGAGTAAATGCTTGCCTATTGCAGAAGCATGACTATTCAGATGTTTATAACAAAGGTTTCTGTGTATTAATTTTGTTTTACCATATGTTGACAGTTCATCATTTTCCCAAACTTTTGCCTAACTTTATGTAAACGGGTAAAAGCTATGAACTTAATGTCTATGTGAAGCAAAAATGTCAGTGTTTGAAAGTAAATTCTGGTAAAAAAAAACAACCCAGTGAAAAGGAGTTACCTTGGGTCGCCTTTCAGCAAGTGTTTATTTGCTAAGAGTAAAAGCAGAGCTCATCCTACATATTCAGAGGATCCTTGGAGACCCAGCTCAACTCCCACGAAGTCACCTGTAGGGCTAAATAAATAGCCACAACTGGGGCCCTGCTCTATCCAGCCCTGGTTCTAGAAGGATAGTTAACATCACATCCTAAGGAAGACTGTCTAGATGGTGAGATGCGTCCACCTTGAGAACAGGGCCTAGAAACTGAGGGGAAGAACAATCAATGGCATTTCCATCTTCTCCCTTTCATACACAATACTCCCCAAATATACAGGTCCCCTTTGCTTCCTAAAATTCCTACAGTAGAATGTTTGATTCAATTTAAACATGCGAGTGGGCTGACCATAAATCCAGGGCCACCTAGCCCAGACACCACCCTTGAGTGAACTTGGCAAAGCTGCCATCTCCAGGCAGATGCCGTGACCTGGGCACCCAGATTGGTGCATGAAGAGTCTTTCTGCAAGTTAGAAAGAGTCCCATGCCCACGCCACCCCAGGGAGATACAGCTTCACAGGATGAGCAGCTTGGTTAGATTGCTCTGGCTGTGGAGTAGAAAACAGGCAGGAAGAGGGTGTGAGCGGGGTGGGGACCAACTGGGAGGTCCCTGCAGCCATCCAGGTGAGATGGGACGGTAGCCTAGACTATGATGGCAGTGATGGAGAGAGGAAAAGGGGTTTCACGGGGAGAGAACCGGGAAATCAACAGGATAGGTAATGCAGCAGGAGTGGAGGAGAGCTTCGCCAGGTGACCCCAGCCTTCTGATGTGCCGGCCTCGATGGATGTTGGTGTTGTTCACCGGGACAGGCAATGCCAGAAGACGACCAGGTTGTAGGGAAGACCCTAATTTTGTTTAAGGAATGGTGAATTTAAGAAACTTCCTCTCCAGGAGAGGCACTGCGCACACAGTTGTGTCCGCATCTGGGGCCTCAGAGGAAAGGTCTGGGCTAGAGATAAAACCCACATGACATTGTGTAGAGGCGGCACCTAAAGCCGTAGTTGTTGATGAGGCTGCCTCACCATCACTCGGCTCATTTGCAGACTTAAAAATAATTGTATACCTCCTTGCGGGTTCTTGTTCTGTAATCAAAGCACCAAATAAATACTTTAAACTTTGTCTTCTGTTCATGAAGATTTTATTTCTCTGAAAGATGGCAAGAAGCCATCCAGCGATGGAGAACATGAGTTTGACGGAAGCTTCCACCTAGAGAAATCTCTGGAAACTTGAATGTATTCGTAATCTATTGCTATGTAACAAATTATTAAATTTCAGAGCGTAAAACAACAAATGTATGGTCAAGGTTTCTGGGGGTCAGGATTTCAGGAGCAGCCTAGCTGGGTGCTTCTGCTCAGGGTCTTTCATGAGGTTGCCTTTGGGGTGCTGGCAAGGCCTGCCATCATCGGACGGCTTGACGGGCTCTGCTTCCAGCATGCTCAGTCCTGGCTGTTGGCAGGAGGCCTCATCCCTCACCATGTGGACCTGTCCCTAAGGCCGCTTGAGCCTTCTCAGGACACAGCACCTGGCTTCCCCAGAGCCAGTGACCCAAGAGAGAGGCTGGGGCACAGCAGCTTTTATATCTTAATCCCAGATGTCACATATGGTCTCTTCCACTACATTCTATTCACTAGAAATGAGTCAAGAAGTCCAGGCCATGCACAAGGGCAGGGGAATTAGTCTTCACCTGCTGAAGGGAGGAGTGTCAGAGAATTTGTGGACATATTTTAAACTTGTCTCCTGAAATTACATAGTCAAATTCTTTGACAGGAAACAGCTCCTTTTTCTGGGTTTCCATACCCAGAGGGAGTGGGCATTGCAGCCATGTCCACTGATTTCCTTAGATACCTGATAACCACGTGTAATTAAGCCCAGGGCTCTCCTTTCATCCATAGACGGTCAGATTTGAGTTGGGAACTGACGCTGATGAAGGTCGCACTGACTACACTGGTTCGCCCACTGGTTCTCCGTGGCTTCCTTTACTTCACCCTCCAGATTCTCATCCTTAACTTTGCATGTCTGGAAACAACATGCCACCACATCCTCAGGGATGACTAGGCTTTGGAGGGGGGTCCCCACTAAACTCATTTTTGAGGGACTAGTTTAAACACCTCAACTAGTGTATAAACCAGAATGCCAATGTGCTCGTGGCCATGCAGGAATCCTTTGGGCCTAATGAATGCCGAATGGCCATCAGAGCCACACAGGTCCACTCTGGGCAGCTGTAAGAGGACCTCGCCAGCCACCAGGGGTGAGTTGCACTTCCATACCCAGCCTGCTGGGCTCCTTGCTTGGGAAATAGGACCAAGGAGTAGAAATGACGGATCTTGGAGTAGCAACGATGTCCATGCCCAGCTTCCTCCAGCTACTCTGAGGACCTCGGCTCACAAGCTCAGCCCTGCGTGGTTCCAGACTCATCTGGACCAAGCCAGATAGAATACTATACCCTTCAGGGCCGGGACTCCATCCAGCCATGGGAATCCTGGACCCAAGATGCCAGCTTGGGCAGCCTCTGAGCACCAGAGCTGCATTGAGTGGAGCACACAGGAAGTCAAATTACAGCGACTTTAGAAAGTTACTTTCTTTCAGACATAAGCTATCCAGGCCAAGGGACATGTGTCTCCACAATGCCAAAGACCTAAGATTATTCTCTTCTTAGCTCTGCCATCCCTTGGGCCTTGCCTTTGTCCTCATAGCCTGAGATGGCCACCACCATGTCCCCATTCCGGCCCCTGGAAAGGGAGGGAAGGGGAGTGAGGGCATGCACCTTCTTTCCCGTAAGGACATGGCCCAGAGGGTGCCCACTTCCCTTTGACTCACATGATACTGGCCAACCTGGTTACCTGACTACACCTGGCTGCAAGAATGGCTAGGAGATGTAGTGTTGATTCTGGGTTGCTGTGGGCCCAGCTGAAAAAAAAGCAAGAGAGCCTTGGTGTAAGAAAGGAAATATGGATGTGGGGCCATCAGCAGTTCCCATGATCAGAGCCCTGTCTACTCCCTGTCATGCCCACAACCAGGGGGATTGACATTCATCAAGGGCATTCCAGGTCCCAGGCACTGTGCAAAGGTTTGACTTGAATTACTGCAGATTTTCACAATAAACCTTGTACTATTCCCACTTCTGGAGGAGTAAACTGAGGTTCAGAAACATCAGCCACTTTTTCCAGTCCACACAATAGTACAAAGCAAAGCCTGCATTTGGACCCCTCAGCTAATCCTACATCTAAACCATGACCCACAGCACAGCGCCATCCAGTAGAAATATGACTTGCGTCACGTATGTAATTTTAAATTTCCTAACGACCATGTTAAGAAAAGTAAAAATGAGTTAATTTAAATATAGATTATAATAAATATATAATAACATTCTGTTTAACCCAATATATTCAAAATGTTATCATTTCATCTTGTAATCAATATAAAGTATTACTAATGAGATGCTTTTCACTCCTTTGTTGGTCTCTATCCAACACTCCAGTGTCTAAATGCTTCTCATGTGTCCACTCATTTAATTTCACAGCCGCCCTGGGATCCAGGAGTCCTTCCACATGGTCGTATAGTCATTTGACAAACAAGAAACTGAAGTGCAGAAATCAGGTAATCTGTCAAAGGGCTCAAAGCCAAGCTGAGTGGATAGGGAGATCGGCACCCAGGCTGGGTTGGTGGTTGGGGTACCTACGGGCTGGAGAGCCCCAAGCAAGTCCCTCCCAGCCTCCAGCTTCTCCTTTCATTTCTTCAGTCAAGAGGCATTTGCCAACAGCCTGCTGTGGGTCAGGCACCAGGATGTGTCGTCTGCCCCATGGAGTTTACAGTACAATGAGTTGGAGAGGCATTAATCCAAAAATAACAGAAATAAATCTGAACTTATAGCTGTGATAAGGGTCATGAAGAAGAGATCCTGGAGGTCGGGGAAACCGGCCTGAGATGACATAGGGAAGAGGAGCTGGGAGCGAGCACCGGAAGCTGGGAGCGAGCACCGGAAGCTGGGAGGCTAGAGCACTCCAGGCGGCCGGCACAGTCAAAATCCCTGTTGGACCCGGGTGGCTGGAGGAAGAACAAAGAGTATTCAAAGGCTGGGCCTCTCAGGGGTCAGGTGGAGAGGCTTGATCTTCATCCTCCAGGTGAGAGGGAACCCACGGAAAGGGTTCTAAGCGGGAGGTGGGGCTGCCATGACCTTAAGTGACTTTCAAACCATCACAGTGGCTGCAGAGTGGAGAACATATGGGGAGGGAGGTGGGCAGCAGTCATCAGTAATGTCACCTGGGGTTGGAAGGATGGCATTAGGATTGCGGATAACCCAGGAGAGTCACCCATGTGATGCTGTGGGTAAAACTGTAATATTTCCAGAATATCTTGCCTGGCTTTTGTGCATCTGCATATCAACAGGCGGCATATCAACAGGTGTTCCTCCGTTCCTCCCAGGTGGAGAGAGTAGTTTATCCCCATATCATTGGGTAATTACTTAGGCAACTGAGGGCCTATCTGAACCTGAGAGGTTAGGGGGAGTGCTGGTTTTGCTTCTGCTGGAGGAGGAAAGAGAGACGGCCCCATACTATAGTTTGTAAGCAATGAACGGGTTTTAAAGTTTATTTCTCCCTTGACTGATTTCGGTTTTAGAGGTATTTTGTCCCAAGATTTCCTTTCCCCGGAGTTACAGATGCCTGGTTATTACCCAACATATACTGTCTTTGCAACCCACCTCCCTCCATCCCTCTACACAGGAACTCCAGCAGGACAGTAACTCAATAAGAGTAGCTAGTTGGTTCAAGATTCTTTGCTATGTTTTTGTTTATTAAAGTATCATTGGCATACAATCTTATGTTAGTTTCAAATACATAACACAGTGGCTCAACATTTACCTGTATTATCATGTTCTCACCCCCTCCAGTGAGGTCACTGTCCATAAACATAGCAAGATGTTACTGAATCATTAACTGTATTGTCTGTGTTGTACTACTGTCCCAGTGACCAACCTATATTGTGATTGGGAAGTATTGTGCCCCTTTATCCCCTTCTCCCTCCCCCACCACCACCCCAACCCCTCCCCTTTGGTAACCACTAATCCCTTCTCAGTGTCTATGAGTCTGCTGCATAGCTATGTTTTTTAAAATCTTACCTCTCCCTATCCAGAAAGCCTTATTCCACACGGCAACTTGGGGGGACTCTGGGAAGGACGGGATTTGAATAAAAATCCTTAAGCTCAGTCCCTGGGGCTGTGTCCCACTGCTGCCACCTTGTGGCAACATGCCTACAACGCAGAACAGTGCCTCCAGGCAACCCTAGTGTCAAAAATTAATACTAATGAACAGTACACTTAAAAATGGTTAATGATAAGTTTTGTTATATGTTTTTATCACAATAAAAATAAAATAATAAAAGTATAAAATAAATGAAATTAAAAGCATGCAGTATTTCCTTTCTCATTTGACTTAGGACACAATGTTGCTTATCTTGGGCTTGTATTTGTAGCACTCTCAAATTTTACTTCTCATTAATACAAATTACATTACAAGATGACAATTCAAAGAATCTGTCCTACCTCTGCACTTCCTTCAAGCCCTTTAAAATTTCTCTTTGGCATACTTGGAGTGTGTGTATATGTGTGTGTGTGTGATTATATACTATTATACATATATATTATTACGTTATATATTATATAACATATTTTAGATTATATTTTTGTATGCTGCTGCTCTTTGACTCAATTCTCTCAAAGCCACCCTTTGTTAAGTTTGCAGTTTCCAAACATAAATTCTCAACACCATGTTCCATCTGATTTCTACTTTTTGTCTGTTCCTGCTCAGGTACGGAGTACATGTGACCTATTCACTCCATCCAGTGTTATTGTGTAATTGGCCCTGACCTGTTAACCCTTTCTATCATTTCTAAGAATTGTGAGGTCCCCATTTGTGATCAAAGTCCAAGAAATCAGGGATAGGAGCTGGTTTTAAAAGCACCTCATTGTTCCCTGGTTGCTCCCTACGATAGTTTCTCTAAGCTACTCGCAGTTGCAATAGAAAAGAACCCCTTCCGTTTACTCTGTTCCTTACCAGCTGTGTGACCTCCAGCAAACTACCTGACCTATCTCGGTTTATGGAATCCTTATCAGTAAAATGGGATTAACAATGTCTTTCTCACAGGAATGTGTGAAAAATCAAATGACAAAATATAGCAAAAGCATAGTAATTGTAAAGCGCTCCGCAAATGTTGTATTCCTGGGTTAAGGTGATGGTTGGTTGGCTGTTTTGGCTGCAATTAAAACATGGACTTCGGGTTGAATCCTGGCCTGCGCTGGCTCTGCCTCTGCCTTTAGCAGAGGGCTCTCCCGGAATGTATCAGCTCCCTCTCTGAGCTTCCATATTCACATGTGGAAAACAGAGGTAACAGTACCAAGAACCCAGGGACTGTGCCATCATTACAGGACATGGCAAAGGTCAAAGGGCGATCCCAGAGCAAGTGTACAGTACAAGGGTTCCCTCACAAAACAGACTGTTCTGGAAGCCTCCCTGGGAAGTGGCCATTGCCTAGGTCACCCACTGCCTCTGGGACCAGGAGCTGCCCCTCCCCCCACCATAGACAGCCTGGGTTGTCCACCCACAGACTTCAGTTTATATTGGGAGAACAGCATGTCACTGCGTGGGACCTGGTTCATATTTTATTCCCTGACCAAACCATACCTTTAAGATGAAAAGCCAGTCAAAAATGAACAAACCCTTCCTGCCCCAGCTCTTCAGGATAATGAGGTTTATTCATGGTTTAACAAGAATTATATTAATTATACAGCATCTCACATCAAAGAAAAGTCATGAGCATTAGACTAATTGCTTACAAAACACAGCTACATGATCAGTTTAAAGTAAAAGCTTTATTGAGATTTACCCTCTCAAAATGTACAATTTAGTGGTTTTTATTGTATCCACAGTGTTCTATATTCATGCCGCTATGCAACCATCACCACTGTCAAATTCTACAACATTTTCATCAGCCCCAAACAAAACCTTACACCCATTAGCAGTACCTCCCTGTTCTTCCCTTCCCCTGCTCATGCCAACCATACATGTACTCTGTCACTGTGGACGTGCCTGTCCTATTTGGGACATTTCATACAAATGGGATGATATATGTGACCTTTGTTTCCATTTCACTTAATGCTTTCAAGATTCATCCATGTTGTGGCATTTGTCGGTAACTTTATTCCCTTTTATGACTGAACAACATCCCATTGTATACAGCATGTATTATCTACCCAGGCATCGGTGGACAGACGTTTGGGATGTTTCACTCTTCCGCCGTTACAAATAGTGGCGCTATGCACATTGTTGTAGAAGTACTTGTGTATACATGCGCCTTCAGTTCTCTTGGGTATATCCCTAGGAGTGGAACTGCTGCACCGTATGGTAATTATGTTTAACTGAGGACCAACAAGATTGTTTTCCATAATGACTGCACGGCTTTGCATTCCCACGAGCATGCGTGAGGGTTCAAATTCTTCCTCATCCTCACCACGTGGTATTGTTCATCTTTTTACTATAGCCAGCCTAGTGGGTGTGAGTGATGCTGTTTGCATTTCCCTAAGGACTAATGAGGTTAAGCGTATCTTCTTTGAGGGGACGTCTATTCAAGTTCTTCACCCATTTCTTAAGTTGGGTTGTTTATCATTCTTTTGTTGAGTTGCAAGAGTTCTTTATACATTCTGGATACTAGACCCTTAGATATATGATTTGCAAATATTTTCTCCTAGTCTGTGAATTGCCTTTTCACTTTCTTGAGAGTGTTCTTTGATGCACATTTTTAATACACGATCTTTTAAATTAAAGTGAATGTTTATTTTATCATTAAAAGAGTGACATGCTTTATTACACCCAGGAGTTAAAAGAGGAACTCATTCTCTTGTGGTATTGGGTGCAATTCACCAGCCATTTCTGATAAATTCCAAGTAACACAGGACTAGAAGAAAACAACTAAAACCTGGTTGTGCATTCTTAACACAAACCAGTGTTAACCAGCAAACCGAATAGGACCGTGCTGAAGCCACTGCCCTCAGGAACAGGAAGAAGGCAAGGATGTTCACTATGATTCCAAGGTTTGGATCAATGCACTGAGACAGGAAAATAAAATTATTAGCATCAATATTTGAAAAGCGGGGGGAAAGATATTTTTTTTGTAAGTAATATAATCTGGAAAATCTGAGACTCTCCTAAAACATCAAAATGAACAAGAGGATTTGGCAAAAATGACTTGTTGCAAAAAATATGTACAAAAACCAACAGCTTTTCTGTGAACTGGCAATGACCAAATAGAAAACAGTAGTAGGGAAAAAGATTCCATTCACAAGACCAACAAAAAATATTCTTAAGTGTCAATAAATTGAACAAAACCAGAATCTATATGGAAATAACTATAAAGTTATATTTAAGGACATAACACAAGGCCTGGAAAAATTAAGAGATATACTGGGATCCTACTTGGAATGTTTAATATCATAAAAGTATCAGTTCTTCCCAAACATATAAAACTTTAAAATACTTCCTATCAGAATGGCAGGGGAGGGGATGGATACATAAAATGACTTTAAAGTTTAAAATATTTTTTGTTTTAAAAATAGCAAAATACTTCAGTAGTTTTTTAAAAGTTACTATAAAGCAACTTGGGGCAAAGACTGCTAAGTGCTTAGCCAGCATTAACTCTCTTCTTCTTTCTCATTAATAAAATTTGTATGTTAATGGAGATAGCAATGTGTCTCCCTGATAATATTACAACATTATAACTTATTAACTTGCATTTCCAACTCCCTTAAAGATATGTCTATGTGACTAAAATTTAAAAGTTGTTGGGAAGGATTTATAGAATGACTCCTTCAAAGAGGAATAGATAAAGGTTTGGAAAAGCCTTTCTTGCCCCCTTTCCTCCCACTTGGAATGTGAATGTGATGGCTGCAATTCCAGAAGCCATACTGGACTCTGAGGTGACCTTAAGTATGAAGACTGACGTGAGGATAGTGGAGCAGAGAGATCGAAGGACACAGTCCCTCATGAAGCCACCAGATCAGCCCTGGTCTGCTATTTCTGGAATTATTTGGACAAAGAAATAAACTTCTGTCTTATCCAAGCCACTGATATTTTAGGATTTGGCTGTATGTTACTGATCCAAAACCTATTTGATATACTACTACATTCAAAACATTATTATATTGACAGAGAAAAGGCAACAAATAAATTAGTGGAATAGAATAGAAAATCCAGAAATTGATCCAAGTATTTATAGGGATTTAATAACTAGAGATCTAAAGCAAAACAAAGCAATTAAATTAATAAAAGAAGAATACTTGCCAAAGCTTAGGTTCGGAAGACCTTATTAAGCAAAGCAGGAAACCAAAAGCCATAAAGGAAAAAACAGACATAAGAACTATAAAAATTTGGTAGAAGAAACCACAGAGTTAAAAGACAGGCTGAGAAAAATATGTGTGCAACACATTTGACAGACAGTGTCTGTTGTCCACGGCAGAGGTCTGCAAACATTTTCTGTAAAGGGCCAGACAGTAAATATTTGAGGCTTAAGGTCTCTGTGGCAGGCACTCAAATCTGTCTTTGCAGCACACACTCAGCCATAGATCATCCATAAACAAACGAGCAGGTCTGCATTCCAGCAAAACTTGATGGGCTCTGAAATTTGGATTTCAGTCATTTCCACACATCACAAAATATTCTCCTTCTTTGGATTTCTTTCAACCATTTAAAAATGTAAAAACTATTCTTAACTTGCAGGCCTTACAGAAACGAGGGCCTGGTTGAATTTGGCTTAAGCGCCATAGTTTGTGACCTCAGGTCTATGACATACAAAGAGCTTCTGCTACTTGGTGAGCAGAGGCAAAGGACAGAGAACGCAAACATGCAAGTTGCAGAAGAGGAAATCCAAATGGTCAATCACAGATAAGGATTTGTAACAGCACATGGAACAAGATTTTTTCCTGTTATCTGAGTAGAATATGTGACAAATAATTCCACATTCTAGAGAGAGGTCTCTACATGCTCTTGAAAGTTACCGACAAGACACCAGAAACTATCTTTTCTTTTGCTTTCAGAAACTATCTTTTGACTGTCAACCCCCATCACTCACCTACAGGTAACAGGCAACTGATAATTCAGGAAAGCATGGAAAGAGGGAGGAGGGTTGGTGTCATACCTAGTCTATTTGATACCCAGAGCAGATGGTTTTTTAAACTCCCCTCCTCTAAATGACATTATTTTGAGCATTTATTTTCATCATGACATGAAACTAGTATACCCAATATTGAATATCTTCATATTTCAAAGTAGATCCAGACATTGTTTCAGTAACTTCTTCTTTGCTTTTCTTGGTTAGGCTCTGCAGAGCCAATGTCTTTTCCTGTTAGTACAGATCCTACACACTGATCTAGGTACTGCTGAAAAGGGATTTTTCAGATGTAATTATGGTCCCAAATCATTTGGTCTCAAGAAAGGGACATTAATAACATAAGCCCTTTAAAAACAGAGTTTCTCTGGCTGGTGAGAGAAACTCTCAGAAAGGAATGCAGCTTGGCCAACACTGTGATTTCAGCCTTGCTGAGCAGAGGCCCAGACACGCTATGCCCAGACTTCTGACCTACAGAACTTTGGGCTAATAAATGGGTGCTGTTTTACCCACTAAGTTTGTGCCAAGTTATTACATGACAACAGAAAAATGAACAGCCCTTATTGCCTGTACCAGGTGGACCACTCTCACCCTCTGCCCTTGGTACCCACCAATAAAAGGGCCTGAGGGGAGAGCAAGGGTCTTTCCTCTCCACCCTGCCCCTGACTGGGGTTCGTAAGCAGACTGCACCTGCTCCACACTGCCTGGCTGCAGCCCAAACGGGCTGCTCCCGCTCTTCCTGGCTCCTGTCCGGCCCATTCCCTGCGGTGTCCCCTAGAAGTCTTCAGCCTCTTTGGCGCCACTTTCAGAATCACTACTTCAGTAAAATCCCAGGCTTTCCTCATTCAGCCACTACCTTAGGATGTTCAGATCGCTCCCATGTTTTTAACATTGCAAATCAGGCTACGGCAAACATCTCTGTACATAAAACTTTGGATTTTGACAGGTATTCTTAGGTCAAGGAGAAAATCAAGGGGGAATGAGCAATTTAATATATATATATTTTCCTAGAAAGTCTCTACCAGTCTACAAACCCACTAGAGGGGCATGATGCCCAAGGTTATTGATCTAAGCTAGCCAGTGTAGATTTTGGCTCAAAATCTAATGAGATATTCAGGGGAAATGCCCTGTTCTCATTTTACCTCTAAACTCCCTCCCCCTTAGGGACCCACCTTCACTCCCAAGCTTCCAGTCACCCACTGGGAACCTCTACCTGGAAATCTCAAAGCACCCAAACCTAACAGGTCCAAAACAAGGTCATTTATCATATTTCTATCCTATTTCCACAAAAATGCCCCATATTCAGAAAACAGAACTCTCACTGTGGCTGAGACTAAGGTGATGACTGTGGCAATCAGATTCCCTAATGACGCCACCACCCCTTCAAAAAGAACGAGGGCACAGAGTGCAGAGCGGTGAGAGGGACAGAAAAGGGACAACACGCCCTTCCTCTCCTTTGGGCACAGAGGGGGACATTTTGTTGTCGGGCAATACAATCCAGGGAAAGCTCCCTGCGCAATAGGTGAGACCTCAGCCCAAGAGTGGGTTCCTGACTCTGATCAAGAAGGAATTCAAGAACAAGTCTGACGAGAGCAGGTAAAGAAGGAACTCATTAAAGCCAGACTAGTAGTGAATAGTGGCAGCCGTGCAGGCAATAGAGCGCAAGGAAGAGCAGAGGGGGAAAGGGAAGCTCGCTCAACTCCTGCTCTGTGTAGGGAACATCCCTCACCGACTCTTAAAGCCAGGGTCACCTGACATCCAGTATCCGCCTGAATCTGGATGATGCAACGAAGCCCCTAGCACCCCAGGATTTGGGAGGAGTGCAGAGCACTGGATGGAGTGAGATCATGTTCTGAGAACTTCCCAAAGCAAAGAAAGGAGATCTTTCGGGCAGGCTGCCATCCTACAGCTGCAGTCGTGTCCTGGTCACCCAGACTATGGGGGGATTTGCAAGAGCAAATCAGAGATCTCAGTAGCCTGTCCCTACTTCTCTGAGACGAGGAGAGGGAGGAAGGGAGGAAGGAAGGGAGGGAGGAAGGAAGGAAGAAGACAGCACTCCTAACTCTCTGGTTTCTAAAATGGAATCTTAGCCTTAAATTGGAGCCCCTATTATTCTTACTATACTATTTATATCTCAGCATTTTTCATCACAAGCAGGAAAAATTAATCATGATGCTTGTCCCATGTCCCTGCCCTACCTCAGTTTGAGGGGATGTACAGAACAGCGCCTGTGCACCAAGTCACGGGACAAAAGGGAACGTACGTCACGGAGCTTTGCCTAGCAGGTGGTGCAAGGAATAGGAATCTGGGGCTGGCACAGAGAAGCAGAGCCGCTCCTGGGGACCAGGTCGCGCAGGCATCCGCGCCTCCAGAGGCACAACTGCGCAGTCGCCGCAGAGCGGGCTGACCGCCAGGTGCCGGAGCTGACAGGCGCCCGGGGGTTTGTGCGCAGGCGCCCTCTGACGCGCGTGTGCGCGCGCGCGGGGTCGGGGACGAGAAGGAAGCAGAGGGGAAGGAGTGGGGTGGAACCTGGGTCTCGCGCATGCGCGCGCCCCACAAACCTTTTGGCGGGTTTTGCGCCGCGGCTCTGTGCCGGTCTTTGAGGTTCGCAGGGGTAAGTTTTAGGAAGCAGAACGTTTTCACTGGGAAAGCAACTTCCCTAGATATCTGCGCCTTTCTGTTGGGCGGCTCGGGGCTTCTCCACATTAAAAAAAAGGAAAGTGTTTCTCTGCGACAAAAGGCTGAGGCCTGCCGACCGCCTGAAGCCTTGGGCCATTTGATCCCCTTACATCTCGGTCTTCGAGAGAGTGAAAGGACCGGAGGGACAGCGTCCTGTTCATCGTTCCGCGCATCCGCGGGTTCTTCGGCCTCAGGTCGGACCTGGCCCGGGCTCCTTCTCGGTCACCATGACCGTGTCCGCCCAGCTCCTGGTGGAGGAGTTGCAGATCTTCGGACTGGACTGCGAGGAGGCTCTGATTGAGAAACGTGAGTCCCTTGCCCGCTCCTGGGACCCAGCCGAGGTCCCCAACCTCGCTCCGTGTTCCCAGCCGCCAAGACCCAAAGGGGAGCGCTTCCAAGTTTCACCTCCCCGAGACCGGACTTCTCGGTAGTTGTGCGATGAATTAAACCGAGTTCTGAGATTTGGGGTGTCGGGACTTTGAAATGCTCCCAGGGTACTGCTTGGATCCCAACCCCAAAGTAAATAAGAATGTGAAGCACGATTTTAAATCAGCGCAGTTTCAGAAAGGTGGAATTGGGACGTGCTAGGTTCACGTGGCCCTGTGGCCTCTCAAAGCTTGGGAATTGTTTAAGCCTTCATAACAAAGCAGGAGATGTGGGGTTTTTCTAGCGTAGCTTTTTATTCCTGGCTCCTCCCCTTTCAGACTACACTTTAAACTTAAGGTTGGTTCATCATTTCTGATCAAAGCTGTTGGTGGTCTGTGCAAATTTGAGTCCACTTGAGGTGGGTTCCTAAAATTGAATTTTAGCTTTGGAAGGAACTTTAAGGAGTTTGCCGGCTGTTTACAGTTGGAGAAACAGACAAGGAGAATGTGCTTGAGCTGGCCTGGGACTCCAGGGTTCCTTTCTCCCAGTCCAGTGCTTCATCATTTTGTCAGTCACATCATTTTGACCAAATGATGCTCTGGGGCCGTGTGTAAGTTTTTTGCTGCAAAGTCTCTGGAGGTGTAGAGTTTTAGAATCTAGATGAATGTGCACCTGCCTTAAATGTTCATCGACACTTGGAATTTTTTAACATATAAACACAAAACCAGAACTCAAACACGCTAATTTATCATGAGACACCAGAAAATTCCCACATTCTTATGCCCAGTGCATTCTCCTAAAAGGAGTCTTACATGAGGAACCCACTTGTAGCGATTTATTTCATTAGCTTGAAATCCAAATGAGAAATGAACGTAAAGGCTTGTAAAGGGAACAGTCCAAGATGCCTGTTGCTTCCACCTCACAAAGAACTTCATTAGCTTTGGAATTCTAGACTTTGAATTCGTAAGCACTAAGCTCAGTGGGACTTTAATACTGCCTGACAGTCATACTATTATTTCCCTCATCTATTTGCTCCAATTCTTCAGGATGACTGTTCCCCACCTCCTCCTTTAATATCCTTCTGTCCCACTCTCACACTCAGCCAGTGAACTTATTTCCTGTTTTGCCAGGAAAATAGAAGCAATTAGAAACCTTTGAAAGCTACCACCATTACTTCTTCCCACCTACCTCCCCTTCCTTCTTATTAAGACGAATACATTCTGTGTATCCCAACAAAGCCAAACCCTCTACTTGAGTCCTAAATCCCATTCCTTCTCTTCTTAAGGACATCATTCTAGTAATTCTCACCTGTTAGTATTTTGTATTTTTCTTACTATAAGACATTTTTTCTAAAGGCTGAGAGATGTGATTCTTATTCCCGCCTCTGAAATACTCTGTTGACCCCATTCCCCGCTCCATTCTCTCCTTCCCAATCACAGCAGACCTCCTCAAAAGGGTTGTCTATACTTGCTGTCTTCCGGTTTTCCCTCCTTAGAACCATTTCAGGAGGCTTTTTCATCCCCACCGCTTCACTGAAACTGCTCCAGAGTCACCAGTGATCTTCACCTTGCTAAAGTCAGTGGTGGATTCTCAGTCTGCGTCTTAAACTATCAGCAGTATTTGATGCCATTCATCATGTCTTCTGTGAAACACTCTTCTCTGAGCCTCTCGGACACTCCCTAGTTCTCCTACCTTGCTTGTCCCCACATCTCAAGCTTGGCAGATTCCTCTTCACCCTGAGCCCCAAATATACTTACTTTCTGGGCCATCTCACCTGGTTTCATGGCTTTACATCCCATATAGTGCCAGTGATTCGCAAATTTACATCGTAGGCCAGACCTTGTCTGTCCAGCTGCCTACTTGACATCTCCAGGTGGACAGCTAGTTGGCATCTTGAACTCCATGTCTAAACACTGAGCTCCGGTATCTCCCCCCTCTCCTCACAGTCCTTCCTGCTGCTGTCTTCCCCACAGTTCAGGGGCTCACGCTGAAAAAACAGCACCATTCTTGACGCCTTCCTTTCTTCACACCTCACAGCCAGTCTGCAAATCCCCCTTAAGGATGTTTCCTAGCTACAGTCTAACCACTGCTCCCCAGTCTTGACTGCTACCACCTTGATCCAAGCCATCATCTCCTCTCACCTGGATTTTGCCATGATTGTCTGCCCTTGTCCCCTTCAGTCTGTGCTTAAACACAGCAGCCAGAGGGATCCTGTCAGTGGAAGTCAGGTCATGTTACTATTCAAACCCTCTAGTGATTTTCCAACTTGCTCAGAGTACTAACCAGGGTAATTACAGTGGCCAGCTGTCCACTTTAGCCTTTGGACCCACCTTCTGTCCCTTTGTCACCGCACTCCAGCCACAGTGGCCTTGCTGACCTTGCTTCTCCCTGTGGATCTTTGCCTGAAAGCTTTTTCCCTAAACACTGTGTGACTCACTTCTTTACTTCCTTCAGGGCTTCGCTCAAATGTCACCTCAAAGAAGCCTTCCCTAATCATTGTATTTAAAATTGCCAAACCCTGCCTTCAATGTTCCTGATCCCTTTCCTGGTTTTATTTTTCTGTGGAGCACCTTTAACCACCAGACAAACTACAGGTCCGTGTTTTGCTTGTTTGTTTGTTTTCTGTCTCTCTCCAATAGCAAGCTTCATGAAGACAAGAATTCTTGCGTAGGTTGTGCACTGCTGTATTCTCATGCCTAAAATGTGCCTGGCACTGGCAGGTACTGAGCAGATGATCAACTGAATAAGTAAAGGGTTACTTGCAGTTCTCAAGAACTAAGTTCTTACTTATCCGATCTTCCTCCCTGCAGTGGTGGAGCTGTGCATTCTGTACGGACAGAACGAGGAGGGGATGGTAGGCGAGCTTATCGCCTTCTGCACCAGCACACGCAAAGATGGCCTTACCTTAGATACCCTGAATTCTTTTGAGCATGAGGTAAGAACAGAGCGTAAGGAAACTACTAATGCAATTCTCCATTTCTGCTCTGTAAGGGAAGTGCTGTGATATATTGAGAGTGTGGGCTTTGGAATCAGACCTGGATGCCAATCCCAGTGTGAGCTTGGGCAAACTACTTAATGCCTGAGCCTGTTTCCTCGTCTGTCAGTGGTTCTAACAGTCATACTTTTGATGGTTATTGTAAGAATTAAGTGGGAATGGATAGAAATCACCTAAAATTGTGCATAGCGGGGCAGGGCTTCAACATATCATTGGTGTTATTAGAATTGGTATGTGTTGTCGAGAAACAGCTGCAGGATAAATCTTAATTTGTAGTCTATCCGGCAACTTCTTAATTCTTACTTTGAGGAATTTTATATCTTTGGTTATATTTCAAATGCCTGTTAGTACCTCTTGGCTGTGGAGAACACCGCCTCTGTTACTTAACTATGGAATATATTTGTTATCTTTTATTCCTCAGTTTCTGAGCAAGAGATTGTCCAAAGCCCGGCACAGTGCCTCCAAGGACAGTGCGCATGCGGGAACGAGAGACATCATTTCCATACAAGAACTGTATCCTTTTCTGTGGAGGTCTTTGTATCAAGTCACATATTATATGTTATAATTAGTCTACAGTTGCATACGTAATTAACAGCAAATAATAACAAGGTCTTGATATTCAGACTTCTTATTTAATTAACTCTTGCCTTAGATTTTGGGTGGAAGTTTGTTGTTTTTCTTAACCAGTGTTTTTAGAATTGAAGTAGAGGAAGAAGAAGAGACTCTCCTGAACTCTTATACCACACCCTCCAAGGTGAGTGTACAGGGTTTGGAAATTACATTCTACAAGCAGCATGTTTTTCTTTAGTCTGAAACATTACTGAGGGAGAAAATGAACCACTCACGTCATTCCTACTGTATTTCCCCTTTCTGTACAATCCCATGCATAGATGTTCTGTACATAATGGCAGTCCTTGTGAACATACAGTTACCCTGCTTTTATCAGTTAGCATATCATAAACTTTTTTAGAAATACAATTTCTCCATAATTACTCTTTTCCTGGTTGCATAGTGTCATATCAAGTGGAGATAACGTAACTGAAGTTGCCAGGTCTGGTGAGGCGTCCCAGTGTGAGAGGCAGGGTGGGGTTGTGGAAAAGCACTGCCCTCAAAGCTTGAGTCAGAAACCTCAGTGACCTTGGGGTGAGTTGTTTTCTGTCTGTGAGCTGCAGTTCCCTTATGGATAAAATCAGGGTTCATTGGCTCATCTACTGAGCAGCTGTGTGTGCCAGGCATTGTCCTAGCCACTGGGCAAACTGCAGACACGATGGATTTGCCCTCAAGCAGCTGATAACCAGGGTTGTATCCCCCATCTCAGAGGGCTTGACAGTAAAGTGAGTGTGTAAATTTCAGGCCCAAAGCAATGTATTCAGTAACAGCAGTTGCTGTTTGTACAAAATAAATTTGTAGGAATCCATAAATAAGGGGTAAGCCTCAATTTTTCAAGGTAAACTGCATTATAAGAAGGAAGGTAAGTAGGTTAGGCATACCTGTGGAGAGCAAGAAAGCTAGAAATGTGACTGATGACGTTGCTAACACAGAACCAGGCATGTATGATATCAAAGGAGACGGTGAGATTTTCCTTAGCTGATTGAAGCTGGAGAGATTATAAAATCAATGCCTGATTTTCCCCCCAAAGATGATAGTCTCCTGGAGTCCACATCTTAGTAAAAGGCAGCTCCGTCTTTCCACCTGCTCAGGCTGGGAACCGCGGAGACCTCCTCAAGTTTTCTTTTCTTCACACACCCCACTTCCAACTTATCCACTGGTCCCAGTGGTCCTCTGTCAAGAATCTGGACCCTTCTTTGAACTCTTCCACTGCCGCCACAAGGTCCCAAGCACCACATTTCCTTCTGAGTGAGTGGGCCAGCCTCCTGTGCTGGCTTCTTTTTACGTTGGCCCCTCTCACCAGTCCTTCACACAGCAACCAGGGTGCTCCTCTCCAGGGAAAGGAAGGCCAGGTTTTCCTTGCTCCCAACTTTTCATCTTCCCCCATAGCAGCCCAAATCTGGACAGATCTGAAGTTCTATCTGAGTGGCCCCTGCTCCCTCTGTCTTCTTTCCATTCTCCTTGCTGCTCTTCAAACATGCTATACATGTGTCCCCCTCATATGTCCCTAGTCAGATGGGACAAACCTGTCTAAGGTAGCAACCCCTCCTCTTTCCATCTGTGACTTCCTTCTCTCGATTGATTTCTCTCCACGGGGCACAATACCACGAGACACATACACTTACCTCTTGGTTCTAGTCTGTCTGCCTCTGGTAGAATGAAAGCCCCTTGGTGACACAGACATTGCTGTATCTGCTGCTCTTTTCCCAGTGCCTGGCACATTAGTAGTTATTAAAGGACAAACTTGAATAAGGGTGGTTGGGTGGCTCTGTAGGTAGGATCAAACAGAATTGCAGTACCTGGTGGGACTCCCATCATGTAGAAATGATTGACAGTTTCATAGCTCTGGAATTGATCTGATTTGTCTGTATATCCAGAGTTGATCATATTCTCAGGGACTGACTCATGGTAATCCAGTTCTCAGTAGACTGATGTATAAGTCAGATGCAAATTGACTTAATACCACAGTGTATACCCTTCCAATGACTGAAGTACCACATTGAGGAAACCCCGTTCCTGCTACAAAAGTACTTAGGAGGCTCAATTACAAATCAAAGTTTGTGACCAGGCAGTCAGAGGTAATTGAGTTGGATCAAGATATACAAACGATTTGAAATTATGTGTCTGAAGCCCAGAAGAGGTGCAGTATCGGTCTGGACCAGAGGTATGTGAAGTGCTTTGAACAGTACCCATCCTGGGGAAGCTGTGCAACCCTGACAGCAGGGTCATAGGGCAAACGTTGTCGTTTCCTACACAAACAGTGCCACGGTGGGGTTGCCTGACACTTGTCAGGTCTTGAGGGCAGGTGGGCCTCTGTTGCAGAGTTAACTATGTCAGTGACCTCAGCTTATCACCATTAAATATTTGTCTTGTGCAACTGACAGCTATGTTTTTTGCCTCCATGCTCACCATAAATCTGGTTATAATTTGGTTTTCCATGTGTCCCGCCAGACAGGGAGAGAATGTGTTAGCCTGAGGATTTGACGTTCCCATGCCAGTGGAATTATATTTCTAGTAAATTAATAAACTGGCGTCCTTGGCTATAACTTGGGTGATGTGAGAATGTGCTCACCGCAGGATAGGAGACTATGGGACTTTCAGTGACTGTATTTCTCATTACAAATATACACACTGGCATGTACTGTTAATAGTGAATCCCTCGAGCTTGGTTAGAATGAGCGGGTCTCTGAGAAGCATAACTGGAGTTGGCTTGTTGACACAGGCAGGTTTCACCGCGAAGGCTGAGGATGAGAGCCACGACACTCATCGGTTCCCAGACCACCATCCTCTTGCCGTGGCCTGAGAGACAGGCTATCTTTTTCTTGAAATACTCCCGCACAGTATTGGCCCTGGAGTTCTATAACCCTGTATGTTAGAAGAGCCTTTCAGGAAAATAGTTTGAGAAAAATATGCCAAAACCATAAAGTGTTTTCCATTCTGTGGCCCAGGAACTCTCCCCAGTAAATACCCCTCCTAAGGTAATAATCCAAAGTATGGGAAAAGCGATGTGCCTGAAGATGGGTGTCTCAGCATCATTTATAATCACCAAAAATTACAAGAAACCCATTCATCCAGCAATAGAGAAGTAATGTAAATTATTATATAACAATTAAATCAACACAGCTACTAAGAAGGATAAGATTGTGACTATATGGGAAAATGCTCATAGAGAAAAAAATCAGCATCTATAATTAAGTGAAGGTTTATGGTTGTAAGTTAGAATTGGTCTTTATTTAATTGGAAAAATACTAAAATGCTAGAAAGGAGTATTAAAAAATGGTTATTGTATAAGGATGGTAGCATAAGGGCCTTTTTACAATCTCATTGCCATGCCCACTAACTTAACGTTGGTTTTGAATCCATTCTCTGGCTTTCGCTTTGCAGTCATCCCTGCCAGGCAGCTTTGGGGTCATAACCAAACTACGCCACCAGGAGGAGCCCAAGGGCAGGGAACCCTCTGCAGACTCGCTGGCCTCCTGGTTGCAGTCCCGGCAGGGTTTTGGCTTCACTCTGCTACCGTCAGTTGGTATTCTAGACTTTGGGGAGCAATAGATCTCTGAACTGTGGGTTTCATCCTCCATTCTGGGCATATCTCTAGATTCTTGTTGAGGAGTAAAAGCCAGAAAACAGGAATCAGTGAGGTATTTGCTAAATACTCTCCAAGTATGAGCTCAGCCATGTTATCTGCAGTCATTCCGTTCTCTAATTTTGAAAATGTGCGGCAGACTTTGCCAGAAGTAGTAATGTGGCCCCATGCCTTCTCAGGAAAATATGTCCATGCAGGTCAAAACCGTGTGTGGTACAAAACGCAGCCCTGTTCTAAAGCACAGAGAAGTGGGTGGAAAAAGGTGAACACGTGAACGATTTACCAGGACAGATTGCCTGCCTGGCAGTCCTTGGGAAGTGTTGGCGTGCTTCATAACTGCCTTTAAAATGAGGACAGTATTCCAGTGCATGCTGGGTTTGGTTTCAAAGCGTTTCTGTGTGCCATTACGCTTGGAAGCTGGGGCTGCAGGAAGAGAACCAACTCGAACCTCTTTGTGCCTCCCTTTGGCACCGCCTTTTCTTCATGTGGACCATACACTTAATTATCAACTTTACATCTACAGTGACAGGGATGTTGTTTTCCATTGTGTTTCTAGGGTTCTCAGAAGCGAGCCATCTCCACCCCAGAAACGCCCCGAACAAAAAGGAGTGTGTCCTCCCGGAGCCCCCATCAGCTCCTCTCGCCGTCAAGTTTCTCTCCAAGGTAGGAGCAGAGCTCGTTCAGCTGCCGAGCGGCAGGCCTGCCCTCCCCTCTCGCTGGCCTTCTGGTGGAGGCCGACTACAGAGTGACCTGGGAGGTGGGGCTGGGGCTGGGAAGCCTGTGCACTCTGCCTTCCCGACTTTCCCTTCCCTTGTGGAAAATCACTGTTTCTTACAGTAATTAAGGAACCTTGCTTTCCTCCCACTTTTCTGGGGTTCGTTTCCTAGATCAGGAACTGATAGCGCCTACTGAGAACAACCTGTCTATTATTCAGAGGTCTGCGAGTCTTATGCGTCTTGCCAGTAGAGGCAACTGGGTTTCCACCTGCTTCTGTTTTGTGTTGTTGGGTTTTTTTCTTTTCTTTCATTCTTTTTAAATCTGAAATATTTGTTCTTTAAAAAGAAAAGCACATATCTCTGTTCATAATGTTGTGTAACCTGTTTGTTGTTCCTCACTCAGGTTACAGCTAGTTTCTAACCATTCAGTTGTCACTGTGAATCTACACAAACTTAACTGGTATTTTATCCATGCTGCCACCGCTGCATATAAATGCAGGGATCACGTGTGGTTTTGTGAATTCCATAAGTGATGTGTCTGGCCAGATAACTGCACAGGTGAGGGCTCTGCTGCGTAGCAGACAGGTTGCCAGGTGCTGCCTCATCAGGATGAGGCCAAGGAACAGGAAGCCAAGCCATAGGGGGTGCTCACTGCCAGGGTCCGCAGCCTGTCACCTGGGTCATTACTTCCAGACTAAGCAGAGCTTAAGACTTTCTAGCTCTGGCACCAAAGAAGGAGGTGGTAGCAGTTGTTCAGTTTGCGTGGACGCCGTATGCTGAAGGACAGTTGACTGAAGTGTGGTTCACTACTGCTTTGGGGAGTTTTCAAATTGTCTTTGGAAACAAGCCTTCTGGACTTACAAGGGTGTTTTTGAAACTTGGTGTATAGCGGTGGTGGTTGTGGGTGTGCCAGCACTGCCACAGCAGTGAGAGTCTCTAAACAAGCCACCCTTTGAAGCCTCTAGGTATGTTCACAGTTGCCCTCGTGTGAGCACCTCATTGCATTAAAGGGCAGGCTGGAAGGGAAGCTCCGAGAGGTCAGCCGTGTGCTGCCTAGTCATTTCCCACTGTATGCTAATAAAGCTGGCATCAGAAACTGGTTTTGTAATTTATGAAAGTAACTTCTAAATTATTCAGGTAGAGGCAGCACTGGAGATGGGGATAATTAGTTGAACCCCTTTTCTGTTGCCTCTCTGGGAAGAAGGAATGATGGCACCAGCTGCAGTGGTGCCCACATAAAACTGGTTCCTGCAGCGTTTCCTGCACTAAATGAACGTAACTCTGTGTAAGTTATGTTCCCAACCATAGGATCAGAAGACCTCACTGTCATCTGAGCAGATCAGTGACGTGTGTGTGTGTTCTTGGAGGTGTCATTTTCTAGTCAGCCAGTGGGAATCTGAGAACCTATCAGTTGAGCCTTGGAGAATGAGAACGTTTGCCCCCCACCTGATGGAATTCATTATGTCTCCACCCCCACAGATACTGGGAAAAGCTGCTTAATTTCATTTCACTTCTTTTTATTGTTGGTTTCTACCTTGAACTATATTTTGAGGTACTATACCTCCATAGCAACTTTTAGCTTAACCACAATTCCAGGCTCTGATGATGAAATAAGTGATAAAAATTCATACAAAAGAAAAGAAAATGGTACTTGAAACTTGCTTTATCTTCCATTCAGGTTTGGGTTGTGTTTTGCATTATTTAGTATTAAGCCAAGAGAAGACCTTTTAAAACTTCTCTAAACACGTTTAGCATTCCTCAACCCCTCACTCCTGAAATTCCTTAAAGGTCCTGGTGTGTCCAACCCTGTTAAGCTGATGAGATTTATAAAATGTGAAACCAACTTGATGTTTCTCCAGTCCCCATTTCCAAAAGGTAACCTCCTTTTATTCCTCTTCCCCTTTAGATATGAACACACTAATGTTATCTCTGTTGCTTCCAATCAGTGCTACTCCCTCTCAGAAATACAACTCGAGAAATAACCGAGGAGAAGTGGTTACCTCCTTTGGTTCAGCACAGGGAGTGTCCTGGTCCGGGAGAGGAGGAGCTGGGAACATCAGCCTGAAGGTCTTGGGGGGTCCAGAGCCCCTCACCGGGAGATACAAATCAATGTTTCAGAAGCTTCCAGACATTCGAGAAGGTGATTGTTTTTCCCTTTGAAATTCTAGAGAATATGAAACCACTTGGAAGGGTGTAGAGTGAGGAATAAAGCTTCAGCTAGGCTGGTGGGACAAGTTCCAAGGTTGCTTTTGAAAGTGTAAGTTTAGAGATGTCCTCTGGATGCCCCTGTTAGTGAAGGGACATGAGGTGACACTCAGTAACCTTCCAAGTCACATCAGTTTCCCGAAGAAAAGTGCTGAAGAAAAATCACATAACCATTCCTCATAAGCAGCAACCACTTAAAGTCAAAGACATTATGGCTTCTTCCTTGTGAGGAATGGAAGACTCCCCAAGTTGGGCTTCCCCCGAAACCTCAGTGACAGCCTGAGTGAAAGGCAGGCTGGGCTGTGGGGATCCATGCCAACCGTGGGACTGTGCCACGTGATCGCCTGTGGCCAAACGGAAGGCCAGATCCAGCAGCCACATAGCAGAAAATTGGCTAGGGCTTTTTAGAAGGATGTCCCCAACACAATTCCTGCTTCTATAAATGACTGACTTTAATATTTTGCAATGTGCTGTATTTTCTCTGTTTGGTGAGTGAAATGTCTTAAACACGACATTTTTTTCCCTCTGGGACTTCAGTTCTGACCTGTAAGATAGAAGAACTTGGCAGTGAACTCAAGGAACATTACAAGATTGAGGCTTTTACTCCTGTTCTAGCCCCGGCACAAGTAAGAATTGTTCTAACAGTTCTTCCTAAATGATACTTTATTTTAAATCGATGGTGGAAAGGCAGCCTTCTTGCTTCTTTTTTCACTTCTTGTCTGCTTTCTAGTTAGAATACCTATCTTGGTTGAATTGGTAAAATGGGTCCTTCTGAAGAAAGCCTTTTAAGTGCTGTCTCGTTTTGTCGCCAGAGATGGTCATTTTCTTTGCACCTGGATTAGGGTCTTGCACATCAGCAAAGATTAAAAACCTTTACCCTCTTAGTGATGAGGCAGGTAGCCCCCTGGTGATTTCCCACCAACGGAAGCATTCAGGTATCAGGATGTGAGGACAACAGGAAGGACAGGATTTCCAGAAATAGTGACTCAGGCTCCCCTGGTTTAGCCTCTGTCACTGTGGACCGGCTGCTGCCAATAGTCTCTTTACATTATGGTTTAATCTGGCATATGTGCCAATGTTTTCTCGCTAGAACATTTTTTAGTGTAAGAGGAAATGTAGAAGATTCTTTAAAGTACTTCTGTCATATATTTGCATTCAGAGAGGAATGACCTGTTGGGGGAGATATGCAAAACTATGTCATATAAGGAAGTTTGGGGGGAAGTAGAGGAGGGGAGGCAGGGACGCATAATCTTGTGGGAAAAGATCAGACTTCCTCAGTTTTCCTCCAGGAGTGGGAACAGGACAGAGGAAGCCACGGGGAGAGAAATTTCAGCTCAATTTAAAGAACTTCCTGTTGAGAGGCAGTATGGTGTGTGGTTCAGGACATGGCTCTGGAGCCCAGCCTCCAGGCTTCAGACCCAGACTTCACCCACCGTTTGACCTTGGCTAAATGATCTAACCTCTATGCTGTTAGTTTTTCATCTGTAAATTGGGTACAATAATAGTATCCACCTCACGATTATTATTAAAATGAGTTAATACATGTGAGCCTTTAGGACAGTGCCTAGTATTCCGTAAGCTTGATAAATGTGAGCTGTTGTTAACAGTTTAAACTATCCAGAGGTGCTGTGCTGTGGGCAGCCTTGGGGGTACAAGGAGCCTGACCTGAGCTGCCCAAGCTTGGGCGGCCACTTACAGGGGCTGGGTGAGTGGGCAGACTGAATGCCATGTGAGAGTTCTTCCACCCTGAGAGTCAGTGATGATACTTATCAAAATGATGCCCTGCCAAAAAAATGTAGATTTGGTTTGCTATTGCGGTTCACCCTGTTGGCCTCAGATTATGAGCTCCTGTTCCAAAGACTGTCATTGTGCTGTTACCTCTTCGGTAGGAGCCTGTCACTCTGCTGGGCCAGATTGGCTGTGACAGTAATGGGAAGCTGAACAACAAGTCGGTGATTCTTGAGGGTGACCGGGAACATTCCTCAGGCGCCCAGATTCCAGTGGATCTATCAGAGCTCAAAGAATATTCTCTGTTTCCTGGACAGGTGAGGCGGGGGCGGGAGTGCTGTTCATCTGTAGCATGGGGGGGGGCTGTAGCTCCAGGAATCAGATTGTCGCCACTGGCCAGCTGCTTCTCACCTTTGACCTGTGTGGCTGGAGCGCAGGCCCGAGAGCGGGTGCCGGCACAGGGATGCTGATTTTCCCCTATGTGCTCGGACCTCAACTCTGGAGCTGCTGCCGGGTTCGAATCCCATCTCCCCCCCACGAGGTGTGTGGTTATGGCCACCTTCTTTGACCTCTGTAAGCCAGAATGTTCTCATCTGTAAGACAGGAATAATAATTCTTACTTCATAAGACTATTGTAAAAATGAGATCATCTGTGTAGAGCATAATTATTGTTAGTAATGCAATTGCCTTAATTTGTTTCTAGAAAAATATCCCAAGTTTACAATTAAAAAATTATAGTAGCTGGATGGGACTATATAAAAATAATTTATTCCCGTCCTCTTCTTTAGCTCCCCTGTTTTGCAATCCTGTTTTACTTTTTGTCTTTCAGGTTGTAATTATGGAAGGAATCAACACTACTGGTAAAAAACTTGTGGCCACCAAAGTCTATGAGGTACCACACTGGTCCCCACCCACCCTGCGGCTTTGCTGCAGGCTCAGTATGTGCACTTCTGTCTGTCCTGGAGACCCGTCCTTTTCAAGAGTCTGTTTATTTGCTTCTCAATTCTCTGCCTATAGAGTAGGGACCTCCCTCTAAGCCAGGAGTTAGCAAACTTTTTCTGAAAAGTAAATTATTTTAGGCTTTGCAGGCCACAGGGTCTCTCCTAGTAACTCAGCTCTGCCACTGTAGCCCAAAGCCACCATGGACAGCCCATAAAGAAATGAGTGTGGTTACGTGCCAGGAAGACTTGGTCTACAAACCCAGGCAGTAGCCAGACTTGGCCTACAGCTTACTTATCCCTGCCCAGGCAGTCACCCTCTGCAGATTGTCATGTCATACAAGGGAGGTGGCAGACACCCTGCTCTCCCATCCTTGCCTTAGAAGGATGCTGATGCGCCCAGTGCCTGTGTGGCTCCCGCTTCCTGCTGGCATTTTATGAGTTTAGTTGTGACCTCCCAGTCGCTGGGTTTCTTTGCCTCTCTGAGCAGTACAGAAAAACAGCAGCTGGCATCAGCTCTGTGGGCTTTTAGCTCCAAAGAGCGACACTGAGGGCACTTTCTTCCTGCTCTTCACCCACCCCCATGCTCCCTGTGCCCCTGCAGCCCGCCCGTCATTGCCCACCCCTTCCTTACTAAGGCAGTGCCAGGCGAGACCTCAGTTCAGCTTTTCTCCTTTTTTTAAGGGTGTGCCACTTCCATTTCATCAGCCCACTGACGACGATGCAGGTGGGTTTGGGTTCAAACATTATTTTGCCAACAATGGTGGACAAGGCTCCAGAAATGCAGTTCCTCAGGCCCCAGGGAAGCTTCCAGAGCTATTTGGGGACACTGTGACGGGGTGCTAAGGGTGGCTGGTTGAGTCACAGCCTCTTTGTGGATGGCCAGGGTCTGAGCCTGGTGAGCTTTATTGTGTTATCACCTGGGTTCTGACCACATGAGGCATATCGTTTAAAGATTAGCAAGTATCTGAAGGGTGCCTTATGAAAGGAGAAATAGGAACTGTTTAAAACAGAACTTTTTAAAGTGCACCCTGGTATCCTGGATTGGATCCTGGAAGAGAAAAGGGACATTAGTGGAAAAACTAGTGACTTCCAAATAAAGTCAGGAGTTAACAACAACATACCGACATTAATTCCCTAGTTGTGACAGATGTACCATAGTCAGGTAAGATGTCAGCATTAGGGGGTGCCGGGTGAAGGGTTATACACACGGAAACTCTGTACTGTCTTTTGCAACTTTTCTATGATTGTAATGTCATTCCAAAATAAAAAGTATATTAAAAACATAAGATGAATTTCTAACAAAGCCTAGAGTTATTTGGTAAGTAATCTAGATGGGAAAAGGCAAAAGGAAATTTTAACAAAATTTGATTCACAATACTCAACGCATTTTTGTAAGCAAAGCAGAAGACTGTTAAGATTCACAATGAGGTGGCTGACACTAGCATCTTGTTGCCATACACATTAACTGTGGGAGTTCATTCCTGGAGACGACCTAGAACCAGGAATTAAATTTAGGAGTTTATGACATTGCACATTCTGTCAGAAAGCAATGTGTTTATGGGAACAAGAAGAGTGTGGTGGCCTTACATTGGCTTCAAGTAATGAAAAGAAATTGACATGGTTAAAATGCCTGGAGCATGAGCTCTGTGCCAGGCAAGCATCTGGAAGCAGTTGAATAGGTGGTCAGCAAACATTTTGTGAGCCAAGTATTGGACTAGGCACTTACAGAGACAGAATGACATGGGCCTTGCCTTCCCAGCACTCGCTGCTTTCTCCCAGGCTTATGTCTCCTGTAGGCTCTTCAGAACCAAAGTTAACTTTGTTCTCTGCCCCAGCACTGCACAAAACTTACTCTTCTCCTTGAATTCTCCATCTCAAATAATAGCCTCCCTAATCCCTGGAACCTGTGAATACATTACTTTAAATGGCATAAGGGACTCTGTAGGTGTGCTTAAGTAATGGCTCTTGAGGTGAAGGATAGGCTGGGTTGCCCAGGTGGGCCCAGTGTAGTCACAGGAGTCCTTGTTGGAGGGAGGGCAGAAGGATTGGGGCCAGAGAGAAGATAGGAACGTTAGGCTGCTGGCTCTGGAGACGGAGGAGGGACCGTGAACCCAGGAGTGCAGGCAGCCTCTAGAAGCTGGAAAAGGTAAGGAAACAGATTCCGTCCCAGAGCCCCGAGGAGGAATGCAGCCCTGCCCACACCTTGACTTTAGGACTGCGGACCTCCAGACCTGTAATAGCAAATGTGTGTTGTTTTAAGCCATTAAGTTGGTGGTAATTTATACAGTAGCCATGGAAAACTAACACAACTGCACATTAAGAGTTCAGGGATTTTTGGATTTTGTTGTCGTAAGCCACAGAAACCAGTTAAGACTAACTTCAGGGGAAAAAAAAATTGTTAGGGGAAACCCAGGTAGCTCACAGCCTGGGTAAGTAGCTAGAAATCCAGACTTAGAACCAGCCAAGGACCTCAGAACTCTAGGTGTCCAGGCAGCAGGAATTCCCTGGCTGTTCCATCCGGTTCACTCTGCTGGAGGTCAGGCTAGCCTTTCTTCTGTTCTTGGATAGTTCACCACGAGATTCCAGAACCCAGGAGAGCATGAATGGCTTAATGTGGGCCATGGGCCTGCCCCTCGGCTGGGGAGGACTGCCCCCAAAGTACAGCCCACCTGGGCTCAGATTCATGGGGGCTGGTCTTCCAAGAGGCAAGCAGACGCCATGAAGAGGAAGACAGTGCATGACGGGAGGCCGGACACAGCGCCCCGTGCCCAGCCTGTCTTTCTGCTCAGCAGACCACACCTTCCAGCCGCCCTGGGCCTCCAGATACTCCCTCACGGCGAGGGTACCCGAACCGCAATGCTCTCCAGGACCCGGCCTTGCCCTTGCTCCTGGGAAACTGTTTACAAGCATAAGCAAAGGGAAATAAGCCAGTCACAAAAGACAAACGCTGCAGGATTCTACTTACCTGAGACAGAGCAGAAAGAACTGTAGAGCTAGACAGTAGGGCGGTGGGCACCAGAGGCCGGGAGCCGCGGGGTGGGGATAGAGGGTTTAATGGGGATGGTTTGGGTTTTATAAGATCAGAGTGTTCTGGAGTTGGATGGTGGTGATGGTTGCACAACATTTTGGACTCTAATATCCCTGAAATACATACTTAAAACGGTTTTGATGGTACATTTTATATGTATTTTAGCACAATGAAAAAAAAAACCAGGATATAAGCAAATCTCACTTTGATCAGTTCTCTCCTGACCTTGCTTTCCTTCTGTCACTTACGTGCATGGCTAGCAAAGTGCCTGTCACGTCTAGTTACCTGCTTCGTACCCATGTCTACCAGCTGATGGAGTATTCTTTGAGGATGGGGTGAGGTCTCATTCATCTTGGACTCCCAGAGTTGTACACATAAGGAGACTCTCAGTTCATTGAATCCTGTGGTATTTTTCCCTAATTGTCTTTTCTCCCACCATCCCAGTATCTTCTGATCAATACCTTCTGATCCTTTCTGTCTTAGATTTTGAGCAAAACATGGTCCTGATGGCCTGTGGGCCGTACACCACGTCTGACAGCATCATGTATGACCCCCTGCTCGACCTGATTGCTGTCATTAACCGTGACCGGCCGGACGTGTGCATCTTGGTAGGAACCCCTCTTGGAACGGCTTAGCATGGGGAGGCACCCTTGGGAAAACTGAGGCGTCATCCATAGAAAACATTCCAGAAAAAGTCTCAATTCTGACGATCTCAGATAAAAATATGTGAGTTCTTAGTATCTTTGGAGAGGTGTACATGGCCTTCACCTAACATGATAGCCAATGTTTTTTGCCACCCTTCACTGATTTTAAACTATTACCTCTGTCTTGTTACTCCTCAGCTTCTGAACCAATCTCTTTTTAAAGGTCAAAGTACTGCTGCATGGTGGTAGATTTCCCTTGCGAGGTTTGGAAAGTCATAAAAAAGCTCAGGGTTGTAGGAGGCAATATGACTGGGTGTGGGGCCCTGGCGGCCTCCTCCATCTGGGGCTCGCAGCCTGCTGCCTGGGACACTGGCTGCCTGTGGTATCTGCTGACCGTCCCGGCCTGCACAGGCGGCCTTGCAGGGACTGGTTTAGCCTGGCCAGAGGGCTGCCCAGAGAAGTTATGTAAAGGTGCTCGTGGACACACGTGGTTCTGACTTGCTTCTCCCCTCGGGCTTATTTGCAGTTTGGACCTTTTCTGGATGCTAAGCATGAACAGGTTGAGGTGAGTGACTGGGCCAGGTGGGGAGTACCAGGTGTTTGCATTCAATTGAGTCCTCTCTGTTTTGTTCTCTTGGGGTTTATCCTGCATCTGTAGCAAACCTAACTTAATCCCTGTGGCTAATGGAAAAGCATTGTAGCAGGGCATTTTTTATAAAGATAATGAACTTGAGGGCTGCATTTCACCAGAATACAGGACATTTGGGAGCTGGGCTAGGGAAATACAGATCTATGTGTCTTGGTGCCCCTTAGTGGCAATGGATGCTGAGGCACGAGAGCACTGGCACAGATGCAGGTGTCCGGAGGTCGCGGAGCTGCGCTTATGATGGGAACTTACCTGGCTACTACCAGTGAGCTGTGTCCTGCTGTCTTTGATGCATAAAATACAAATGACCCTTCCCAGGATACCTCCATGGCCAAGGGCTGGGCCTCTACCCTTTTTTTGTCAGGACATTTTACCTTCCACAGAAAAGATGTCAAAAGGCCCTTCCAGTACCAAATGATTTCACTCATCTGTGGGGTATAAGAACAAAGGAAAAACTGAAGGAACAAAACAGCAGCAGAATCACAGAACCCAAGAATGGACTAACAGTTACCAAAGGGAAAGGGACTGGGGAGGATGGGGTGAGAAAGGGGGCCTTACGATTAGCATGTATAATGTGAGGGGGGCACAGGGAGGGCTGTGCAACACAGAGAAGACAAGTAGTGATTCTACAGCATCTTACTACGCAGATGGACAGTGACTAGTGGGGGGGGGACTTGGTGAAGGGGGGAGTCTAGTAAACATAATGTTCCTCATGTAATTGTAGATTAATGATACCAAAATAAAAATTTTTTTAAAAGGCCCATCCTTTCAGTCTTTCTCCCAGTTTACATTCAAGAGGATTATCCTTTTCCATCTCCTTTCCTGTCCCCAAACAGGCTCAGCTCCTTGAGGGCAGAGATCACATCTTTTTAATCTTTGCACCTCCTTCGGCTTCTAGCTGAACTGTGGGCACCTAGGGTACCTATAAAACCTTAAACAAATGAATCAACCTCAATGCCTGCCCTCTGTCTCCTTCCTTTTCTTGCAGAACTGTCTACTGACAAGTCCATTTGAAGATATTTTCAAGCAATGCCTACGGACAATTATCGAAGGGACGCGAAGGTCAGAATTCAGCGGTAGACAGAGCCTTAAGCTTCTTAGGTTTCTCTAGGGCTTCCCATTAAGAAACTGAAAGTGCTTCAAAGTACTGATATTTCCTAGATCTGATGCAACTCTTGAACTTCAAGTGCATAGACGCCGAGTTAAGGACATCTCTGTAAAACACAAAGATAAACATACTTGAAAGGAGAGGCCACGTGGACATCCGCTCTTCCCTTTCTCCTTCGCTTTCTTCCTTTCTCCCTTTTGTGCAAACTCATTCCGTGGGAATCTTCCCAGCTGATTCTGAGAAGTGTCTGATGACCCACAGCACAATCCCAGGAGACCCCAAGCGTCTCGTTGTGTGAGTGAGTGTGTTGGGCTGAGCCCGGGCCCTTCCCTGGGTCAGAGCTTCCCCCCGTTTCGGGGCCCCGCTGACGGCCGCAGCGGCCACAGTGGACACTCAGGGAGGGTGCGGCTCCTGAAGCCTTACCACAGACCCAGGGAGGGGCAGGAACTATGAGAGGTCACAGCGGTAATGAGAGGGCTGAGCAGTTCTAATTTGAGGGGAAGGCACTATTCCAGGAAGAACTTAAAACTACGAGTAACAAGTTACTCAGGAAGCTGACATCCTCATTTCCTGTCTCTTTTCCTCCAGTGCCAGAGTTTGAAAGAAATTGGTATAGGTGACGGATCTTCTCTGGGGATTTGCTTGCCTGTAGCTGAGCTCATAAAAAAACAAACATTCTTGAGACTAAGCCTTTAAAAGCAAGTCTGTAACAAAGGTGGTTTTTAAAACAAGATGTATCGTCTTCCACCTGTTGGCCATGAGAACTGATCCCAGGGTCGATCAATGGTAACACAGCTTCTTGTAACACAGCGTGGGCCAGTATGGTGGCCTCATGGACTGGGGAAGACAAGCCCAACTCACACAAGCTGGGGCACTTGAGTCATGCCAGTGAGAGCCTGTGGCTGGCTCTGCCCCTTCCTGTAGTGAAGGCAACAAGTGCCTGTGCTCTGGCCCCCCAGGTGTGTGTGACTCATGTTCACCAGACCCAGAGAGCACCGAGCGCTAAAGTCTAGAAATTGGGAGCAAGGCTGGTGTTCATTCTGTGTCAGGCCTCCTCGGGGTGGGCAGGGACGCTCGCAGTGTCCCGGCATTGGCCGGGTGCTTTCAATTTAAGTTTGGGTTCTGGTTTTGGCTCCTAACCCCATGTGGCATTGACAGCAGTGGGACAAACAAAGAACAAACCGGCATTGTTACTCCGGGGGCACGTACCCAGCACCACCAGGCACTTTCATCAGCAGCCAGCGTGTGCCTGGGGGGAAGGGGAGCCACCCTGCCCTTCCCAAAGCAGTATATAAAGGGTCTGCTTTTGGGGAATTTATTTTTATTCCTGAGAGGTCAGAAATGCAGCGCATTAAGCTGACTTATCAGTGAGAGCCAGAGCCAGTGGGGAAGCACCTCTTCCTCCCATGTGGCTGAGCGCAGCCCACGGGCTCCTGTCTTGTTTCACAGAGTGGCTGCAGGGACCCTCCCACCATGATGTATGAGGTTGTGCAATGCTCAGCATAGTTGGAATTTTCTTTTGGGTCCCTCCCCCTACAGCCAGCCTGTCACCATGAACAGGAGGGCTGTTTCCTCTGCAGCTCTTGCCCTTCCAGCGCCTCCACTGAGACAGCAGGCCCCTCTTCACGGTGGCCCACTGCACCTCCACCCGTGGTGTCCATCACAGACTGGGAGCCCTGGGCGTCTGGAGCACAGCTCCTCCCATTCAGGTTCCCCCTGGCATGTTTGCCAGGCTCCAGCACCCAGGGTGGTAGGCCTGGATAATTAAAGGGAACTTTTCAATGTCAAAGGGACTACAACTAATTTGCAAACTATCTCTGGTCTCAAGGTTCTGATTTTCTGTTGCGGAAATCTAGCTTCACACTTGGAGCATGTGTGACAAACAAGTGACAAGTGTGACAACAATCATCACCACCTTTATCTGTATGAGAGGGCCAGCCGCGAGAGCTCTGGGTGGGTGTTCAGCGTGCCCCCAGAGTAGCAGGTCATGCCTGTTTGGTTTATAATAGGCCCCTCTGCCGAGCACAGCTGAGCGAGCCAAGGAAACAGTATTTTTGTTCCTTTTTCTCTTGTGTGGCTGAGAACATGAGCAGTTGGCCCCTAGAGTTAAGGGTTTTTTCTTCACTTATAATTTATAACCCTAGACATTCTCCTTCTACCTCCATCAAAGGAAATCTCTGCGATCTATGCTCTTGCTGTTGCTGTTAAATATTCCTCTCATTTTTGCAAGACCATCTGCCAAGAGATACCCCGAGGGCATTGCTCCCCTGCGCCAGAGGGCATAGCTGCGCAGGAGGCTTTGGTTTCAGCTCTGCTTCTGAGGCTCTGATTCCCTCTAGATCTGCTATATCTCAGTTTCTTCTCCCCTTTTCCTATCACAGTAGTCCCACCCTTCCCAGGAGACCATCATGAGAGCCCAAAGCAGGTGTGTCCTGGGCCACCTGGGCCTCCCCGTGGGGGATGCATGTAAATGTGAACACTCTGGCTCAGTGTCCTTGGGAGAAGCACCCCTCCGTAGAAGAGATCTGCTCTGGTATTCCCTGAAGTAGGGCCTTGTATTAAGCACTGATGTTTTATATCTCCCTGGCTGTCCTAACTCAGCTGCTCCCATTTTTCTCTCCCTTCTGGTGACTTCTGACCGAGCAGCTCTGGCTCCTGCCTCGTCTTTGTCCCGTCACTGAGAGACGTGCACCACGAGGCCGTGTACCCACAGCCGCCTTTCAGCTACTCTGATCTGCCTCACGAGGACAAAACGGTATAATGTCCTCTCCCTGACCTGTGGGCAACCAGAATCCAACGTTGCCCCACTGCCCTGGCTCTGTCCACCGGGTGGAGGGTACAGGTGCCTTTTCAGGGCATGCGAGGGAGGGCCTCACTCTCAGGCTCCTTAACAGGCATGTGTGCTGGTAACTTGCTGCACATTGGTTTGGCCCCCCTTTGAGTGGTCTCCCCAGCCCTTGGTGACCCCCCACCTTCATGGGGAAGAAGTTTCTAGCTCTGGTGTGCAAATATTTGTTTCAATTCTTCCTAGCGAGTGCACTTGGTGTCCGAGCCCTGCAGCATCTCCATAAATGGGGTGACCTTTGGCTTGACATCCACAGATCTGCTGTTCCACATGGGGGCCGAGGAGATCAGTTGGTAAGAAGCATATTGGTGTCCACCAGGCAGAACACATGCTTCTTTCTAGATTCTGGTCCTTTCCTCAGCCAAGAAAATCAAGGGGCTGCTTGACAGAGTCTTGACCAGTGGTCCTTAGAGAAGCATTTCATGCCAAACCCTTCAGCCTTTCAAGTATCTCTGTACCCAGGCGTCACAGTTGCAGGCATTTGTTTCTATTATCTCTTGTCTCAACAGCGTTTGAGACCCTAAGGAACCACATCCATCTGTCTCTGCACTTATAGTCATAGAAGTTTATCTGCTTTTCTTCACCTCCATGTCTGTGACCTGCACAAGAGCGGGTGTGCCTGTGTGTGGAAGGCGAACTGTGAGCTCACACTGCAGGGTGCTTCCCTCACCAGACTGCACAGTTCTGCAGGGGAGCAGACCCTGCCAGATCTGCTGAGCTCAGGTTTGGCAGTTTCATTCTTCCATCACCAGTGACAGGAAGGAGTGTGGAGCAGTCCATGTGTTAAGAGAGATGGGTGTGTGCTCCTTGGCTGAGGTTTGAGGTGCAAGGGTTGCCTGGCTCCACGCCTGCCTCGCGCTAGTGCAGGCTGCATGTCTTGCACAATACAACGCTGGCTAATGGCCTGCCTCTGTCTTGATCGTGAGGGATGCCTTCTCAACCCAGCATCCAGCTGCTCCCCTTCTCACGTGGGAACAGACCAGGCTATTTGCACGTGGGTCCGTGAGCTTCCCTGGAGGTACCCTGTGGTCACTACACCTCGGCCACATAGCTTCTCTCCAGTTTACTACACCCTTGAGTCCTCCAGAGAGAAACAGGAGCAGAAAACAAGGTCCTGTGTTCCGTTTCTTGCTTCTCTTCCTTTCCCAGTTCTTCCGGCACTTCAGACAGATTCAGCCGAATACTCAAGCACATCCTGACCCAGAGGAGGTGAGCCCGCTTTCTGGAAAGCTGACCACGAAGACAGCACTTTGGGGCCGTGTTACTCTGACAGATCTGACTGTGAGAGCCGCGCAGGCCACTGCCAGGGGCGGCCACCGGGCCTGACAGGCGTGCAGTTCTCTCCCTCAGACAGGAAAGGAAAAGACGGTCTGTGAATGCTCAGAAAGCAGTGGCGGGGAATCCCTCTGAGGAGGGGATCCCCGAATCCGCTGCTGCTAACGGTTTCTCTTCCATCCCTGTAGCTACTACCCGCTCTACCCTCCCCAGGAGGACATGGCCATTGACTATGAGAATTTCTGTGCCTATGCGCAGCTGCCTGTCACCCCAGATATCCTCATTGTCCCATCAGAGCTGAGATACTTTGTGAAGGTAGGTTTAAACTCTGCTTTTCCCAGAAACTTCAGAGCCAGTCTATGAGTTTCCCTTCTAGCCGACCAGCACTTAGCCTTCCTGGGTCTGCAGATGGAATGGTGGCCTCGCTTCTCTGGGGGCTGGTACAACTAGAAAACAAACCTGTTAGTAAAACGCCTGAGTAAAGGGCATTCCTGTGCTCTCCTCTCCCCCCACCCAGAGCAAGATGCTCAGAAAACCTAGCCTGGGAGCCCCAGATTCAAGCAGGAGGCCCTCAAACCATGGTTCTCATGCGGGGCCGTGTCAGGGTGATGTGGGGGTTGTTTCAAACACTCCTCTGACTGTGTTGTCACCCTCCACCCCTCTGCCAAATTCTGATATGACCTCCAGGCCAGCCCAACCTGGAGGAGGTGCTTGGCCGTCCTCATCTCTACCCACCTGGGGACTGGAGCCCTCACAGGGAGTCCACCCAGCCTGCCCCCCTCTTGCCAGACAGCCAGTTCAACCTCAGGAGGTAAATTTTCTTTCATGTTAGAAAATAACCAGGTCGGGTGTGTCTCCAAGTTCGGGAGGAGATAATCACGCTGCCAAGTCACCTTCTTCATTCTGTTTCAGAGACTCAAAAGGAATTCCCGGTTTTCCAATAGGTTAACATATTTGACTTAAGATAAGTTTTGCTGCCTTCATTCCCATTTTATAAAACCCTCTTGGGGTCTCACTGTTAGATGCTTCCAACTTTTTTCCCACCGGTCCCCTTCCAAACCCACAGTCTCATCTCCTTCCCCAGGACATCCTTGGCTGTGTCTGTGTCAATCCCGGGCGCCTCACCAAAGGGCAGGTGGGGGGCACCTTTGGCCGACTCTACTTCAGGAGGCAGCAGACCCCCGCGCGGGAGGAGAGGCAGCGTCCGTGTGTTTCCGCCCAGGTGGTCAGGATCTGAGGCGTCTGTACTTTACATCCTTGCCCACGGCTGAGAGCCCAGGAGTAGCCCTCTGACAAGATCCAACTGTTGGAGGATAAAGAGGAGGCAGCCAGCTGGGGAGGTGGCTGTGGGGAGGGGCCCAGCTGGACCCTGACTCTGGGTGAAGCTTCTTTGGAAGAAAGCTCGTTTTTTCATGGACATGCGGAGTCCAGAGTGAACTGGCTACGGATGCAGTATGCTCAGAAGAGGCAAGAAGGCTTTGTGATTTGCTGTGTTAATCAGACATAGAAACAACTTTTGCAGAAATAAAAGTAAGCTCTGAGTTGAACTTTTGAGTGTCATCCTTCCATGCTTTCTTTTTCCTGGTACTGAATAAAGAATGTTCCCTTTTGACCTATGTCCCGAGAGGGCAGGGTGTCTGTCACACTGGGTTTCTGTCTAGCCCAGCCCTGGCCCTCCCAGCACGTCTCCCAAGGCCCCTGCGGCCTCCAGGCTGAGGAGGTGTGCTGGGCCTGGGCCACGGGGCCGGGCTGCGGAGCGAGCAGCTGGCTGCCTGCCCGGCCCTCCCAGTGCAGCCCTCACATGCGTGCTGCGGTCTCCGCCTGACCTCTGCATCTGCAGGGGGCGGCCTCCCAGAGCCGTACCAAAGCTGGTGCTGCCTCTGCCAAGTTGTACAGCGGCACCACACCTGCCTATAGCCCGGAACACTTGGACAAGGCCAGGCCTTCTGGAGTCCCCAACATGTCCCTGCGCCTGGCTTTCCCAGCATTTGTGGAAAGGCTGTCACTGGCTAAACAGGTGGGTTTCTGCCCTAAGCTGACAGGCTCTCCTGCCGCACAAGCCAGAGCCAAGACCAGAAAACCCGGCTGTGGGGTGGAGGAAAGTGTGCAAGGGAGCAGCCATGCTGATGCCTAGGCCTTGAGTCAGAGATAAATAGGTGACCTAACAGCGCCCAACCTTTGCCCCCCACCTACAATGGTGAGATGGAATCAACGACAGATGTGACCAGGCTTGCGTAAAATGGGCCCCACTGTGGAAACACGCGGCTGCTGTTGCTCGCCTTCGTTTGATAGGAGCCGCCTCTGAGGGCAGCAAGCCCAGCTCAGGGAGCTGATTTTCCCTCCCTAGGATTTCCCCACTCAAAGCACGCAGCCATGGTCCAAAGGGCCCTGACGACCTAGCAGCCTCCAGATGTGGCATTTTTAGAGCCTGGGCCCCTTTTCCATGACCTGATACAGTTGTCCCAGCTCAAGAATATTGTTTGCGTTTCCACCCAGCCCAGTGTCAGCTAAAAGCCACCCCTCCTTCCTTGGAAAACCCTTGCCTGGGAAGATAAACCAACAGGCCCTGGGCCATGATAAACAAAGCTCCAAGCGCTTATCGCATGAGCCCATGTGTGGCTCTTGGGGAGCAGTGGCTCTTGGTTATTTTCATGTTGCTGCTGTAGATGCCTCCTGGGGAATGGAAATGTCTTGGTCCGCACTTGGCAAGGTACAGAGCCTCCTTTCCCTGTGTTGCAGATGGAAGATCCAGAGGCCCTGGGTGGGGATGGGGGTGGTTGGCAGAGGGGAGGGAAGACCTGTATCCTGGGGAGAGGCAAGTGTAGGGTTGGGGGAGGCAGCAGTGTGCAGCCTCCTGGGAAAGAAAGCTGGGGCTAGGCATGAATGAGAGCCACAGCCCGCTGCCAGGATACAAGTCACATGACTTGGAAATGACCCAGAGGGCCAGAGCAGGCATTTAAGACACACAGAAAGAAAGCAGGATGCAACCCCAGATCACAGGTCTAAGGGGATGCCCCTCTGCCAGCACACAGTTCCCTTTTGCTCTTGTCAGGAAGCCAGTGCCCAGTGACCGCCAGCGGGCTGTTCCAAGTCCCCTCTTTAGCTGGGTCATCAGTTTCCTGAGACGTCATTCCTCATGTAGGGCTCTGGCCGCTGCCTGCACTGGGGCCCATGACCTTGGAACTGAGGCTAGGGGGCACTGGTGATGGAGGTGGAGGAGGCGGAGAGCCTGGGCTGGGCCTGGACTCCTGGCACCACCTGCTTCAGAGCAACCTCCAGTCTCATCTCCCCTGGTCCTGGTCATGCCCTGTGCCCTTGAGACAGGAGCCCAAGGATAAAGCAGGTGGCTGTGAAGAAAGAAAGGCCCTGGGCTCTCCCAGGTGGGCCTCCCACACCCTGCCCCAGCCCTGCCCTCCCAGGACTACCACCTCTTCCTCACTCGGGGAGCCGCGGCTGCCCTCCCGCAGCCCCTGCATGGCCACCCTTAGGATCAGCCTATCTCCGGGGAGGCCAGGGGAGAGCTGCAAGAGGAAGAAAAGCCCCCCTCGCTCCTGAGCATGAGAACCCAAGCGGGTGCCAAGAGCAGAGCCGGGGAGCTGGGGCAGTGGGGAGCCCCGGGCTGCGGGCCGGGGCAGGGCCCTGACTGCTCAGGTTCGCCATCCTGCTCTGCCTCCTGCAACCACTGGGGCTTGGTGTTCCCTTTCCCTTGACCTAGGGCCACCCAGCCGGCCCGGCCCGGCCCTGCAGCTTCCCCTGGTGCTGGGAGTAGCCATTTGGGCTGATTTCTTACTTCTCTGTTTGGTACACATTTCCTTTCCCCTAACCCTGGGGCTCTTGGCTGAGCCACCTGAGATCCAGTCCTGGCTGGATACACACGGCCTCTCCCTCCAGACTGTGAGCCCTCTAAACAGATGTGAGAGGCCTTGACTGACCCCGCAGGGAGGGAGGGTGTTAACATTTTTTAAACTGTTATTGAGATATAATGACGACATAAACTTCACCATTATAAGGTGTACAGTTGAGTGATTTTAGCATCCACACTTGAACAACACAGGGGTCAGGGGTACCGACTCCCTGCACAGTTGAAATCCATGTCTATCTTTTGACTTCCCCAAAACTCAACTACACAGCCTACTGCTGCCTAGAGCCTTACTGATAACATAAACAGTGAATTAACATATATTTTGTATGTTTCATGTATTATATACTGTATTTTTTATATACTGTATTCTTACAATAAAGCTAGAGAAAAGAAACTGTGTTTTCAAATTGTCACAAATCTCCAAAAAATTTTCCAATCTACTTATTGGAAAAACTGCACGTAAGTGGACCTGAGCAGTTCAAACCCATGTTGTTCAAGGGTCAACTGTATTCACAGTGTTGTGCAAACATCACCACTAATCCTGGAATATTTTCATCATGCCAAAAGCAGCCCGTCAGCAGCCATTCACCACCTCCTCCCCTCTCCCATCCCCTGGAAAACACTCATCTACTTACTGTCTCTGTGGATTTGCCTATTCTGGGCATATCATATAAATGGAATCATACATATGTGTCTGGCTTCCTTCACTTAGCATAATATTTTAAATCATCTGTGTTGTAGCATGTGTCAGGGTTTCCTTCGTTTTCATGGCTGAGTAATATGCCATTGGAGACCATTTTTGTTTGCCAGTCACCAGCTGATGGACATGGAGGTTGTTTCCACCAGGGGCTAGCCCGAATGCTGCTGTGAACACTCGTGCACCATTTCATGTGAACATGTGTTTCAATGCCCTTGAAGACATACCTAGGTATGGGGGGGCTTTAGATGCATGGAGGAAGGGGGAGAAGGAAGGAAGGAAGGGGGCAGGAAAGAAAAGAGGGAAGGAGAGGAAGAGAGAAGGGATAGGCCCGGAGCAGTGCTTCGGAGCCGGACTGTGGAGTCTAGACTGGCTTACCAGGAATTCGGACTTGATTCTGTATGTTCCCAGGAATCTCTGAAGGCTTCTGAGTAGCAGAAGGACAATATCCAACCTGCATCTTGGAAAAGGAGTTTGGCAGTGCTGCAAAGGGCAAAGTAAAACTGGGAGAGGCTGGAGGCCAGAGACACCTTAAGAGCTACCAGAGGACAGAGCCACCCAGCACCCACTCTCTGTTCCTATGGAAAACGTTCCCCAGTTTCCCTATGTGGGAACCACCCCTTCTCCACACTCCTGCCTTGCCAAAACCAAACAGTACATTGCATCTCCCTGGCCTCAGTGCTTGGCCAGGGGAAGGCATGACTTAAGACGGTCCAAACACAATGACTCTCAGGCTTCTGCAGGAGTGGTAGAAAAGACACAGCTGTGACAGTGGAGCCGCTGCAGCTGTCTTTCCACACTGAGGCAAAACCCGTCCCGAGTACGGACTAAACCAGAGGACACAGAGCCAGGATAGAGAGAGAGAGAGGTCGGCAGAGGCCACACTGTCTGAGGTCTGGTGAAGCTAGCCCCCAACCCCAAACTGAAGTCATAAATACCACCCTCATTTTTTTCTTAAACTAGTGGGAGTTGAATTTTCTGTCACTTGCAACCCAAATGTTCAGGGCCTGACAAGGACAGCAGGATTGGGGTGACTGCCAGAGAACAGAGAGAGAAAACACAGCTCAGGTACGAAGGAAAGGGAATCAGCATTTCTGAGAGCTCCATGCACTGTGGTAGAGCTCACACCTAACACTCAACAAACCCAGTGGCAGGCTCCCAGAGGCTCAGTGTCACCAGCCTAAGTGAGCGATGGGGCTGGGGTTTAAACTCCAGTCCCCTTGTCGCTTGACCCTGTCGTGCTGGCCAACTGGCTACCCAACAAGGCCAGACTTTGGAGTCCCAGGAAGCAGCCCAGATGCCTGGGAGTAGGTGCAAGGAGGGTTGGTTGAGGAGAGGAGCCCGGGGAGGTGCTGGGCAGGCTGGGACCACGGCGGCTGCTGGCAGGACAGGAGTGGCACTCCGCTGAGGCGTGAGGCTGGAGAGCTGATCTGGAGCCGCTGCCTATAGCTCATTACGCACAAAAGCTGCAGAACCCGGAGGCGCTGGGAGTCCAGAGGAGGAGCGGGAGGCTGTGGTAGAGCCCGGAGGGCGCTGAGGCGGCTGTCACCCGAAGGCGGGCCCAGCCAGCTGTGCTTAGCACTGGGGCCTGTCACCCCGGCCCACGTCCTTCTGAGTTTTCTATCTGCAGGCGGCCAGGCGTGTCTCTGGTTCCTCTGGATGCACCCTGGAAATGCCAGGACCCCACGGGCCTAAGGGCTGCCCTGCCCTTAGACCTGCCTGAGCCCACAGCCAGCTCCAGATCCCCCCCCTCAGCCCCATTCTCCTCCTGAGGCCCCAGGCACCTCCCACCCGGAGCCCGCCTGACAGCTGAGAGGCCTGCAGCTGCCCCGGCCCAGGGGCCCTCAGAGGTCCGGAGGACAGCTGCTGCCCTGTGACCCCCTGACCCCCAAGCCCTGCACAGCGCTCCCTGAGAGCCCCGGCGTCTGCCCGGCGGCCGGAGGGGCCCAGCCCAGTCCGCTGCAGTCCCTCCCAGGTCTCCCCAGGGTCTAAAGCATTTATTGCTGAGAAAGAACTGGAGGCCCACCCTGGAGGAATGGGAAAGGGGAGAGGCAGGGCGGGCTGAGGCAGTCCTCCAGCCCCCGGCCCCTCAGGGCAGTGGCTGGCGCCCTAAGCAGGCAGCAGCTGTGGGAAGAGCACTGGGCCAGGGTCTAGAAGGCTTGGGCTCCCTGATTCCTAGCAGGCCCTTCCCCAGGCCCACTTTCCCTGGAGGACTCTGTCTCCTTCAAACGTTTTGCCCCTTAGAACGTTTCCAGAAACTGCCCTGTGCCTCTGGGGATGGGTATGGAAGGGCTAGGGGGCAGGAGAGGGCTCAGAGGGTGACTGTCATACCCACTCTCAGATCCCATTTTAAATCTTTTGCCATGTGCATGGACTACTTTAAAGAAAGAAATATACAAATACATACACCCCACCATCCGGCCCCCACACTCCTCAGCAATCCATTTCTGTCCTGACTATAACAACCTCCATGGGCGTCAGTCTCAGAATGCCCACTCCCTGAGGGCAGGGCCCTGTGCCAGTCCTATGTGGTGACCAGTGCACAGTAGGCCCACAAGAAGGAAAGCCTCGTCATCACATGGCCTCCTGCCCCGCTTCGCAGAAACAGGTGCGCTTAATGAGAAGGAGGCAGGAGCCCTCTGTGTGTGGGCCCGGAGCCGAGCACAGAACCCCCATGCTTGCTCACACTTGGTGCGGATGCCTGGGTGTCGGATCCAGAGGTAGAGGTGAACCGAAGGGAATCCTGCTTCACCCAGGGCTCCCGCGCCAGAGGCCGGAGCAAGCCAAGGCAAAGTGCACGTGGGGGCGCACGCTGGGGAGGAAACCTGAACCGAGGCCGCAGAGCGGGAGCCAGGGCGGCCCCAGGGGCCCCTTGTGACTGCTTGTGCCCTTCAGAGAGGGCCGACTCCAGGCTCTTTTACTTCCCAACCCCTTGGGTCCCGTACGCCCCCTTCTCGCTGATGGGCATAGCATCCTGCCACTCATTCATTCATTTGTTCATTCACTCATTCATTGGATATCGGCTACTGTCAGGCACTCTGGGGAGACAGTGCTAGTTACAGTCCAGTGGGAGATGGATTTGAATCAAAGGACGATGGCACAGAGAGGACAAGGGTCCAGAGTTTCTTTCAGGGTATCACAGGGGCTCCAGAAGGCTTCCCTGAGGGGGAGACACTTCAGCTGAGAGCTGCAGGCTGTGCAGGAGGCCAGGTGAAGTGAAGGGAGCAGCGTGTGCCAGGGGTGTTCCCTGGAGGCAGGGAGGCGCTGATGGGCCGGAGAGCAGAGGTGGCATGAAGCTGGAGAGGCCAGCAGGGTTTGTGGGCACTGAGGTGTGTTCACTGGAGCATGTGGCCATCAGATTGGTGTTTGCATCAATCACCATGTGGGATGGCAAGGCTGCAGGTGACTCGTCATCTTCACCCCCAGAATCCTCCACCCCCTTTGGTGGCCCCACCATCCTCCCTTCCCTCCCCTGCTCTCTCTTCTCTCTCAGATCATCACACTGCATTGGGCCTGACTCTCCTTCTCTTCCCTGCATGGGCCCCAGGGCCAGTCTGTGACCAAATTCCAATCTTTGGACCTCATTATCTCCAACTCTGGCTTTTATATCACAGCTCAGAGCCAAATGCTGTCTCCTGAACCAACTGTCCCCAGAGTGGCCCCTGACTCTAGTCAGGTCTCCCTCCAGGTCCCCCTCTCCAAAGTGACCTTCCTAAGAAAATTCTGCAGTCAATTCACAGAAAAGGAAATACAAATAGCCACAAAGCCTATGAAAAGATGCCCAAACTCACTAATCATAAGAGAAACATGAACCAAAACTACACCAAGGTTCCTCTGGCTCTGTTTGGCTTTTACCTTTCAGACTGACAAAAATCAAAAAGATTGAGAATCAGCTGGTGAGGCTGAGGAGAAATGGGCTCTGTTGTCCATGCAGGGGGCCTGGTACCTGGCGTGTCCCCTGAGGACAAGCTGACAAGAGCTGACCAAGTGACAACTGCATATGTCCTTTGACCCTCAAGGCCTTAGGAATTTAGTCCACAGCTTGCTCACGTGCATGTGAAACAGCATTTGTGCAAGCTGACTCACTGTGTTGTCATAGGAAAGGGCTGAGAGCAACCTAAACATCCATGAGCTGAGACCGACTTATGTCAATCAGGGTACATTGGAATAACATGCAGTTGTAAAAAGTGAAAACGAGACCACATTCTGTGTACTGATGTGGAGTGGTCATGTGTATAATGCTAACTGAAAAGAGCAAAGTGCAGGACAATATGAACACCAGAGGCTCAATAAAATGCGATTTCCTGTAGTCCCTGAAGAACTCCCCCCACTGTCCCCTGTAACAGGCCTGCCTCCCACTCCCACCAGGGCTTCCAGCACTTCGGGGTTCTACTTGACCAAATATTGCGGTTTGTGTAAAAAAGTTGGGAAGGGCTTTGCTAGCATATGCAAAGTGTTTTCAGAAGTGTTTACAAGAAACTGGTAACACTGGTTGTCTATGGGGAACAGAGCTGGTGCTCATGGAGCAGCAGTAAGAGGGAGACTTTCTGCCTCTTGTGACTTTTGAATTTTGAGCCACATGAAAGCATTCTCATGTCAAAAAAGTAATTTAAGTGACAAAAATATAATTCTGATCACTTCTACACAGATCTTTATTTCCTTCCCATGCTATTCAAAAGCTGTCATGAGCTACTGCCTGCCTTTAATTATTCCTTAATGGGAAAGATTCTCAGTGGCAAGTGACAGAAACATATTCCCAACTGGACTAAACATAAAGTGTAATTTGTTGGTCTCTACAATGGACTTTCAGGTATGACTAAATCCAGGAGCACAAGCACAAGATTCATTCTCTTGTCTCGGCTCCTCTCTGTGCTGGCTTTTTTCTCTGGTTGATTCTCCCCACAGGGTGGCAGAACTGGCCACCAGCAGCCCTGGAGTGACAGCTGGGCATCTGTAACCCTAACAGTCCCAGCAAGTGGCCAAGCAGAACCTTATTGGTATCATCCCCGAACTATCCCTATGACTCCGATTGGCTAGGCCTGGGGGTCAGACCTACTTTCAGAGCCTGGGGGTGAGGTCATTCATACTGGAGATTCTGGAAAATTGAGGGGTGGTCACCAGAATAAGAGAGATGGATTTGGACAAGGAAAACAGTGCCCACCCACTACCTTCTTAGACTATACCCTCTTAGACCTCTCCTATGCCACAGTCTTCTGGACACTTTTTGTTTCCTGATCCCACCACGCATCTACTTGCACTCCCCCTGGCCTTTGCCAGTGCCTTTGCTGCTCCCCTGGGACGACCTTCCATTTCTCTGGCTGGTAAACTCCTACTCATCCATTAATAGCTTGCTCAAAAATCACCTCCTCCTTGAAGCCTCCTTAACTTGTCCATCTGCTTTCTCACCTCTAGTAGAACAAACTCACTGCTGTTCTTTTTGGTTCTTAATTCAACCCACAGTCACTGACAGCCTCATCCCTGCTGGCCTGGGATAGACAGAGGTGAATCAGAGATGGCCTCTGCCCTGAAGGCCTTCCATTACGGCACAGAACCTGCTGTTTCAGGATTGGTTATTTGTTTCACTCACGTTATCTGTTCCCTGAGGGCTAGGGTCCAGTGTTGGCCATTTGTGTTTTCTCTAGTCCAGCGCAGCCCTGGGCACAAGGCAGATGCAAATATCACTTTTCAAAATGAATAATGACAAGGCGTCTTGCAGGGGTGGAAAGCGCTGAAAGATCGTTCCTTCTGGCTCTGTGTTCCCCTCTGACAGCTCTGGAGGCTGGATGCTCCCAGAGGTTTCTGGGAGGAAGTGCCTGGGCAGTCCCTGCTACAACAGGCTGTCACCACTCTGGAAACCCCCATGGCCTAGGGCTTGGAGCCAAAATCGAGACCCAAAGGAAAGTCCTCCTGTAAGACCCTGTCCCCCAACTCCCAAGGAGGGGTTCAAGGCAGAGGCTGGGGGTAGCTCCGAGAGGACTCATCTCAAATCCCAGCCTCTGAGGGGTCGGAGTTCTTTGAAGAGGGCTGGAGTGCGACCAGGGCAGGGCTGGAGTTGGCAGGAGCCCAGGGGAGGAAGGAAACAAGAAACAATCAAGGAAGAATCCAACCCAGGCCTAGGGTTGGCTCAGGCCACGGGGGCCTGCAGGCTGAGCTCAGGCTGGGAGAGCGGAGGCCTCCTGGGGGGGATGGAGTTCCTGTTCAGCTCTCTGCAGCGCTGTGGCCTGGGCAGGGTGAGGGTGGGGGTGGGAGTGGGGGTGGGAGCTGAGGCCCCTCCGAAGGCCTTGACTCCTCTCACGGTTCTCCCGAGATCCTCCAAGATCATCACCGTCCTTCCCTTGTGACCCTCCACTCCCAGATCTGCTCCCAGGCTCCTGGGCCCCATTGTCCAGTCTGCCTCCGAGAGAACCTAGGTCCTCAGGTAGTCAGGGCCGTGAAGAACTGGCTCCAGCCTAGGGGGTCCTGCCCTCCGTCCTCCCCAGCTAACCTCCCCAGCTTCCTTCTCTCTCCCCCCGGGCCCGTGGGGGCTGGGGCTGAGGACGTGAATGGTTTCCAGGAAGGAGAGCCTGGGAGAGGAAGGAAGGCTGAGTCAGTCTCTGCACGGTGATTACAGGGCCTTGTTGGGGGAGCAACCATGGGGTGGGTGTTGGGGGGAACAGTCTAGGCCCATCCCAGGGCCCAGGGCGACCTCTAGGCAGAGGAGGATGTCAATATCCCATGCCAGGCATTGCCTCATCATAGCCTTCCTTGCTTCTAACCCCTCCTGAATGCCCCCCAGGGTCCTGCCCCTTTAGCCGCCAGGGAGTCCAGAAGCCCTTCCAGGGACAAGTCCAGGCCTTGGCTGAGGAATCAGACCTGGACATGCAGTGAGGCTGAGCAAGGGCAGGGCACTTGGCCTCAGTGTCTGTTGGGTCAGGAATGCAGGACACCCTGGCCATCCCCTGGCCCAGGGTCCTAGCCTCGCTGCCCACAGTCAGGCCCTTACACACGGCCTGACAAGTTGCATTGAAAAAGTCAATTTTAGTAAGTGAAATCCTGTCTTATAAATGCTCTTTAATTTCAGGAGCCCCATGATGGCTGGGAACTTTGAGTTGCTGACAGCAGGCTCCCCAGGGATTCCTCAGGCCCCAGCTCAGTGACCTGACCTCCTCTGTGAATGGAGGGAAATTGCTGCCTACCTGACAGTTTGCACAGTGCAGGACTCACCACCAGGCACAAACCACACCTTGGCAGTAGGCTTCGGGGGGCCCTCCCCCTGGCTGGCAGCAGGAGTGTGCTGAACAGCATGGGAAGGCAGCACTAGGTGAAACTTTGTCACATCAAGGTGGACTTAAAACAGTCTCCAGAGCACAGATGGCAGTTCCTATGGCTCTGGGCCCTGGTTAGGAATCCTGGCCTGGCAGCCAGACTGACAGGTCACTAATGAGTCTCTTAGGGAGGGGAGCAAGGGCTAGAGTCAGGCTGGGGGTTGGGGGCAAATCTGCTGCTCTCTACCCATCTCCCACTGCCCCGCAATTGTCCCCCACTCCCAGAACCTCTCCAAAAAGCTCTGGAGTTGGTTCCTAGGTTTGTGGGGCCCTGGTGAGTGACTTTTCTTCCGTCTCTGAATCTTACCAATTTGTCACTAGCTCTGGGTGGAGCTCCTGACCTTCCCGGCCCCCCCACCCAATGGGAGACTCTCAGCAGACGTGCAGAGGATGGGGGACTGTGCCTCAGCCACATTCCTGCAGGCTCAGGGGGCTTCATCATTATAGTCATTCCAGGTCAGGGGGTAAGGCCAGCCCGCCAGCCCCAACATGCCAGTTTCCATGAAACTGCCCTCTGCAGGGGGTTGTGTGTTCCCATTAACAAACACATGCAAATCCCTTACCTTGTTTGGGACTCATGTAACTCCCACTTACAGGCCAGGAGGTTCAGAACGGCCCGTCTTTTGTCTGTGGCCAAAGAGCAAACAGGTAGCAGAGCCAGCTCAGAACCTGGGTGTGGCAGTCCTCGGGGCTTGGCACACAGCTGTCCCCACCTTCCAGGGCTGTACTGTGGGACAGAGGGGAGGAGAAGGGTGGCAATGGCTGGGTAAGAAGTCTGTGGGGTCGGAGGTTCCAGAGCCCACCTTCTTGCCACTTTCAGGTCCAGCAGAGACCTCCATGGTGCCCCGACCTTCGGACTTCCACCTTTTCCAGGGGCCTGAAACCCCAGAGGCAAAAACAGCACCTGGCACCTAGTAGATGCTCAACAAGGATCTGTGGAATTGCTGAAAGGACAAGGGCAGAATTTCCTTCAGTCTCTCTCCAGCATCCTGTGTGGAGCCTGCCGTTCAATTAAGTGTTTCTAATCCTCTATGAATGAAAGAATGAATGGACCAGCGTTGGAAGCAGTCTAAGTATGGGTCGCTCCATCGCCCCGGAAGCTGCCTAGCCTGATGGCAAACAACGGCGGGTGTGCCCAGGCCACTGCCCGCACACCCTCCATGCCCTCTTTTCATGGGGGGTGGGGGTGTAAACTCCTGAAACTCTCACAGGTTGGTAACATTTTAACGTAGGCCCCTCCCAGGCCTCATTCATTCTTTGGTAGTCACGGAATACGCTTGTGCGAGCGGCTCCCCAAACCCAACCCTTCAGCGACGGAATGAGTCCAAGGACACCCTGGGAATTCTGAAGAACTCAAATTCGGGCTTCCGGCTGCCGCCCCCTCCGCCCTTCTACAACCGAGCGTCCGGGCTCCGACGAGCACAGCTGGAGCGCGCGCAGTACAGCCGGGGCTCCGGAGCCCGGGCGGCTGTCTCCCCCTGCGCAGTGCCTGGAAAGGGGAAACACACGCAGGAACCCGGGCGGGGCCGTAGTGGGGCGTGGCTGCGGGCGGGACCTGGCTGGGGCCGCCCCGGCATTGGCTCTGCGGGCCGGGCGGAGCTTCAGGGGCCACGGGGAGCACAGTAACTTCAAAGCCGGGATCGGGTCCCGTCGCCGCGCAGTCCAGCCCCGAAGTTTTGCCGCCTGCGGGTCGGCCGCCTGCTCGCCCCAAGGTGAGTTCGAGCCGGGCCTCTGCAGCCTTTTTCGCGGCTCCGAGGGGACCCCCGGAGAGGCCCATATCCGTGGTGCCCCTTCCCAGCTTGCGCTCTGCCCGCGTCTCACCTCCCGCGCGTCCTTTCCCGGGAGCCTCTCGCTCCACCGTGTTTCCCGCCCACGCCTCGGTTCCGGCGGCCACGCCCACGACTCCTATTCTTGCGGGGCGCCGCGCATCCCGGACCCGAACTCGCGGTCCCGCCCTCAACCCTGTGCTCCAGCCCCTGTCCCACCCCCGGGACGCGGGAGCGCCCTCCCGCCGCCCGGCGTCCTCGCCCGCGCCGGGGGTCGTATTTTTAGTCGATGGTGAGGTGTCCTCCTATCTTTAGCCGCGGCCGCGAGTGTCCTGAAACCTACCCAGTCTGGGCTGGGCTGCGCTTGGGCAAAAGGCATGGAGGGATGGGCACCGGAACCCAAGCCGGGGATTGAGGAGCGGGACCTGCGGGAGCCAGGGCCGGGGACCCGCACGCCCAAGATCTGGCCCTGCGCCGGGCGGACAATCGGACATCGCCCAGGCCGGAAAGCTGGGGGCAGGCTCCTCCCAGAGCTTGGAGACCCACGCATGGTCTCCGATCGCCCCATTTTCCTTTGATTGTCTGATTGTGAGACCAGAACCCCACCGACATGAAAAAGAAAAAAATCCCTCAGACAAGCCACATCTAATACGCTTAGGTGACGCTTCTTTGGGGGCGTCAACCTGGAGCCGGAGGCGCCCTGGAGACCCCGGTGCGCGCCCGGACTCCTTTGGGATGCGGGGCAGTAGATCAAACGCGCCACCTGGCGGCCGCCGAGCCGAGCGCCGCTCCGCCGGGACCCCAGAGACCCCTAGGCCTGCGAGGAGGACTCTACACAGGCTAGGTCAAGTCGGGCAGCAGCAGGCCGACGCCTGTGGCCAGGGCCACTTCGTTTTTGGTCTTTAGAGCACTGACCCCAGAGAATAAAAATGCTTGAGGAAGGCCTTACAGCTGTTGAATGAATGACGGGGCTCTCAGTGACCCGCTAACCCTGTCGTACATCCGTGTTCTCACTTGCAGTAAGGCAGTAGTATTGCAGTATCTCCAGTAGCCTTCTGGTAATGGCTTTGGTGTCAGCCCATTTTATAGATGGGTAAGGTGAGACCCAGAGGAGAGGTGTCTTGCCAAGGTGACAGAGTTCCAGGTGGAAATGGACTCAAAGTCAGTCTCCTGACAAGGTTGGGGGCCGGGGTGGGGGGAGGCGCTTCTCTTTGAACTCCGCTGGTAGGGAGTGGCCAAGTATTCCATGTGACCCGAGGGGGCGGGTGCTGTTTCCCGGAAGTCGTTTTCTCTGAAGGAGGCCCAGGGCTCCTGTTCAGAACAAGCCTGTGGGACTGGGACGGCTGCCCTGAGCTGTGCCTTCCAGCCCTCCATAGCCTTATCCTGACGCGGAGCTCATTCTCATACCTCTGGACACTTGCAAGTTGGGGGAGGGGGACAGCCAAGAGGTAGGATTTAAATGGAGGCAGCCTAGGGACCTGGTAGCCCCAGCTAAGCTGGAAGCCTTTTTCTCTCCTGCTTCCCAGGCAGTTTGTGGAGGTTGGCATGGCCCTCTGCATGGGAGCTGCAGGGACGCAGCTGGGTACCAGTGCCCACTCTTGCTTTTACTAGATGACTGACCTGGCAAAAACCTCAGGCTCAGCTTCTGCCTCTGTAAGGGCAGTAATGACACCCAGTGTGCTGTGCCTCGGAGCACTAGAATGGAAACTACAGGGGAAGCTGGAGCCTGGGGTCTCGGGGTTGCCAAGTCTGACTAAATACTTGGGGCTTGATGGTTACAATTCCCAGCTCTCCCCTGGGTGGTTGACACTGGCCCAACCCTTCTTCCCTAGCCTCAGTTCTCCCCACATCTGGAATTGGGTGGGTACATCTGGCTGGAGGGAGACAGCTGTCAGGGACGCCCAGTTTGTTGTGGAAACACTCAAGCTGTCTTGGCGCCCCTGTGTAATGGGGAGGCGGGGCGCTGGCCCAGGCCCTGGGCAAATCCCACCAGTCAGCCCCACCTTCTATGTGCTAAAGGAAGGGAAAGCTACCCCAGGATGTGTGTCTACATGCCCCCCAGGCCTGGCATGGTGGGCAGAGGTAACTGTTAAATGAGTGGGCATTGGGATTCTAAGACCTCAGGCACCCACTGTCTCCCCTGCCCTCCCTGCAGCTCCTTCCAAGCTTAGCTGGAATTCCACGCTGGAGAGTCATTCCTTTGTTTCCTGTTAAGCTGCAGGTGCTCCGGGAGGGGCGAGATGTCCGGTCTCTGTAGCTCAATGTGACTGACCCGAGGTGTCCGGTCTGGGGTGGCGTTTCCTGAGTGAGGACCTGGGTTGGCTGTGGGTGGAGTTGTGACTCTGCCCCTCCTGCATCTTCCTTCTTCCCTCCTGCTCCCTCCTGCCAGCCCCTCATTCTCCGGACCCTGTCCTAGTGGAAGAATGGGACCGAGGAGCTGGCAGAGGCCTCCCTGCTGCTGCCCTGCCCCGCCCAGAGCCATTTCCCGCTTGTTCAGCCCCTGCCAGCTGGGGGAAAGGGTGGGCTCATCTGGTTACCCAGTGGGTGACCTTGGACAATTTTCTTTATTTGCCTTTTGTACTCTGATTCCATATCTGGGCTCTCTGTGTCACATGTTATCATGTATGGAGCCAGTCCCCCACCGTGGGAACTGCGGGGAACTTGCAACACTTCCTTTTTCTGCTAACCAGTATGACACTCTTCCAGAGTGTATTATTTTTTCCACATTAAAAATAGCTTTATTGTTTCTAATTACACAAATAATATGTGCACATAAGTAATACATGCTTATTATTGAGAATTTGAGCTTATTAAAGTATGAAGAAGAAAAGCAGTCACCTGAAGTTCTACCACCTTGAGAACCACAATCAACATTTTAGCGACCATCCATTCATATTCACAGATATCACTGTATAGTAGTGCAACCAAGTGTTACAGATAATTTTTATTGAGGACACCTTTCCTCCCACGTCCCCGACCCCACACCCCATCCCTGCCTCCCACCCCAGTTTAGGTAGACCATATGATAACCCCATCAGTGCTGGCCTCCCAGATTCTTTCTTCTTATATAGGATATAATCCTATGCAGACCTGTACCTGTAGGTGTGTGTACATAGGAGGGCAGTTGGGCAATGCTTTCAATAAACAGGATCCTTTGTACTACATTTTTGCATTTTGTTTCTCTCCCTCTGCAATAACTTGTGGGAAGCCCTCCAAAATGTTTTATACCTCTAATTTTAAAAGGGGCATGCTAGGAGGGAAATTATGATGATTAAATGAGATGTGTTTGCAAAGAACTCAGCAAAATGCCAGGCACAGAGCAGAGCCCCCAAAAGTGTTTATACTCCTTGCTCTATCTCTCCCTGAGGTGCTGGGCAGGGAGGAGGGACAAAAGCTGTGTTAGACTCACCCCTGCTCAAAGGAACTGCTAACTAGGAGGAGAAGTAAAGGAAAACTAACTCTGAGAAGATGACCTCACTTCCAGGTGGGACATGATTGAGGTATCACTCGTTCATCACTGTTGGCTGAGCACCTACTATGTGTCCAGCCTGTGCCAGGCCTGGGGAGGCAGGCAAGACAGGGTTACAAGGTCTCCTCAGTCAAGTAGGGAATTGAGATGTCTGTGAGACCCCTATGTAGCTTGGCGCTTGCTGTGTCCTGGAGCACAGCTGACTCGGAATAGGGGGTGAGCACGGAGGTGATGGTGATGAGCAGCGCCAGGGACCCAGGGCAAGAGACCAGAGCCAGGACTTTGTATGTCTTCGGGCCTGTCACTCAGGTTCCTGGGCCTCAGGTTCCCCACTTGGCGCTGGTGATCCAGGCTCTAAGCTGCAGTGAGTCTCTGAGTGAACCCTGCTTCTTCTCGCAGGGCTCCCTGGGCTGATGCAGGGGCCCCAGAAAGGAGATGCTCCTTGGCCGTTCATCCGTCCGTCCCTGACTTGTACCCTTGGTGTTTCAGCTCGTCGGCCCCAGGCCAGGGAGGCCCTCTGGAGGACAAGACCAGAGAGCACTGCTGCCTGCAAGATCGCCGCCTTTTTGCTCCCAATCTTCAGAAGAGTTTTCAACCCTTTTGGGAGAAAGTGATTTTTGTTATCTCAACCCCGTGACTTCATTGATCGCTCGTCTCCTCTCTCATTCCTTGGACTCACTTTGGTCACACCACACACCCTAGTCTTAGCCCTTTGGCAAGTTTTGGATTCTGAACTCCACCCTCTGTGGGTGTTTGTGGTTGAGGTGGTGAGAGGAGGCCGTGGTCCCAGTGGGTGGCCAGCCCGGGCAGCCGGGCCTGGGTGGTGCGGTCGCCATGTCCACCAAGGTGCCCATCTATCTGAAGCGCGGCAGCAGCAAGGGCAAGAAGGCGAAGCTGCGGGACCTGCTGTCCTCAGACATGATCAGCCCTCCCCTGGGCGACTTCCGGCACACCATTCACATCGGCAGTGGTGGCGGCAGCGACATGTTTGGTGACATCTCCTTCCTGCAGGGCAAGTTCCACCTCCTGCCGGGGACGGTGGTCGAGGGACCTGAGGAGGACGGCACCTTTGACCTCCCCTTCCAGTTCACGCGCACCGCCACGCTGTGTGGGCGGGAGCTCCCCGACGGGCCGTCCCCTCTGCTCAAGAACGCCATCTCCCTCCCGGTCATCGGTGGGCCCCAGGCCCTCACCCTGCCCACAACTCAGGCCCCACCCAAGCCCCCTCGCCTGCACCTGGAGACCCCTCCGCCTTCCCTGCAGCCTTCCCCACAGGACACAGGGAGTGTGGACATCTGGAGAATCCCAGAGGCTGGCTCCGCCCACAATGGGCTGAGCCCTGAGCTGGAGGCCGAAGAGCCCTTCCTGTCCCATGCCAGCTCCCTGCTCTCCTTGCATGTGGACCTGGGGCCTTCCATCCTGGACGACGTCCTCCAGATCATGGACCAGGACCTGGGCCACGTGCAGATCCCCGCATAGGACCCAAGGCTGGCCAGGCTGGATGCCCAGGCTGGGATGAGTACCAGGAGGCAGTGGGTGGACGCGGCCCTGACTAGCAGTCAGGATTCCAAAGTCCCACCTGTGTGGTCGCTGACCAGTGACTTTTCCCCTTGAGCCTTTGCTTCCCTCCCTCCCACCCTCTCCCCACGGGCAGAGTGCGCCTATTGCTTTCCCCTAAACCCACCAAGAACATGTGCAGAAGTCTGCCCAAAGTGCCCGGAGCATCTGGGGGCCACCTGGACCCCCGCTACCAACCGCTTCCCCCTTCCTCAGATCCCCTGGCTGAGGCTGAGGACTCTGCTGAAACGGATCCCCCTTTCCTCCGCCCTTCCCCGCCAGTGGGGTGGGGGAAGAGGCAGGACACAGCTGGCCAGAACTTTGGCCTCGAGTCCCGGCCTGCTAACATGGCATCAGACTGAATGTCCCTCTGCCCCATCCCCTCCCACGTGACCAGGAGATTCTGGTCACAATAAAACCTGCGGCTGCTGGTAGCTTATGCTCGCTGGACCTGATCCCAGGTTTCCCCTTGAGGTTGGCCAGTCTCTGTGTGCCTCAGGGAGACCCCAGCCCCGTGGGGCTTTGTGCAGGGTGGGCCCTGCCCTTCAGAAGATTGGACCTGATTCCAAGCCCATAGTGAGAATGAAACAGGAACAAACCAGGTGCCAACTGGGGATGTTTCAGCACTGATTCAGATGTGTGGCAAGAGGTGGCTGAGCTCCAGTGTAGGGCAGGTGCTGCACCCAGGCAGCTGGGGTCTGTCAGAGGGCACCCAAGAGGAAGAATAATGCCAAGGTCTGGTGCATGGGACTGACAGCTCCTCCAGCTTCAGAGGACTCAGGGAGCACCCAGGATGGGGGCCGGGACCAGGGCTGGGGGGACCCGACTGCTCATCAGTCAGCTCACCTCACTGTGGCTGTTTATTGAGCATCTGTGGAGCACCTGTAGTGCACTGTGGCATGTGCCAGGGTGCCAGACAGACACGATCCCTACTCCCCAGAGCTCATGTTCTAGTGGGGAGAAGGGTAGTAAACGTGTAAGCAAGTAAGGTGATTTCCAACAGTGTGAGCACTATGCACAAAGCCAGCAGAGCCTGGGGCAAGGGTGTGGGTGGTGTCAAGGCACTTTTGGGGCCTCAGCCTGAGGGCTGACGGATTGTGCTGGGCCTAAACAAAGGCACTGAGGCACCAGAGCAAACGACAGAGGACTTGTGTGTTGAAAAGAGCTTGGACCTCCGAGTCCCACCCAGTCGGTGGGAGACCCGGTTTCCCCATCTCTAAAATGGAGTCAACAAACCTACCCTGCAGGGTTGTTAAGAAAAGGAGGGATAATATTTGTTAATTGCTACCTGTTAATTGTGACATAAAGGAACCTGGGGTTCAGGAAAGTCAGGACTGGGAAACGGGGAAACGGCTTAGAACAGTGTGATTGTGAGGCCGAAGCTGAGGCAGTGGGGGAGCTGCTCAAGGATTTTAAGCAGGAGGGGCTACATCCAGATGCCAAGTGAAGATGGACCAAAGATGGAGGAGGAGTCGCTGCGGGGACGAGGACAGAGGGGCGGGGGCCTGGGGACGAGGGCTAAGCCCACGCTGTGGTCCCTTCTTCCATTTTCTGCTGTCGTTTCCCCGCTTCGACCTGAAGCATCTCAGCCCCCGACCCACCCGCAGCCTCTCCTGCCTCCAGTGCCCGTGACACATTGCACAGCTGAGGCTGAATTTGACAAGGAGATGTTCCTATTGGCCACGCAGCTTTTTTTTTTTGAGACTTTTTTTAAAAATTGTAAAATACACAACATGAAATTTACCATTTTAACCATTTTTAAGTACATGGTTCAATGGCATTAAGTACATTCACATTACTGTGCACCCATAACCACCATTCATTTGCTGGGCTGCTTTCCTCTTCCCCAAGTGAAACTCCACACCCATTAAACACTAACTCCCCCACCACCCAGCCCCTGGAAACCACCGTTCTACTTTATGTCTCTGATTTGTCTACACTAGGGACCTGATGACAGACAGTATCACACAGTATTTGTCTTCATAACCGGCTTGCTTCACTTGGCAAAATACCCTCAAGTTTCATCCATACTGTAGCATGTGATGAAATGTCCTTTTTAAGAGCTGAATAATACTCCGTTGCATGTATATACCACCTTGTGTTTACCCATTCATCCACTGATGGCCACCTGGGTTTCTTCCACCATTTGGTTATCGTGAATAATGCTGCTGTGAACATGGGTACACAAATACCTGAGTCCCTGCTTTCAGTTCTTTGGGGTATGTACACAAGCAGAATTGCTGGCTCATATGGTCATCCTATGCTGGTATCTCGAGGAACCGCCGTACTGTTCTCCATCACAGCTGCATGCTACATTCCCACCAAACTTTTTGTTTTTAATCGGACAGTGTTGCCATCATTTGCAGATTAGGGGTTTCACTATCTGTAGTGGAATTTGAACCTAGATCAGTGAGGCTACAAAGCCTGTACTATATCGCACCCCTCTCCCCCAATAGGAGTTCAGCTTCAGACCATGGTAAGGTGTGAATGCAAAGGGTGGGGAGCTGGTGGGCCAGCACCTTCTTGCCTGCCAGCTCCCTCTCTGGAAGTGGGTGGCTTGTCCCCTTCTGCCTTGGGAGAGAAAGACAAGAGAAAAGGACAACTTTCCTGGGAGCTTCATCTTGCTAGAAGGCAGCACCTCACCCTGGACCTGAGCTAAGGCCAGAAGAGCCATGGAGAGGGGACATGCTTGTCCTGGGTCCCCTGGAGCTGCTCCCCACCTGCCCTGCACCAGGCACCAGCCCAAGGGCCCTGGGAAACCCTGGTGGAGAAAGGGAATGAGGCAGGGGACCTGAAGCATCAGATTAACTAAACTCAGGATACCTCTTACACAGAGGTATCCAGAGGGTGCAGCCATGATGGACTTTGCTTCTTCAACTTGTATATTGGTGTTCAGGCACTATGCCCTGCAAATACTACCCACAAAAAGGCATTCCCCAAAATGAGAAGTTGATGAGTAGCCAGAAAAATGACAAATGTCCCTACAGTCCACTGTTTTAGACTCCCACAATCCTCCAACCATGCATGTCCCTGTTCTGGTATATACTTTTAAAAATATAATATATATACATGTATTTATATAACCTCCCTAGTATAACCCTTATGTCCCTCTTTCTATCAAAAATACACTCAAAATCTTGTCTATTACTACCTCCACTTCCAAGTTCAGGATTTTTAAATGATGCCCATTCCTCCTGCAATTCCTTTACAGCCCATCTCAGTGTGTTGCAAACAATGAATGTTGTGAAGTTGATTACCACCAATATACCCTATATTCAAGACTGGACAGAAAAAGAGAAGAATGGGAGAATTAAAATATACATAAAATGTACTTGACAAAAGGAATATGTATAGAGGCTGAAGACTTTTTCTACAACAAAGCTATAGCTGGTATGAACCACTTCCCTCCTTCACCCCTAGTTCATGCTCCCTTTGCCTTCTGCCCACTTCCTGGCTGTTTAGGGCTCTTGACCAGGTAACATGTCCTAGACCTTCATTGTTAAAGAATCTGAGCCCTTGGAAGAACTCCCTGCATAGAACTGACTTTTTTCCCAATTGACCTTTTATTTTTAAACATTTCAAATCTACAGAAATACTAGAAGAGTAGTATAATGTACATCTGTATACTTTCATCTAGATTTGCCAATTGTTACCATTTTGCCACATTTGCTTTCTCTCTTTGCACATAAAAACGTTTCTCCTGACTTTTTAAAAGGAGGTTGCAGACATGACACTTAACCCAAATACTCCAGCATTTATTTCCATTAAGTCTTTCTTTAGCTTGTTGGTTTTATTTGGGCTTCTTCAATCTGTGGATTTGTGTATTTTTTCATTTTTGGAAAGTATCAATCACTTTCCCTCTCTATTGTCTCTGCCCCCTTCTGTTGTGTTACCCTTATCCTCTCAGACTCCAATTAAATAGTAGGTTCCATCTCTCTATATATCCTCTATGTTTCTACTCTAATTCTATATTTTCTGTTCTTTTGTTTTTCCATGCTATATTAGGGACAAATTCTTCCTATCTTCTAGTTTATTCATTCTCTTTTCAGCCATGTCTAGTCTGTTTTTTTTTTTAACTGATTCACTGTGTTCTTAATTTTGGTTATTATATTTTTCAATTGAGAAGTTCTGTGTGGTTCTTTAAAAAATTCTGTGGCACTTCTTAATAAGTACATGTTCCCTAAAGATATTTATAAGCCTTGTCTTCAACTTATTTAAACACAGTAAGAAGTTATTTTATGGTTGGTATCAGATAATTCCAGTATCTTCTTTATTCTTTGTGGATCAATTCATTATTTTATATGGGTTCTTGTACAAGGTTTCTTGTTTCTTTGTGTGCTTGATTATCTTTGACTACAGTCTGGATATTTTATCTGAAAAAAATATTTTTAGAGCTACTTGGAGGCTTAGAATGATAGTACATTCTTTCAGAAAGGCTATTGCTTGTTATCAAATATGCTTGCTTCCCCCAGGTGACTTGGGGCATTGTATGGATTGGTCCACTTTAATCTAAATTCAAGGCCTGAGCTTCCCTGGGCCACCCAGGTAATATGATTCTGGGCTACAAGTTATTAGATGTTGGGGTCCCATCTTAAAGTGTATAGTGTCCATGGTGAGATATGACTGCCTAATTTGGGCAGGCTCTGGGTTTTTATTTTTGACACCCCCACCACCGCCAAAAGCTGTCAAAAATAGCTCAATTTCAGAGTTATATCTTCTATATCAGTAAGTATTTCCAGGACAAAAGTTGCTTTGAATTCTTGTCTTATTTCTTTGGGTTTTAGCCCCTTAAATGTTGAGCCAATAATTTTTCACTTTATCATTAGCTTTTCAATGCTTTTAAGATGTTTTTCACTTCTGGGTCTTAGTTTATCTTCAGTGGGGGGGTCGGAATTAAATTCTGAGAGCCTACCTGCCATTAACTACCTGAATGTGATATTAAGATCTCCTGGGTTCCATTTATATTTCTCCCAGCCCCCATTAGGTAATAGCAATCCTCTTTCCCCTTGACATTCAGAATCAGTCACCCCAGCCAATAGTGGTGCCCACTTTTTACTTTCTTGCCCAGTGGCATGTGGAATGCAAAATGGCCCACTGGCGGTCTCAGCTCCTAATTTAGAGAAGTCATCATTGTGTGCCTGGTGGAAACATTTCTGTCTTGGGTCTTAAAGGCTCTAAGTCAGCCAGAGACCACAGTTGTAGGACTAGGAAGCATTTTGAAAAAGAGTCACTGGTTGAGACAGCAAAACACTGCACCCCCAATGCTTGGTTCCTGTCTGTAAGGGAAACAAGAGATACTGGTCACTGGCTCAGAGCATGTAGAGTATCTGTTGTTCAGTGATGTAGCATTTCTAAAAAGAACCCCAAAAAACTGAAAGCCATTGATCATTGGCTCACAAACTACCTGTGCAATTATGTAGAGCCAGACTATACATTATTACTAATATTTTTTATTTTGAAATTTTAATTGAAATATACATGCAGAGAAGTGCACAAATCTTGGCGATTCAGTGAATTTTTATAAAGTGAATGAACCTATGTACCCACTACCCAGACAAAAAGGAACATTACTAGCCCTTCAGCAGCCACTTTGTGCCTCTTCTTGTGATAGCCTCTGAAAGCAGCCAGTCTTCTGACTTCTCTCTCCATAGATTAGTGTATCTGTTTGTGTAACTTTACATAAATGGAATCACACATGTCCTGTTTGAAACTAGCTTCTTTTATTCAATATTAAGTTTCTGAGATTCATTCACATTGTTACACAGCGATACATTTTTCTTTTCATTGTTGTTTAATTCATGCTACTGTTGTGGGCATTTGGGTTGTGTCCAGTTTGGAGCTATTTTAATGAATGCTGTTGTGAACATTCTTGTACATGCTTTTTGGTGTTTACATCCACAAATGGAATTGTTGGATCATAGGGTATGTGCATGTTCAGCTTTCGTGCCAGCATACTGTCTTAGCTCACGCTGCTATAATGAAATACCATCAACTGGGTGGCTTCAATGACAGACATTTATTTCTCAGTTATGGAAGCTGGGATGTCCAAGATCAAGGTGCCAGCAGATTTGGTTCCTGGTGAGGGCTTGCATCCTGGCTTGCAGACATCTACCTTTTTGCTGTGTTCTCACATGCAAAAAGAGAAGAGAGATATGTCTTCCTCTTCATTATAAGGTCACTAATCCTGAGGGTCCCACTTTTATGACCTCTTCTAAACCTAATGACCTCCCAAAGGCCCCACCTCCAAATACCATCACACTGGGGGTTAGGGCTTCAGCATATGAACAGTGGGGGGAACAAACATTCAGGCCATAACACATGCTTTTGAATCCTGCTTAGGAGTTATGTCTGATACCCTCTGAGGGTTAAATGAAACCTCACTTGGTTCCCAGCAGTAAAAGTGCACCTGTTTTGTATCTGGGTTTTAATTCTAAGCTACTGACACCTGTTCTGCAAGGGTCGTGCAGGGTACTCTCACCTACCAAACACACTTTTAAGGCACAGTTGTAGTAAGATGTGTCATATGAGTCTGAAGTACTCAAATGGAAGCAGAGGGTGGGGAATATGCACACCCGGAACTGATGAAGTAAGGTATGTGACAAGGACGAAAGACCAAGCCCAGCAGACTCGGACAGTTACAGGTAGAACAGAGGACAGAGAGCCAGCCAGAGGCTGCAGGAGCAGCCCATGTGACAGGAGCACAGCCAGGAAGGTGTGTGTCTCAGAGACCTGCGGAAAAGTTCAAAAAAGGGAATGATCTGTGGTGTCACAGGCACTGACAGGCTGATGAGGAGAGAACAGATCCCCTAAATCTGCTGAAATGCAATTCGTGTTTTTGTTAGCAGCTGTTTTGATGAACTGGTGGGAACAAAATCCCCATAAACTGGGCAGAAAGAGGCTTGAAAATGAAGTCGAAAGACATAGAATATACACAGAAAATATGCTATGAAAGGGTGAAAAGAAATGGGGTGATAATGGAAGGAAAGGCTCTGATTTTGTTAGAGGATATTAAACTATGTTTGTACACAGATTTGCATGATTCAGTAGGGAAGGAGAAGTGAGTGATAGAGAAGAGACAGGGATACATGGTCGAAGGAAGTTCTTCAGAACCTGCACGGAGGGAACGAGCTTCGAGAGGACTAGGAAGCAAGAGGGGAAAAAGTGGGTACCTGTGAATTTGTTGGCTGGGTTTGGTAGCAGGAAGGTAAGATAACTTTTGCTAGGCCCCAATATGCAGGACAAAGAACTGCCCAGTTCTGGGGCATAATTATCCTCTCCCTAAAAAAGGGCACATAATTGGGGACACAAGTGGACTGTGAGTGCGAGCAAAGGGTTAACCAGGAGGTTAAAGGTCAGCGAGGTAGCAGGACGTCTCACTCCATCTAGCCCACCTCTGGGCCTGCCAGCTTTCCCTACCTCTCGCCTTCTTATTTCTGGCCCAGCCCCCTCATCTTTACCTCCTCAGGCGCCAAGTAGAAGAGGCGGGGCTCAAGCCGGAGCCTCGGGGCGCGCGCCTGTCTCTGTCGCGCCTGCGCGTGGGGCTCCCTCTGCTCCCTGCCCAGGGCAAACAGCCTGCAACTTGCTCTCCGACGCTCGTCCTCGGGCGCGCGCGCCCGGGCAGCGCCTGCGCAGAAGGACAAGGAAACTGGTTCCCTAGCGGTCCCAGCGCCTGCGCGCTGGGGACTCCGGGCTTCCCGGCCTGAGAGAGAGAAGCAGGGAAGATGGCGGCTGTGGTGGAAAATGTTGTGAAGCTGTGAGTGGTCATTTCTTTCTCTCCTAGGCCGGGAGGTCTTGTAAGGGGCCCGCGAGTAGGGGGCGGTGCGGGAAGGGACCAGGCGGAGGGAGGGACGTGCCCGAGAAGGCCATGTTGCGACTCCTAGTGGGGAGGGCAACGGGAGACTCCCGAGAATACGTTGCGCTTCTTTGGAAACTTGTGGAGGCCCTGAGGGGGGCACACGGGAGCCCCTGACGGGCAGCCTCCTTCGGGACCTGGGCGCCCTGAGCGCGCCTTCAGGCTTACGGTGTCCAGAGTATGGCGCCCTGTGGCGTTACGAGACCAGTCCCGGTCGGCGCCCGAGAAGCCTGGGACCGGAGGAGCGGGGCCGAGGGCGGCTCCGGGACCGACCTGCGTCCCCGCGAAGCCCGGCCGCCGACCCCTCCCTGTCGGCTGCCCGCAGCCAGCCCTGGTGCAACAGGCTCAGCAGCCCTTGCGCGGTTTAGCACTGCGGGGCTGTTTTGTTCTAAACATCCCTGTGGCGTTTGGGGGTGGCGACGACGAGTTGAGTATCAATACCCAAGACCAAAAATATTCTTGTGAAGAATTTGTTGAGAAGCAAAGGACTTGAGTGGGGAGGGCCTTTGCGCCCGTCAGTGCGAGCTATCAAAAAACGGGAACTGGACAGAAACGGTCCAGGACGCCTTTGCAGCTTACAGGGACATCTAGGTCGGCAATCTCCAAGCCATGCAGTACCCTTTACTGGGCAGATTTCGAGCAAAGTTAAAAGTTGATGGTTTGTTTGGAAAATGGAGACTGGCTTGATAGCTGTGAGTTAAAGATGCTTTGGGATTTGATTGAACTCCAGCCTCCTCCCTGCAGAAGATCGAAGTGAGTACAGGCCCCATGGGCGAATACCCACTCCTTTTAAGTGGGTAAAATTGGGCTTGGTGCAAGGGTAGGAAAATTGAGAGGTGTTTAGTTGTACAGCCCGGGCTTTTGGATTTTGACTGAATGACAAGGTAAAGGTTTGGGAACTATTCTAAGGGATTCACAGCTTCTCATGTGCGTTTGTCGTGGGCTGAGCCCCACTCTTCCCAAGAACCTTTTTTCAAGGGTACAGTTGCTTTTCCTCTCCTGCCTGGAGCCTTTTCTTTGAGAATGCTTTCCCACTTCCATTAAGCTAAGTGCCTTCTCCTTTTGTGGGTTTTTTTTTTTTTTTTGACTTGCTTTCAGTTCCATCCTGTTCCCTCTTGCAGCTACCCCTCCTCCCAACATTATTATCTTTCCGATCTGCCCACTCTTTTTCCAGGCTGACATTTCCCTCAGTTTAGAAATGACGCTGTTGATCTACCATTTACATAGTTGTCCTTACTGACTCAGATGTTCTTTCTTTGTTTCTCTGCCTTTCTCTTTGTTGACTCCCCCCATCCCATTGTCAGGGGAGGTTTTAAGCAGGTTTTGTGCTTCCCAAAAAAGAATCAAAGCTTCTACCTTGGATATCTTAACTGTACTCGGGGAATGTCAGACTTGCCTAGATTTTGAGAGGTGTGTGATGAAAATCTTAACATTGGAAGACTTTGTTCAGGGAAATAGTGTTGCCAACCCTTTCATGTAGTGTTAGAAGGGAGGAGTTGCCCATTTAAATTGCTTATGACTTACTTATCTTTAAAAAACTATAGGGATTTTGAGGGTCACCAGCCTGGTTCCTGAGTACCAGTAATGAGAGAAACAACTTTTCTCCTCCTCAGTTCTGCCTGTAAAGGGCTGTGGACCATAATGAATACATTTCCCTGCAGAACTTCCCCTTTAAGAAGGGGCTGCCATTCAGTATAGCACGGAGACGACAAGTAGTGACTCTATAGCATCTTATGGGCAGTGACTGCAATGGGGTTGGGGTGGGGGACTTGATAACATGGTGAATGGTGTGACCACAATGTTGCTCATGTGAAACGTTCATAAGATTGTGTATCAATGATACCTTAATTTAAGGGGGGGGGGCGCTGCCATTCTTCCTGTACCACTCTCATCCAGGAGAGATGCTTTTCTAGCGCTTCTCTTGATCATGGTGTGATTGGTATGATAGCTGAGGTTGAACATCAGGTCAGGGCCAATAGTTCATCTTTTCTTACTGCGTCTTGTTCTGGGAGAAGAATTTTCCGATTTGGAAATTCTCTGTTCCTCCCAAATGTGTCAGAATTGAAACAGTCTTTAAGGGGTCTTAGTAGGGTTAAATAATACTATAAAATAGCGGTAGCTGCTGGCTGCTTTTGAAACCTGAGTTAGGTGAGAAGATCTGGAGAATGTTGGCTTTCTTGTGAGAATGAAATTTCTTGTGATAGGAACCTTAAGTTCTTAAGTGCTTTCCTCATTCTCTCCTGTGTTCTCCTTATCAGGTCCTCTCTTCCCCCAACTTGTTTCATTTCCATCTCTCTCACACGGCAGTTTGCACCTCCTTCTGAAATCCCACTAAGCTCACAAGAGCTTTGAGGACATCTTCTGTCCTCTCCCCCAGAACCATTTCTAGCCTCCTTGCTCTGACTTTGCAGGCCTCAGCCCGTCTGGCCCTTTCTTCCATTTGACTTCCAGTGTCAGGATCAATTCCCATCAGCAGAAACAAAGGAGCTGCTGCACTCAGCCTTGTTTATCCAATTTTCCTCTGTGTAGAGAGGACATGGCTGCCTCCTAAAGGCAAGCAAATGTGAGCCTATACCCTTCTCTCCACTCTGCAACACAAGATTCCTGCCTACTTCAAATTACAGTCATTACAGCACATTGAGTCAAGGCTGTCTTGTGGTGTCACTACCTTGTGTGTGGTGTGTGTCTTTTTTAGTTGCTGGGAACATACAATCTGTGCCTGCATGGTCTATTGCGGCTGCTCAGTGAAAAGCCCCCGTCAGATTGCAGAGCTGGATGTGTTGATATAGCTCAAGTTGTGAACATAAGCAACAGAGACTAACTCCAGCTTCTCATGCGAAGGGTCTCCCTCTCGTATACGATGTTAGAGCTTATCTAGTCCTATTCCCCGTCTATAGCAGAGGAAACTGAGGTCTGCGTGGGTTAACTAAGTGTCTGTGTTTATGTAGTGACTTGCAGCCAAGGCAGGTCTTTTTACTCCCAAGATGCCCCAGAAACCTTCATGAGTACTGGGGATACTGTGGGAAAGAAACGACCTCTGCCCTCGGCTTATTGTAAGATGGTTCCCATATATAAATGTGAGTTGTTATAGTTAAACTCCAATAATAAAGTGTTAAATTGTGAAGGATGAGAACAAGATTGGTTCTATTACATGCTTTTAAGAACCAGATAACTCCTAGCACAGTGCAGTTTTCCAGCTTTTTAAAGCACTTTTAAAGGTTTAGCTTTGATATAGATTTCACATTGAGTCTTCTGAACCCAAGGTTTTTTCCTGTATACGTTGGTAATATGAAAATGGAGGAAGGGCCTTAGATGGGCAGACAGGTTTTATATCAGTATAATAGTACTCAGTAAAAAGTAGGCTTGAAAGAAGGTATTCTCAGATGTTTTCCACTGACTACAAAATTGGCATATGGAATTAACTAGTTGGCTAAATACCTAGTTCAAACTTCAAAAAATATAAAATGGCATATAGGGGAAGTCTCCTAGTCGACTGGTTTTTCTTCTTGGAGGCCTATAATTTCTTTTCTACCTCCTTGTTACATCAGTAGTAGCATCTTTTTTTATTTTTATTATTAAGGTATCATTGATATACACTCTTATGAAGGTTTCACAAGAAAAACAATGTGGTTACGACATTCACCCTTATTATTGAGTGCCACCCCCCCGTACCCCATTGCAGTCACTGTCCATCAGTGTAGTAAGATGCAGTGGTAGCATCTTATCACACTTTTTAGCACTATACCTTGCTATTTTTTTTCCTGGTTGTCATGGAGATGGTTTAATATCAGTACATGAAAAACTTCGTTCTTTTTTTATGGCTAACTAGAATTTCATCATAGAGCTCTATACCATAGTTTGCTAAGTATGTTTTAGTAAGTCCACCAGACCTTGTTGAACTCTCTTCCTTATTTGTAAAAAGGAGCTAGCTTCTACCTCTCAGAGCCTTGCAGGTTAAGAGAAATAACATCTTCATTAGCACAGGGCTGGACTCATGAGAGACACAGAATGAACATTAGTTTCTTCCCCTCTTTGTGGGTTAGACTTAAGTCTGATTAGGCACATGATGAAATCATGTGCTCCTGATGGTAATTTAAAGTGCCTTTCCTCATCATGGCTTCGTGAAGGGGCTTGGTATCCCATGAGGCAGAAATGGAGTCAAGTAGAACCAAAGTGACAGTCTTCCTGTCCCTTGAGTCTCCTAGAGAAGCAGATGGCAGAGGGGAGAGGTACTCAGCACCTTGCTCCCTCCTCAGTACACACACACACCCGATTTTTGTCTCCCGCAGCCTCGGGGAGCAGTACTACAAAGATGCCATGGAGCAGTGCCATAATTACAATGCCCGCCTCTGTGCTGAGCGCAGTGTACGCCTACCTTTCTTGGACTCGCAGACAGGAGTGGCCCAGAGCAACTGTTACATCTGGATGGAAAAGCGACACCGGGGTCCAGGTGAGGGTCTAGACTCAGGAGCACAAGTGGAAAGCAGGAGCAGAAGCATCGTCGTGTAAGGTGACAAGCCAGTTGAGAAGTCTTTCTTACTGCTGCTCACCCCTGCATGAGTATGGTCTTCCTATGATGAGAAGCCCAAGAAGGGTGAAGCAGACAGGTTCATACCAGCATCTTTGTTTTCTGCAAGGCTGCCCTGCTGAGGCTGATATTGGGCATCTGGAGAGCTATGTGTCAGCCAAAGTCCCCGAGATTACACCTATTTTGTTTCCCATAAACTATCCCTCCCCTTTCCCCCAGATCCTCACTGTTCATATTCCTCCTCCGCTCTAGAACTCAAGCAGGCCTGCTCATCTAGGAAATGTTTGATAATACTTTCTAGGACTGGGTTAGCGCTTGACTTCTCTCTCTTCTTCCTTCCATAGGATTGGCCTCTGGGCAGCTATACTCCTACCCAGCCCGGCGCTGGCGGAAAAAGCGGCGAGCACACCCTCCTGAGGATCCAAGGCTTTCTTTCCCGTCTATTAAACCAGGTAAAGCACACTCCTTCCTGTGCAGCGGCATGGCTGCTGCATGGTAAGAGGCTGCTCATCATCTGTTATGTACCAGCTCAGTGCTAGATTCTGAAGATACTAAAATAAACCATGACTCCTCCCTTTAAAGAACTCAGTCTAATAGAGGGGACAGGTACACAGATTAAGTCAGATAAGTTACGGTGCCAGGTGAACTAGGGTGTCTTGCTTCCTGGACAGCCAGAAACCAGAAGACAGTGACTGGCCTGTGGCTGGTCTCGTACTGTGGACAGAGTGGTCTGCTTTCAGCCCTTTTGAGCCTCACCTCATCCTGACCTTGCCTGCAGACACAGAGCAGACCCTGAAGAAGGAGGGACTGATCTCTCAGGACGGCAGTAGTTTAGAGGCTCTATTGCGCACCGACCCCCTGGAGAAGCGAGGCGCCCCAGATCCCCGAGTTGATGATGACAGCCTGGGCGAGTTTCCTGTGACCAACAGTCGAGCACGGAAGGTACAACATTCACACTTGTTAAGGGAGCTTTGATGGAAACCAGCCTCCTCTTCATCAGAGGCCACTCCTGGAAGCAGAAGCTGGAGGCCAAGAGGCAGGCCTTTGAGTCGTTCCTGCATTGTTCTCTCATCAGTGCCAGGCACTGACTGGCTTGTTCTTTACTCTCAAGTTAGTGCTGGCACTGACTGGCTTCACTGTTACCATCTAGTCTTTCCCACTCCTTTCCTTCTAGGTACAGACTCTCTCTCATTCATCTGCCACTGTCAGAAAAGTTTTCTGGTGCCTGGGTTACAGAGGGGAAGCAGACCTAGTCCCTGCTAACAGGGAAGAGAAAACTGCAGGATACATGAAAACAGTGAGACCTAGAACATGCCAGCTGCTGCTCTAAGTGCTTTCCCATCGTTTCTCCAGTCTGTACCTGAGGCAGTAGGGACTGAGGTCCCTATTTCATATGCAGCAAGGCTGAAGCAGAGCAGTTAAAAAAAACTTCCACAAGGCCACACAATTAAGCAGCAAAGCTCTAATTTAAATCTAAGATATGAGGTGTCAGAAGGGAGCCCCTGACAATGTGTTCCCAGGGCAGCAGATCAGAAGGAGAGGGCATGGCTACTTGGGGCATCAGGGAAAGCTTTATGGAAATATGGCGTTTGATGAGGCCACTTGAGGATGGTGGGAAAGGCTTTCCAGGCTGGGGGAACGAGGTGAAGAGAGGTGCAGAGGAAGGAGAGCCCATAGCACGGGAGGGAAAAGGGCCGGGCTTGTAGGGCACTGAAGGGCCATGGTGAGGGGTGAGCTGGTCATGGAGGGGAGGGACCCGGTCAGTCGCATCACGGAGCTTCTGGGAGTACATTATTTCTGGCCATCCTAATCCTCCTGTCCACTCAGCGGATCCTAGAACCAGATGACTTCCTGGATGACCTTGATGACGAGGACTATGAAGAAGATACTCCCAAGCGTCGGGGCAAGGGGAAATCCAAGGTGAGAGGCCAAAGTGCTGCTCACAGCCTGGGCAGGGGAGTCTGCAGAGTCCTGCCATCCAATTGCTTCTCGCCATTTTCCTGCTCTAAGATAAGCAGCCACTTCAGGAGAGTTTAACTCCAGGCCTAGAAACCTTAGTAAGGACAGCATTTTGCTCTTGGCAGGGTAAAAGTGTGGGCAGTGCCCGTAAGAAGTTGGACGCATCCGTCCTGGAGGATCGGGACAAGCCCTATGCCTGTGACAGTGAGTGCCTCACGAGTGGGTGGGTGGTGCTTGCTTTAGACCCAGCTCCTGCACAGGACACAGGACGAGGGAGGGTTGTGTTCTTGCTCAAAGTGCCTGGACTCTTGTCTTGCCTGCTGATTGGTTTCCTCAGACCCTGGGAGGTCCTGGCCTCTGCTACATGATGGATGGGACCTGCATGCTCTGGGAAAGATTTCTGCTGTCCCCTGGGTTGGGGGTGCTGGCTGGGGGCACACAGCAGGCAGAGTTGGCATCCAGGTCTGCTGGCCCAGTCAGCCAGGATCCCAGGAGTCCAGCACTGAGTTTTTCAGTGTCTGCCCTCTCTCCCCCTTCTCTCTGACTCGCCCCACTTCTGTCCCTCCACCCTGGGAGCACCATCGCCGCTGGAGTTTCTCTCTCGTTTGCTCTGCTTTCCTGCTGCCGCTCCTGTCTCAAATGTGTCAAGGCCTTCTTCTCATGACTTTTCTTTCTGTCTTTCAGATAGTTTCAAACAAAAGCATACCTCGAAAGCGCCCCAGAGAGGTAGCTCTCTCAACTTTTCAGACTTTTTTCCTATCCCTTTTCCCTCCTCCCTTGTTCCTCCTGCCTTTCTCATCTCCTGCTATGCTGGTTCAAAAGCCCCTGGAATGGCGTGGGGGCAGGAGCAGTGGACCTCCTGTCATGCTCCACTCCTCGCAGTCTAGAAGCTGCCTTTCCACCGCTTGGCTCCCACAGACTAGCCCCCAGCGCCGCTCAGCCCAGTGCGCGGGGCGGGTGCAGTAGCACCGTACGGAGCCCGTTACAAACATGCCTCTGCTGCCCCTTCCCCAAAACACACACTTGCTGGTCAGCGACTGTTCCCCCCATCCCGCCACCTCCTCCTCCCATCCTCTCCCCATTCCCTTCCCACCGCACCTGGTTCTTGTTGCCCCCACTGCTCAAGAGTACAAGATGCCTCATGGGGATCTGCTTTCCTGGCTGGTTGGTGGGGGTTAGGCAAGGCACTGCTGCGGGAGTGTCTTCGAGTTTCTTTGGGAGCCAGCTACTCCAGAATATTCAGTTGATAGGTTATCCGCAGGAGAGCCACTCCCTGCTCCTTTTATCCACATTGGGCAGAGATGGACTCCTAGGGTAACACCGGGTAATTGAACCTCCACATTGAGAAGTAAAAAAGTTTGGTCTCTTCCTTCCTTTTCCTCTTTACCATATTATATATAGAAACCCCCTTCCCTTCCTAACCTGGAGCTCCCCAGACTGTTCGCAGGGCAAGTGGTGTTGGGGCAGGGGCTCAGCCTCCCAGACAGCCAGTGTGGAAGAGTAGAGGTGGCTGTGGGGTGGGATTAGCAGAGGAAAGAGCCATGGAAGCTGGGGGGCCTTGGGACCTGATGCTCCTAGCCAAGGGGAGGTGGCTGTCACTAAAGGGCTACTCCACCCAGAGAGGATGGGGACAAGGTGGCTGCCTGCGTCTCAGGTGGAGCCCTGCAGCTTGGATGGGTGGGGTTATGGCTCTCTGGAATCCTGACACTTTCCTCTGCGATCTTCTCCCCACCAAGTTTGTGGAAAACGTTACAAGAACCGACCAGGCCTCAGTTACCACTATGCCCACTCCCACTTGGCTGAGGAGGAGGGCGAGGACAAGGAGGACTCGCAGCCCTCCACCCCTGTTTCCCAGAGGTCGGAGGAGCAGAAATGTAAGTTGCGGTGTCAGAGGTGGGCAAGCAGGAATCGGCCTGGTTACGAAAACCCCTCCTTGCAGGGTGTTGAGTGGCCTCAAGGCCCATGGGTGTCATCAGAGGTCTTATCTTGCCCCTTTTAGCCAAGAAGGGTCCGGATGGATTGGCCTTGCCCAACAACTACTGTGACTTCTGCCTGGGAGACTCAAAGATCAACAAGAAGACAGGACAGCCTGAGGAGCTGGTGTCCTGTTCAGACTGTGGCCGCTCAGGTACCTGCAGCCCTAGGGTGAGGGCCGCTGCAGCCAGTGCCCAGTCTCCGAGAGGCTCGGCTTCCTGCTGTCCCGTGACTGTCACGACCAAGTCACCTTGCTTCTCCCCACCCCCACAGGGCATCCATCTTGCCTGCAGTTCACCCCTGTGATGATGGCAGCAGTGAAGACCTACCGCTGGCAGTGTATCGAGTGCAAGTGCTGCAACATCTGCGGCACCTCAGAGAACGACGTGCGTGCCCCTGCCCCTCCCAGCGCGCTCCTTTTATTGCTTTTCCCACAGTTCCTGTACAGTGAGCTTTCTTTCAAAAGGCAGAAAGACCCCTGCACGCCCCTTCCCAGCATCCCAGTAGGAACTTTGATTTGTGGGCAGGTGTTTATCGAACACCAACTTTGTGTCAGACGCTATTCTAGGCATTGAGGGTGATGGAAACAAGACAAATAAGGTTCCTGCTTTCGTGGAGTTTATATTCTTGTGCAAACAAACAGTAAGCAAGGAAATTAGTGACATTTTTATGATGTGCCATGAAGAAAATGAAACTAGTAATGTGGCAGAGAGTGACTGGACAACAATTAGAGACAGCTTTTCCTAGGCGGTGCCGTTGGTGTTGAGACCTGGAGGATACAAAGGAGCCAGTCCAAGACGGTTTGGGGGTAGCGCATTACAGGGAAGGTACAAGTGCAGAGGCCTCAGGCAGACAAGCCAGTTACAGTGAGGCCAATGTGGACGGCTGGAGCCTTCCTGTCGTGGGAGAGCAGGTAGATGAGGTGGGAAGGAAGGCACCGTCAGGTCTGAGGGCTTAATTGGGAGTGGCATGGCCTGCTTTACAAAAAACTACTTTGGTTGCTCTCTGTGAACAGATTGTAGGGGACGAGTGGAGGCTGTGAGATGAGGTAGGAGTCTGGTAGGATCCAGGTGAGAGGGCCGTGACCTGTGTGGGGGGAGGACAGCAGTGGTTTTCTGTCCAGAGCTTCCTGTGTCTGCCACTGCCTCCAGTGCTGCCCCTCTTGGGAGCAGCAGCAGTGCTCACCGCAGCCTGCCTTTGCGCTTGCCCCCAGGGGCCTGACTGAGGCCCATTAGTCGTCCACCTGCCCCCTTCCTGTTCTCTAGGACCAGCTGCTCTTTTGTGATGACTGTGATCGTGGCTACCATATGTACTGTCTCACCCCGTCGATGTCTGAGCCTCCTGAAGGTAGGTTGCCCAGATCTCTTTCCCAGAACAATTCCTTTATTAGTAACATGGAAAATTACCTGTGTAATAAATGAGTTTTCTTATCAGTGATAGAGTCTTCCAAATTAGGGAGTAGACACTTGGCCTTCACTCAATTCAGAATGCTTTCCTAGCATTTCATCTTCAGGGATTTAACGTTTTGCACATTATCATCAGATACATTTACAAACACAGAAAATTGGCAGCCTGAGAGAGAACGCACACTGAGCAGAGAAAAATTACCAGAAGGAGTGATTTTCCTCCAGCCAGCACAGGAAACTCAGTTCATAGCTTCTCTGGTATGAGGCTTCAGTATCAGCTCTTCAAATGATTAATTTGAGTGTTTGTTTCCTCCCTTCCCCTGCCCAATCCAGAAGGGAGTTGAACCTGGACGCTGACCGGGTCACTCTACCCTTCCAGTAGTTGGCTTAGTAATGTTCCGAGTTTATGGGAGCTCTTCAGCGAGTCCAGTGATGGCACCAAAAAGTAGCCGCCTCTCAACAAATCACTGTGCAGCCAGATTCTGTGCTGACATCCTCCTTTATAGAAATTCAAGAGCTTGCTAAGGAGGACACGAATGCCCAGTAGCTGTGACAGGTGTGGCCCACTACGTGATTAAGCTGATGGTAAGATAGGTCAAACTGCTGTCACCCCCCCCCTTGAGAAAGAGGCCACTAACAAAGTCTGAGAGGCCTTTAGCAGCTGCAGGGGAGCACTCAGCTATTACCATCTGCTGTGCCCAGTTATAAATCCATTTTAGGGAGAAGTAATGCGTTGTTTTGTTGTTACTTTCTTTTTCTTTTTTTGTGTGTGTTTTAATTTTTTTAACTACAAATTATCAACTTAGAATTCAACACTAACTGTAGAAGGGCTCTCCTATTGAATGAAGTACTGTCAATACTGAGGTAGTAAGAGCTGCAGGCAGCTGAGGGAGAATCCCCTAGAAGCCATCAGATGGTCTAGGCTTTAGGTCAGGGGTCAACAAACTGGGACCCACAGGCCAGATCCAGCTACAGCTAGTTTTATATAGTTCACAAGTTAAAAATGATGTTCACATTTTTAAAGGGAGTTTTAAGAAAAGATGTGACTGAGCCTATATGTGGCTTACAAAGCCTGTAATATTTAACATTCTGACTGTTCTACAGAAAAGCTTGCCAACCCCTGAGGCATTGATTGACCTTTGGGTTAGAAAGAACCTTCTTACATTTTTGAGTCACATATTTCTGAAGAGCTTATAAATGCTATGGCCTTTTGCCCCAGAATAATGTCCAAATACACATATGTACAGTTATGCTTATAATTTCAAGGCATTAAGAGCTAATTTTGTCTGTCAAAAAAAACCCAGAAGAATCAGACAATAAATATTAATAAACAAGGTATAAGCCAGTTATTTTTCTTAGGAAGGACATTATTTCTTTTTCTGTGAAACTAGATTTGGGTCGTAATAGGTTGGGTCATCCTAGTTTGCCCCTTTTTCCTTTAATGGGTCTTTAGCCTCTGCTCAGATACCTGGTGATGTTGAGAAGCCCGTCTCATCTTCCCATGGTTTTCACAGAAAGCTGTCTTACTGGTTTCATTAGAGCCTCTACCCAAGATCTTTATTCTAACCGTTGGGCCATGATAGGAGGCATAGTTCTTCCGTAATTCCAAGTCTGAAGCTGGGATGCTTTAAATTAATCTGCTCAAGCCCTCCTTCTAGAGATTCTGATTGGTATGGCCAAGGGACCAGGCAGGGTGGGAGGAGTCTGTTCTGGAAAAGTCCTCCAGGTCATTCTTTCATTTCCACTGAAAATGACTTTTCATGGTATTTGGAGACCTAGAGGTTCCTCCCAGCTTAGGATAACTATGAAACTTTGCTACTCAGAATATCTCCCATCTTCGTAGCTACTGATCCTGCTACTGGAGAAGTGTGGGGAATTGGAAGGACAGCACATTAGGATTATGTGTGACCCATCCTGATCCTCTCATGTTCCTCTGCAGGGAGTTGGAGCTGCCACTTGTGTCTGGACCTGTTGAAGGAGAAAGCTTCCATCTATCAGAACCAGAATTCCTCTTGATGTGGCCACCCCACCACCACCCCACTCCCCCGATACATCTAGGGCTGTTTATCTCCTTTCTTGTTTTTCATACCCACCTTTTCCTTCCTCCTCTTTTACAAGTCCAGAGAAACTTGGGGTGGTTGCGCCAACCTGCCTTTGGCAGCAGCAAGCTGAGGTGGCAGCTCTGACTGCCTCTGGCCCCAGGCCCTCAGGGAGAACCGAGCAGCACACTCCCCCAAGGTGCCCCTGTGGGCCAGCTTCTCACTGCTCTCCGTGAAGTGCATTTACTCCGCTCGCCTTGGGCCCCGGCCCTGGGATCACAGGGTTCATACAGTCCGCTCTGAGAAAGAGTGGGGAGCAGCTCCTCCTCTCGGCTGCCTCCACTCTGGTTCCCAGGGTTTCCCCTTCCCCCAGAGATGAGCCAGGCTGGGGAGTGGCTGGGAGTGAGCAACTCAGCAGGCTGAGGCCGGGCTTGTGGGGAACTTTCCATGCCCTTCGTGCTGCTTAGCCTAGCCACCACCTTCCCCCAGAGTGGCTTCTGCAGTCCTCTGTTGCTGCTATCTGGGATCCTTTGCTGGAGCCAGGACGCTCTTGGTCACCCGCCTGGCCCCGTCCTGCCCCACTCTACCCCACTTCAGGGGGTGTAGCCGCTTTACCCTGATTCTTGTGCTTAACTAGCACATGCTTACAGGCGGTCTCTAGTGACTGAAGCATTCCCCACCCTTGGAATTTCCTATTTTCTGCCTCCCTCATTCCCTTTAGTTTTGTGGGGAGAGGGGAAGTATCAAGGGGCCAGGCCAGAAGCTTGGGGGCCACAGGGAGATGTTGGATAATGTGCCTGTTTTTTAACTCGATGAAAAAGCCTACCTCCGAAATCCCCTTCTCTTCCTAGACCTGGGCATTCAGCTCCTGCCCTTAACCGAATTGGGAGCCTCTGCCTCCTGCTGTTTATCCTGGCTCCTGAGTCACAGGGAAGCCACATAGACATCCCTTTCTTCCCTTGCACGCTCAGCTAGCAGCTGGTAAGGTCTTCAACCCTGATTCCTCAGTTTTTCTGCCTGGTGACACTGAACATTAAGTAGTGGGGGGATAGTCCATACCAGGACACCCTGAAGTGGCCTTTCCCTTGGCCATGGGCAGGCCCTATGATTTGGAGTTGAGGTGTCATTTTTCTTTCTTTGCTTTCTTAGTTCCTGTATTCTAAAACATTAGTACAAATAAACATTTTTACACAGAGTCCCCTGCTGAATGGTTTGTCTGCTGATTCCTCTTCCTGGCTAAGGTCACTTCATCCTTAAACTGTCTTTTATAGGGCAATGGTTTTTAAATGTTGTGAAATAGTTTGTTTTTTCCCCAAAATCAGAATTTTTGCTGAATCCCACCCAGTATGTAAAGCAGATAAAAATTAGATAGTTTTAATTTCTTAGGTAAACTGAATTTAAAATAATTATTTGAAATAATGAAGGTTTGATTAATACAAAATTTGGGTTACAATCGACTTTAGCATCCTTATAATTTCTGTATTTTGGTTGGTCCTGAGGAAACCCTGCTAGACTTGTATATGCAAGTGGTGAAGTTTATAACAGTTGACCTTCCAATTTCAGGTGCTTAAAATGGGTCCAGAAACATTTGAAAGAATTAGTGACACAGAAGACTAAAGACCTCAGTGGGACACCTGCAAGTTTCTTGCACAAGTAGTGAGCCTGAGCAGAGGCGCTTCAGCCTTGCTTGCCTGGTGTTCGTTCATTCCAGTGCAGTGTGCGGGCACTTGGCCAGTAGTGCAGCATTGCAGCCATCCTTGGCATGTGTATGTGCACAAAAAGGTTTCCTTTTTATCAACTATTGACAGCTACCATAGTGGATCTTATGTATCTCACTGAGTGTATTTTGAAGTTCTAAAACTTTTAAAAGTTTAAAAGCATCACAATCCCCCTGAAGTTTCCTTAGGGTTTTCTGGAACAGTGTGAAAGCCACTTGTTACCTACTGGAAGGCAGTGGCCTAGGCCTTTGCATTCAGGAAGTGAGCAGGGTATTCTGGGGGTGGGAATTGTTAGGAACAGAGCAGAGTCCCTGTCCTCATGGTTTTACATGGAAGTAAGGCAGAGCAGAGGGAGTAAATCAATGGTCCTTGGTGGTTGAGCAGTCTTAGGGACCAGAAAATAAACGTAAAAAGAAAGTTAAGAAATTAGAACGTTGTAGCAGGCATAAGAAAAGTTGAAAAAGGTTTGCAAGAAGTGGGATTTAGGATGGGGCCAAAAAGCATCAGCCAGTAGGGTTTGGGTGGGAGGAAGCCTGTTAAAAAGACGGGATCTCATCTGTGGCCCCAGTCTTCCACTCGGCTGTGAGGCGCGGCGAGAGGCAGGTCCGGAAAACAGGCTGAAAGCGAAGGTAGAGAACCCTGGGCGCAGGTTAGGATGACTTCATTTAATTGCAGAGACTAGGTACGTACAGAACTGAAGGTTACCAAGGAAGGGAATGACATTACATCTTGAGTTTAGGAACTTGAATCTTGCCAACAGGTGCCAAAACTAATAAAACTTAGTCTTTACTCGCCCTAAATCAGAACTGGCCCCAGGCTGGTAGTTGGTCCATAGCTGGGCTGGTTGACGTGAGGCCAGCGCTGTCCATGGTAACGGCTTTTGTGTAGCCGAAAGCTTGCATCCATTTTCTCAAAACCACTCCGTGAGGGATATAACCCTCTGTGATAGATGAGGAGGCTGCGGCTGCCTAGGGTCTCGGCTAGAAGCCCTTGGGACGCCAGGTCCTCTCTCTGTCCCCAACTCTGCCCCGAGGCTCGTCCGGCTGGGAGGGTGGGTCCCCAGCCGCGGCCTGGCCCCGCGGACTCCGGCCCGGGCTTGGCTCCGCCTCGCCGCCGCCTCGCGTTGTAAGCCCCGCCCCCTGGAGGGACCGACGAACCGCCACTTCGCCACGTCCAATGAAACTTAGCCAGGGGCGGGACGGGACGCTACTGAAGGCCAATCTGATTGGTCTGGGGCGGGGCTGCGGCGGGTGGGAGCCTGGCCGCGGCACCGCGATCTTCCCAGCCCGGAGAGAGCCCAGCGCGGGCGGCGCGCACCGGGCCTTGCTGTGCGCGCGCCCGCGCCCACGCAGCCCCTCGGCCCGCTCCGCCCTCTGGGTCGTGGCGCCCGTCCCTCCCCTGCTCTCCCGTCGCCGCCCGGACAGCGGCTCGGGAGCTGGGCCGGGGCAGGGGCGGGAGCCGCGGGACGAGCGCCTGAGGTGGGTTCGGAGCGGGAGGCCGCGAGGCCGGGAGGTGGGGAGGCCGAACGGACGGGCGCTTGCGTCCACCACGCCGACGGACCCCGCGTCGAGGTGGGGAGAGGCTGCCCAGGTTGCGGAGCCCAGCTCCGGGCCGGCCTAGGTCCCAGGCACTCGTGCCCGCTCCTGGAACCCTTCCCAGGCCATCCCCCTCTCGGGGGACACCCTTGCCCCTCTCGCTGCCCGCGGCCTCCTCACCCCTCTTGCCCTTTGTCGCCTGTGCACCTGCCCTCTTGGCCCTGTGCTCCCACTCTTCCTCCAGGCAGGGTCTCCGCCGAGCCTTACCTCCTCAGGACCCAGCACCAAATCAGACTCGCTTCTTCAGCCCCCATCCGTCCTCTTTGTCGTCTGTACATCTGTCACCCAACTCTGTGCACCCACTCCAACACCCCGCCCCCGACTATCTGCATCCAAATCCTGCCCAGACCATCATGCCCTCCCCTTCCCAGGGGTTCCTCCCCCAGCCTTGATTATCTCTTCACCTGCCCCTTTAGCCCCAGCCCCACGTCCTCCCCGCTCCACACCCCTTTGTTGTCTGCAGCTGCCCTGTCAGCTCTGCTCATTGGCTGCCCCAAACCCCAGGCCAGACTCCCTTCTCCATCTGACGGGGGCCAGGCCTCCCCAGCTCCGTTCTGGCGTTCCTCCGGATTACTGCCTAGCCCAGTGTTCACCCAGCCTGGCCGCTTCCCTTCCTTCAGGCCAGCCTGCTCTCCTCCGACCCAGCGTACCCCCCACCCTCTCCCACCCAGTCCCATCTGCCCTGGCCTTGCCCACACACTGGCCTATTTCCTGTCCTCCTAGATTCTCTTTTCCTTCCTGTGCTCCTCTCCCATGCCTCCTGGTCTCAGCCACCTGTACCCTGCTGTGTCCAACCCCCAAAGGTGCCGTAAAGACGCCATGGAGCTGAGCAGCAAGAAGAAGCTTCATGCCCTGTCTCTGGCTGAAAAGATCCAGGTGCTGGAACTCCTGGATGAGTCCAAGATGTCCCAGTCAGAGGTGGCCCGGCGCTTCCAGGTCTCCCAGCCCCAAATCTCACGCATCTGCAAGAATAAGGAGAAGCTGCTGGCGGACTGGTGCAGCGGCACAGCCAACCGCGAGCGGAAGCGCAAGCGGGAGTCCAAGTACAGCGGGATCGACGAGGCTCTGCTCTGTTGGTACCACATTGCCCGGACCAAGGCCTGGGACGTGACGGGGCCCATGCTGCTCCACAAAGCCAAGGAGCTGGCGGACATCATGGGCCAGGATTTTGTGCCCAGCATCGGCTGGCTGGTCCGCTGGAAACGCCGAAACAATGTAGGCTTTGGGGCCCGCCATGTACTTGCAACTCCGTTCCCCCCTGAGCCGCCTTCCTCAGGCCCCATGGCCCAAGCCCAGCTGCCTCTTTCCCTTAAAGACTTCTCCCCAGAGGACCTTTTTGGCTGTGTGGAAGTGCCCTTGTTCTATCGGGCAGTGCCCGGCAGAGTGGGTATATGTGATCAAGTACAGGTGCTGCTCTGTGCCAACAGCAGAGGCACAGAGAAGCGGCGGGTCTTGGTCAGTGGGCTCCAGGCTGCATCAAGGTGCTTCTTTGGGGTCAGCAGTGAGGCTCTGCCCGCCTCCTACCACCCTGACCTGGGCATCCCCTGGTCAGAGTGGTTGGCACAGTTTGATCGGGACATGGGGCAGCAAGGCCGACAGGTAGCCTTGCTGCTGGCTGCCCGAGTGGCAGAGGAGTTGGCAGGCCTGCCTGGGCTCTGCCATGTGAGGCTCTTGCCTCTGTCCGCTGCTGGCATCATGCCTTCCCTGCCTAGCTCCGTGGTCCGGTCCTTTAAGGCCCATTACCGGCACCGTCTGTTGGGCAAGCTGGCTGCCATCCAGAGCAAGAGGGCTGGCACCTCACTGGCTGAGGCTGGGGCAGGCGTCACAGGGCTGGATGCTCTGCACATGGCGGCGGCAGCCTGGGCCAAGGTGCCTCCCCAGCTCATTGTCAGCAGCTTCATTCAGGAGGGGCTGGCTCCCTGGAAAATGCCTCTGTCCCCAGACAAAGCCTCTGAGATGCCGCCAGCCCCTGGTGGGCTGAGCCACGAGGAGTTTTCCCGCTTTGTGGATCTGGAGGGTGAGGGGCCTGTGTCTGGAGCATGCAAAGAGGAGACGGGCACGGAAGGTGAGGAGGGGGCTGGAGAGGATGGCTTCGAGTCTCTGCCCACCAAAGCCGATGCCCTCCGGGCCCTGGGCACACTAAGGAGATGGTTTGAGTGCAATAGCACCTCTCCTGAACTATTTGAAAAATTCTATGCCTGTGAGGAGGAGGTGGAGCGGCTCTGTTGCCTGTGAAGGCCCCCTCAGGACGCCAGAGCCCCCTCCTCTCCTGTTTCCCATGGAAACGCCCTCTCTCAGAAGGCAGGTGGGTGGCTGGTGTCTTTCCCATGGAAATGGAGCTTTTGTGAAAGGTGTAGAAGGGAGAAAAGTTGGGAGACCAAGTCTGAGCTCTGAGCGAAGGTGGTCCATCCATCCTTGAGAAGAGGGGTCCAGAGATGGGGGCTGCAGGAGTGAAGCCAGGTGGTGGAGCTTCTGAACCTCAAGGGAGGCTGGGACTTGGGAAAGTGGGATTTGGGGTTTATAGACAGGCTGATCCCTGACCTTTGGGTTAAAGAGTTCTGCTTCTAGAAATAAAGCTTTTAATCAGACAAGAGGCCAGGGTGTTATTTTCATGGGAGAAAGGTGAAAACTTTCAACTCAGATTTGTTTGATTTCTGTGGGGGTCTGGGCTGTCTGCCAATTAACAGTAAGGACCCTCTGCCAGGCTAACAGATCCCGAATGTTGCCCCAGGACCTTCTGCGCTCTGATCATTTTGCTCCCAGATTGCGTGTGAGGGTGCTGACAGGAAATGGGGGGCAGACTAGGGACATTCTAAGGAAACAGAAAGGAGCCAGAACTTGGAGTAGGCATTTGTTCACTTGCTGATTTCACTACATCTCTTCAGCCAGGCCTCCTGTGTGATAAGGTTTGCAAAGATGGTGTCCCTGCTGGGCAGCGCATTATAGACAATGAGCAGAGCGTGATAAGGTCTGTCCTAAAAGCATGTTCAAAGTGTGGGGGCCCCGTAGAGCCTGGGGAGACTGACTCCTGGAGTAGGTGAACTCTGAGCTGCAGCTTGAGGGACAAGCTGGGAGGGAGCGTCCAGGCCAAGGGGCAGCAGGTGTGGAGGCTGACCAGGAAAAAAGGAGCACAGTGTTACCGGGGCGGCGGGGAGGTGGGTGGTGGGAGCAGTCTTTAGTCTTCCAAGTTTGGTGGTGGGGCACCCCAAAAGGTTTCAATTGAGTGGAACAGGTCATTTGTGGCATTCTAGAATAACTGAGATGGGGAGGGTGTGTCAAAGATGTGAGATCTGGAGGCAGAGACTCTGGTGCAGGTGAGATGCAGCTGGAGCCAGATCACGGGAGTAGGATGCGAACAGGATGGCTTTTCCGGAAAGGACGGGGCTTTGGTGGCAGAAGGATGCTGGCTAGAGGATTCAGGCTCCAGGCCAAAACCTATTGTGGCAGGAAGGGCAGTAGACCATTACCCGCCAGGGGTGGGCAATTTTCTGGAGGGCGGGGCACCCAAGGACTCAGGCACCCCGGGGTCCCCACGCTCCTGCACAGCTGCATTCCCAGGCCAACCCCTCCTTATCGGGCCCCAGCTCAGCATCTCTCAGGCGCCTCTGCCCAGACCTTACTGGGGACGCTGGCTGAGACACTATCTCCACTTTAATGACACACCCTTCACTACTAAGAAGGAAGGAGCCTTTTATTCGGGGTCCCTAACAGACAGCTCCCCATCTGCCTGTCATCTGACCCTCACGGTGCTGTTCCCTTGAGGAAAATGGAGCACTGGGGAGCTGCTGCCTCTTTTTGCCTCTTGCACTGCTGTCCCAAGTGAGTACAGGCTGATTGTTACTTTCAGTTTGGCTCGTGGTCCTAATTGTCACCCCAACACCTGGCAGCTTGGCCATGCTAACCCACTTTTAAACAGTTCTGAAGACCCTGCCATTCTTTCATTTCTAGCCTAAAATCCTAAATTATTTAGCCTTTCCCCAGAGATGCTATTTTTCCCATCTGCATTCACTCAAATAGCCCTTTTCCCAGTGCTGACATATGTCTTTTGAAATGTTGGCACCAAAATTACACAATCTCTAACCAGAGCAACAAAGAGGGCACAGATGAGCTCTCTGCTCTCAGGTATCATGTTCCAGTTGGAGCAGCATCAATACGACACAGTGTTATCACTGATTGCTTCCCCTAGCTTTTCTTTAAACCACAATAACCTCTTCCTTTCTTGCACTGTTATCATCATTTATCTTTTGTCTGTTTGTGGGTGACTGTGTTGGCTCGTTCAGGCAGGAGTTACTGAACATTTTGCTTGTGGGCCAGGCCCTGTTCCAGGATCATGAAGCTGTGCAGATAAGACAGAGAGGCCCCCTCCTCTCAAAGCCCTTACTCTCTGATAGAGGGAGATCACGAAGAGGCAAGTAAACAAATGAGCACAGTTATTTGAGAACGCACTCACTGAGCAGTATGGGCGGAGGTGAAAATAAAAGGATGACGCTGTAGAGAGGGTCTGGGAGAAGGGAGCAGGTAAACGGCTCACCTTGGAGGGCTGGGTCATGAATGATACGGAAACATTCTTCCGAAGGAAGATTGTTCTCTGGAAAGGGAACACTAGCTACAGACATCTAAGGTTAGAAACCGCTTGACAGACCTAGGAAACCGAAAGCCACCCTGCGTGGGAAAGTGAGAGGGCCAAGAAGAGGCGGGCGGAGAGGAGGGCAGGGCCTTGGAGCCGGGGCATTTACATTTCGTTTAAGTGAAACAGGAAGGGTCGTTTTGAAGTGGGGAGATTTAGACAATGGAGGAACACAGCATGTTTTGAGCTTTGAAAAATCTGATTCTGGTTGCTGTGTGAAGAGCATACAGGGAGTTGGGGAGCAAAAGAGGAAGCTGGAAAACCGAGTAAGTTAGGGAGCTAGTGCAGTCGGCAGGACCTCCTCATGGACAGGGCTTGAGGGATGAAGGAAGAAAGGGAGCAAAGAGATCTTCCCAGCAGATCTGATTTCCTATCAAAGTCAGGCAGGCCTATCCACTTTTGTAGGTATTGCCTCATGCAAAGCGGTGGTGGTGGGCGGCAAATAAATTATGTGCATTATTTCAGCCGATTTACAAGAGTGTGATGAGCATCCTGTATGTTCAGGAGGATACAAGGTCCCAGGGCAGCAAAGATGAATAGGACGCGGTTCCTGTTCCTAAGGTGGTCACAGGCCAGAGGGAGAGGTAGGAAGTGACCCATGAGTCAGCTGTGAAGATTAAACAAAGTAACATTTATAAAATGTTTTACTACTTGCCAGGCAGTATTTTAAACACTGTGCACATGTTAGTTATTATTACTATGTTTGTCATCATCATCAGTCTTATGAGGAGCTAGATGCAGAGCCCAAAAGTAGAAGGATCAGTTCCCCACCTTCTTACATTTCTACACTGCACAGTGAATAATTTCTTCCCATCTCTCTTCCAGTTCTCTTCAGCCATGACAGTTTTGAGGGGATTTTTTTCAGATATAAATAATCATTTTTTATAGTCTCTTGTTTCTTCTCATTCTTTTCCCTATTTAAATATTTCATGCAAGATTATTTTACTTTCTGTATCTGATAAATCTAGCATCTGAACTCCTTGGGGGATAAATCTGTTGCTCACGTTTCTACTGATGCTTTAACCCATTGTAGCCTTTTCCCTTGTGTGTCTGGTAATTTTTTGTTCTGGGCATTTTTTTCGTGGCTTGCAGTTAATCTCCGGAAAAGCTGAAGGTTCTGATTAAGGGCGCTTGCCTTTAGAAAAGGTTGTCGTTATTCCTACTAGACACGAGGGTGCGCTACAACCATGATAAATTAATTTCGCCTCGGAAGGCTTGCAGATCTGAAGTGTGGCATGGGGTTCCTAGCTCACAGGGGAGCTGATCTTATTCTTTATTTTTTCCACCACAGGGGAGAAGCAGGTTTCTTTGTAAATTCCCTTTACTGGTGGGTGGAGATTTCCTGACCCGGTCTTTCACCTTTTCCAGGATCTTGGCTTAATTTACAAGTCTTGTCTTTGTTCGCCCACTGTGTGTGGACTCAAGATCTAGTCTTCTGTTCCGTGCGGTTCTTTAATCTCCAAGGTACTGGCATTAGCATTTGTTCCAGGGGCTGCCCCAGCTCCAACATCCTGGTATACACTCCCTTCCTTATTTTGAAGGGGGTTCTTGGGGAGTTCCCTTACTTCTTGCAAAATAAGTGATGGTTTTAAAATCATGTTTGTTATGATGGATCTGGAATCTTGTTGCTTTATAGAAGAAAGGCTCTACCTAATGTCTAGAGCACCAGCCTGCCAGAGGGGAAGTCGGGAAGACCAGTTTTCTTTCTTGCAGTTATTCATTTATTCATTTGCTCAGAACTATTTATTGTGCACCTCTGTATGCCAGCTAGTATTTTGAGGATGAACAAAAATAGACAAGGTCTCTGATTCATGGAGCTCACAGTTTAGAGGAGAGACAGTTATAATCAAAGAGTCCCACACAAAAAAAGTGTACAGGAAGGGGGGACAACATGAAAGCATGGGCCAGTGGTTCTTAAATAGTGCCTCCTACTCCCTTCCTGCCCCAATTATAAGAACCACCTCCTCTGTCACACATACACTGCTTGTTGCCTTCTAGCCTCTGACTGCCCCCAGGAGTTCCCACAGCAGCTATGCCATCACCCCTGCACCGAGGCAGTGCTGGGCAGCCACTGGCACTGGCAGACTGAGCAACCAGAAGAGATCTCAGAGGAAACTGAGGCACAGAAAGAGCAGTGAAGGGCTCAGACAGACCTCAGACTGCCCCTGTTTTTCCAAACCAGGAATATAGGCTTCTTAAATCTGTGCTGGAGTGGAGGCTGCTAGAAGTAGGAATTCAAGTCTCTTCCACCAGACTCACAACTTTCCTAGCCTGAGAGGGCGGTACATTTCTGCTTTAGGAGCCTTCAGAACACAGGTTCTTAAACTTCAGCGTGTGTGAAAGTCACCTGAGAGCTTTGTACAACACAGATTCCTGGGCCCCTGCCTCAGAGATTCTGATTTGGTCTGTCCCAGGTGGGGCCTGGGATTCTGCATTTCTCACCTGCTGAGGCTGCTCCTAGGACCCCACAGGGTCCATCCTGACCTGGAAACTCATGAGACCCTCACCTGCAGTGTTCGTTAGGGGAGGAGGGTAAACTGTTGCAACAGAGACAGCAGAAGCAGCCACCAAGGGTGGTCAGGTGGGCTGACTTCCCAATGTCTGCCAGCTTCCAGGCCAGCAAGGTGTGGCCTGTGTCCTCAGGAGAGTCTCCCAGGGTCACCATTTCCAGCCAACAGAGAGGAATCTCCTTGAAAGCAAGAGATGGGCAGTTGGCATGCATCACACATTTCTCTAGCAAAAGCCCAAGTATGGGCCCCACTGAACTGTAAGGGAGGTCTGGAAATGTAGCCTGGTCCCGCGGCCACATGCCCACAGCCACACCAGTGTTGGAGGAAGTGGGACAATGTGGGTGCCACCTGCAGTCTCTGGCATGCAATCCAAGGAATAAGAGCTCCAAGAGCTCCAAGGAGCACACTCAGGGGCTGGTGCTGTCGGCTCTGGCCCTGAAATCTGAACTTAGGTGACCCATGGGAGACTGTCCCAGGCCCCAGGTAGAGCAGGGTAGCAGAGCAACTGGGCGCTGGGGTTGGAGGCTCTAATGCGCCCAGGCAAGTGATGTGACACACCAGTCATATGACCTGGGACTAGTTCCATACTGTCCCTGAGCTGAGGCTGCATCCTCTGGAAACTGATGAGCATCCTGTGGCCGTTTGTAGGGATCCCCCCATAATGGCAGAAATTCCTGGTGTTCCGAACACCAGGAGGTGGGTCCAGGTCAGCCTCAGGCCAGGTCAGGACATTAGTAGGTACAAACTGCTCAGCTTTATTGCAGTTAAATGACACCACTTGGCTAGTTTTTATTCCCACTTAGCAATTGAGATGGGTAAACAAGTGCCACGGGATGCAGATGGGAGTGCATGAGGTGGCACCCCCGTTTCTGGCACCCAAGAGGGGCCCAGGCAGGCACACCTCTCAGTGGAGGGGGGCAGAGCCAAGGAAGCAGGTGTGCGGGTTGGAGTGAGGCAGAGAAGTTGGATTGGCAATCAGCGCTTCATTTAGCGAGCATTTCCCCGGGCGCCTCGAGCATCGCATGGGGCTCTATGCTGAGAAATAATCCGAAGTAGGACCTGATCTCCAGGACCTCCCAGTGTAAGGGGGAAGCTGAGAAGCGAATCAGCAAATATGACCCAGCACAGGTGAGGCTATGATCACGGCGTGCAGGTGGGACTGGCCTCCCCAGAGTCAGCCTGGGGCCGGAGACAAGCGGAGGAAGGACTCCAGGAGACAGTGCTCAGCCTGCGACTGAGAGTGGACTCAGCCAGAGGGATGACGGGGTCGCTGCAGGCACTGCTCGCTTTGGCCAGCGGGGACAAGGCTTCCAGGCCCAGGACAGTGAGAACACAGCTTGTTCTCAGGCAGGGCCGCGCTGCCGAAGCTGAGGGACAGGAAGGTTCCTGTGCAGAGAGAGCCCGGTAGGTGGGGGAGTTTGGGTTTTGTCCGTAAGGTTTTGGGAGCCGCCGAAGGATTCTGAGGCACAAAATCTACTCAAGTCGTTTGGTAGGGGGGCGCTTGAAAGGAGGAGAGGTGGAAGGCAGATGAGGACGCAGTCGCTGGAATCCAGGGGGTGGCTAGCACCCGGCAGTAGAGTGCAGGCCCTGAGAGCTCTTTGAGGGGTGACATCACTGGCCGGGGCCAGAAGGTCACAGCTCACGGGCTAGCCAGTTTACCTCGGGCTTGGGCAGCACAGGAATGAGGCACGTGTTACTGGGAGGCTGAGAGCAGCCTCGGGTCTGGGCGAGTCCAGGGCCCTGGCCTCCGGCACCCCAGCCCCGGCTGCGCCTGCGAGGCCGCGCGGTGATCCGGAGCAGCGCTGAGCCTCACACCCGAACCGCAATGGGCGCTTCCGCCCTGGCCTCCCATCAGGGTCACTGGGCGGAGCCGCCGCTGGGGAGCTGCGGACATTGCCTGGCCAGGCTCATCCCCAGGAGCGCAGGAGGTATTCGTAGCTGAGGAAGGTGACGGCGTTGACGGGAAAGGCGCGGGCACTGTTGATGGTGAGCCCCGGGAAGAAGACCCCCAGTCCTTCCTGCCGGGCGCTGCTTACCACGCAGTCCAGCACCCCCCGGTACTCCCTCTGCTTCAGCCCGGCCATCTGCATCCGGGACTTGATCACGTCCAAGGGGGGGGCCACCGCCCAGGAGGCGATGCCGGCAAAGCCCCCTGCCACCAGCACTGTACCTGGGCCTGGGGTAGAGGAAGCCGGGCGGTCAGGCTGAGGAACAGAGCGTCCCGTCCCATCCCCAGTCTCCCTGCCCAGCCTCCAGGGGGCGGCCCCCCTCCCCCACCCTCTGTGGCCCACCCTCTCATGCCCCCTCACTTACTGGGGTTCTGGCCATCTGGGGTGGGTTGGCGACAGAACCATTCATAGATGACAAAATAGATCCCCAGGGTGGGGGTGTCCCTCAGCGTCAGGGCCCAGGCTCCCCGGAACAGCCCCCGGGGTCCCTCCTCCTGGAAGATGGAGGTTGCACAGTGCACGCGTCCCCAGTACCGGGGTGGGGTCTCCCCGATTGCACCCGTGGCTCTGTCTGGTTTTGTAGCCGGATTTTGATGAGGTCAAAAGGGGCCAAGCAGTAGGCCTGTTGGGAAGGAAGCGTGAAGGCCCTGGGTGGGGCTTCGGGCAGGAACAGGTTTGTTTGAACAAGAGGGCAGGGGGCACCTTGCCTGGCAGGCACGCGGCGGGGACGAGCCTGGGTTGCTTTCCAGGAGCGGGCTGGGTTCCTAGCTCCCAAAGCCAGGGAGGAGCATCTGTCTGCAGTGACACCTCTCAGAGGTCCCTGAGGGGAGCAAGCTCTCCCTGCCTCTCACAAACCCCCAAGCACCGGCGTCCCAACAGAAGGTGGGTGACGGGGTGGGGCTTACAGGTTCTAGAGCTCATGTCACCTGGTTGAGGCACAGGTATTGGTTTGGGGTGGTACTGGCGCTGGGTGGATGAGCTGGGGGTTGGGGGGAGCTAAGGTGTGCGGGTCTGGGGTGCCACCAGGTCAAAATCAGCTGTTAAAGTTTAGGTGAGCAGAGGCCCAGGTGCTGTTAGCAGGACATTTGGGTTTGTTTCTCTCTTTCACAGAAGGTACAGGGGCTCAGCGCCTCAGCCCTGGAGATGGCCGACGGCAGAGGATGCTGGTGGCTGGTGCTGGCAGTGATCTAAAGAGTGGCAGGCCAAATTTGCTTACTTCCCTCCTGCAGGAAGGGCAGTGGGCTGGGCTCCCTGTGACATAGGGCCCTGATGTCACCCTCCGGAGCCTGTGGGCAGTGCCAAGCTGAGGGCTTCTCCAGGAGCTGGAGTGAGGTGAGGAAATGGCTGGGACAAAGGTAGGGCGGCAGACAGGGGTAGGCTAGGGCACTGGGCACATCAGAGGCTGCTGCGGTGTTTACACTCAGCTCCAGCTGAGCCAGAAGCAAATCCAGTGCCCTTCAGAGGTTGTCATTCCGTGCCCTGTGCTAATCATCAGAGTCACTTCCTGCCTCTTCCCACCTAAACACGTTTTCTGCTCCAAGACCCTGTTAACCTGAAGCCATGCACTTGAGGGCAAACCCAGGTTCCAGCTGGTCCCTAGCGACCCCATCACTGACCCTACAGTCCCCAGCTCTGCTCTCTTGTCTGCTTTCCAAGGAGCTGGAGGGGGACGGGAACCTAGGAGCTGGTCCTGGCTGGTCCTAAATCAGGCCATTTGGCCTGGGGTCTCAGTTGTTTTCCTTGTTTTTGTGGGGTGTGGGTCTCAGGGCTTGGGAAATATGTAGGCATGTGCCCCGCACAAGAAGGGGCAGAAGAAATGCCAGGACCTTTTGGGGTCTCACGAGTCATTAATTCACTTGAATGAGCCCCTGACTGTCCTTCGCCCTTGCTCTCTGCCCCATGAAGTATGCTGGAAGCATCAGGACAGGAGCAAAACAGAGCATGACCTAAGGTGCCAGGGTGGGGTGTGGGGTGGGGCCAGGCACATGGCCCTCTGCTTCTGTGCTCAGGCCCCCCATTCAGTTGGGGTTCCTCCTGGTGCCCGGAGGCCCCACTTCCCTCCACCACACCCCTGGAAAGACAAAAACCAAATGACCAGAGTTACTTACTGATTAATACCCTAGACCTCTCCCAGGGAGGTCTGCGGACTGGGGCCTGGCTGAGGCTCCCAGATGGAGGGACCCAGACTCTGCGGGAGGGTGCTGAGTGGGTGGGGCTGGGGAAGTGCCAGGATCCCAAGGGCTGGCCTTGGAACTCTGGGGGGCTGTCAGTTCTCCAGGGTAAAGGTCACCTTGCAGGGAGGTCTTTCCACAGCTCTGAGGCTGGCAGACCCCTCTGGCGGTGGGCAAGCCTGTCAGCCTCGGGGTGGGGCATCAGCTGCTTCCGCATGGTGTCCTCTTGCCACCATTTCCGCGCCCCTCCCCCGGCTCTCTCTGCCATTTGCCAGTTCTGTTCCCCATGACCCTCCCCCTGGGTCTGCAGCCTGGAAGGGCGCAGCCAGGAGCTGACCATTTCCCCACAGCAACTTGTGTTCCCCTCGGGAAAGCCTGGGGTCTGCACTGTGGGTGCAGAGGGAGCTGAAAGGAAAGGAGGGAACCGACCAACCCTGTGTGTGTGTGTGCACGTGTGTGTGCATGTGCACCTGTGTGTATGTGCCCCCACACCTCCCTCTCACCTGCAGGAAGCCCCCTGTGCAGCCTGCTATGAAGACATGCATGCAGCTGGGTGGCTGGGCCCGCCGATCCTGGTGGGAGGTTGCTGTTAGCGCCAGCAGGGTGTTGCTGTAGACCCCAGACAGAATGGAGTTGACCACAGCTATGCTCGCAGTGGGGAAGCTCATTCCCTTGAAGAAGCCCAGAAGCTGCAGAGATGCATGGTGATGCTAGAGTGGATGGGGGCTTTGGGGACCTACCCTTTGCCCTTTCCAGCCCTGGCAGGGCCTCCTCTGGCTAGAAACCACTTGCAAGCAGGCTGCAGGGAGGTGGAGGCAGGCTAATGCTGGGGACAGCCTCATCTCCACCCTTGAGACACTAAGCTACCACCCCACCCCCCGTGGCCTCAGACATGAGGCTTCTCCCTTCCAGGGGCAGAGCCCTGATAGGAGGGAAGGAAGGTGGTACCAGCTATCCAGATGCCCCCTGCCCCAAAGCCCCAAAGAAGCAGGCCACCTACTGACTCATGGCGCTAAGTCCTGACCACACAGTCAACGATGCCCCGGTAGGAGGTCTGCGTCTGCACCTAGATGGGGAGGACAGAGCAGGCGGGCAGGCCAGGCATGGCTGCAGCCCGGCGCATCTCCCTGCCCCTCGGAGCAGAATGCAGCTGGGCCGGGGAGACAGGAAAGAGCCTCTGTGCCCACTGGGCCCTGCTCTGAGGGCACCCTGACATGTGGTTCAGGCAACATCTTTCATTCCATGGTGCCTCCCTGAGACTCACCTTTACAGTGTCAAAGGGATGTCCCAGGACTAAGCCCAGAGCTCCTGTGGTGAGAAGGTGCCATGAGTGAGGCCCCTCCCACCAGGCCCAGGAGGCAAGTCTGTGCAGAGGGGAAAGAAGGCTTCAGGCAGGAGGAAGGCGGGCAGGGCCTTCCTTCGAGACTCCAGAGAAACTCCAGTTGGCCCCTTACATCCTCGCTTAGACCAGGTACTCCTAGGAACGCGTGGGGACAGGGAACAAGGAGGGAAAGTCCTAGTTCTGCCTGGAGGACACACGTGCAGAAGGGAGGAGCCAGCCATGCGCACGGGGAGCTGGCTTCCCTGGGGGTCCTGGCACACAGCTCCAGTGCTCCTGCCCCCTGCCAGCTTTACTCGCTTCCTACAACTCACAGCGGCCCTCCAGTGCGGGGCCTTGAGTGGCACCAGGGCCGCCCCTCCCAGCGCTCATCCTGGCAGGCAGCAGTGCAGAGCTGGGAGCCCTGCGGGAGTCTTGCTGGCCCCGGGCAGGAGGGTCCCGCCCCCCTCAGTGACCCTTTCTGGGTCTTGCCCTCCATTCCAGATGCTGCTCCTGGAGCTTTGGATGAAGTCACATCCATGAGGCAGACTGTGAATGTCTCTTTCCCCTAAGAGGAATGTCACCCAGAAGCTGGGCTGAGTACATAGGACAACAGGTGTCAGGGCCAGGATGGGCAGCCCGTTGCCAGGTAGGACAGGGCCCAAAGGGAGTGCTCAACAGCCACCGAGGTCAAGGGTAAGCATCCTTTCTGCACCCCACATGGTGGACCTGGAGAGTGGGGTTTGAGGGGCAGGCTCCAGGGGTGTGTCTGGGAGAGCACTAACCTTGGCGCCGCAGGTGGCAGGTGGCGGGCAGGTGGCCTAGGGTCACGTCAGCAGCACCCTCCCCCCTGCGCCCCCTTCCCTCCCCTCTCAGGCATCTCCTGGGAGACTGTCTGGGACAGCATGGCACGCCAGGGCGACCAGGACTCCTGTGTCACACACCTTCCCCAGGAAATGACCCACCATTGTAGTTGGTGTAACAGAAGGAAGAAAAATGTCTCACCAGAGACCCAGCCAGCCACAAACTCCTCCTCTGGCATAGTCCAGCCGGGGCAGAACAGGTGCTCCAGCAGAGCGGCCGCTGAGAAAATGTAATTCTACCCTCTCCCTCCTCTGGCCCCAGACTGACAACCTCCCCTAATGTTTAACTCTGGGTGCAGGGTGAGCAATGGCCCACTGCCAAACCTCAGGCACCAGGAGATGGGACCGAGCCAACCTGGGAGGCCCTGACAGGCTGGAGGAGGTGTGCAGAGCATGAAATCTCCTGGGGTGGGCGTGATGGCCCGTGGTGGCCTGCCCCCCGCCGCTGGCCAACAACCATCTGGCGGCGTGACTGGGCCTGGCAACTGGTCCCGACCTCCTCTGGCTGGGCCCCTCCAGGGCCGCCTCACTCAGGCGGGGTTTAACAAGCCTGCTCCGGGAAGGCCCTGCCTGCCCAGCCCACACCCTGCTTGGGCCCTGCAGCAGCACATGGGAGGCCACCAACCAGCCCCGCCCACCCAGGCGGCCAGCCCTGCAGGGACAGAGCCCAGCCACCAGGGGGCAGGCGCAGCTTGGGGGAACCGCCTGAGCCGACAGGGTGGGAACAGCCCAAGTGGGGTGACTCACGGGGCCTGAAGCCTGCCTTCTCCCAGGGTTGTTGACTAACCCATGTGAGGCATAAACAGCCGTCCTTGGCCTCCTCTCTGTGTGTCTTTCCCAGGGAAAACCTGGGGATTTGGGGTGTATAAAGAGTGCTGTGTCCGCCTGGGGGTGGCTGGGCTATGACTGCCCAATTCTCTTTGAACAACAACCCGAACTGACTGGACAGGGACCTGAATCCCAATCTCTTCCTCACTGCTTCCTTCAACCCACTTTCTCTGTTGCCTGTTCATGCAACCTGCTCGAGTGGGAATTGTTCCCTCACCCATCCGCTCTGTTAGGAGCTGAGCAGTGCTTAAATACACTCCCTCTTTGATGCTGTTTAGAAAACGATCTTTTATATCATTTAAAAATGTTTTGCATCTTTCATAAATTGTTTTTAGGTAGGGTGTTGGTGTTCACATTCAGGACCATGACGTATCCAGGGCCGGTCCTGACTGGAGTACAAGGACACGGATTCCTATGAGGTGGGCCGGGGAGCACAGCAGCAACCCAGGGGCTGGGAGGCGGCCCGCGGGGACAGGCAGGCAGAGTGCCAGCTTGCTGCGCACATTAAGCATGGGTGTTAGCACAGCAAACTGGCAGTGTTTCCATGACAGCCACCAAACCTTGTCAGATTCCTGTTCTCAGGTATGCCAGGAAGTGGGAGGCAGAGACAAAGAGGAGGGGGTCTTCTTTCAAGGGTACAGAGACCCAGTGTTCAGGTGCATCGCTCACAGAAACCTATGAAGACCCCAAATGTGGGAACCAGCCCTTGGAGTCCCAGCCCTTGCCCCTTGCCCCCTTCTCTCATACCTCACCACCAGTCCGCGGGAAAATTGTATAATATTACCTTCAAGACAGATCTCGAATCCCACCCCTCATCACCTCCTCCTCTGCTGCTGCCCTGGCCCCAAGCCACCGCCACCCCCACTTGGATTCCTGCCCCCAAATGGCCTTGCCTCCACCTTTATTCAGTCTGTGCTCCACACACCAGCCAGTAGTGCAGGTGAGATCTAAGTCAGACCATGTCTCGCCTCTGCTCCATGCCCCGCAATGGCTGCATCCTGCTCAGAGTTAAAACCAAAGTCCTTCCTAGGCTCTAGGAGCCCTCACGGTGCTGCCCCATACGCTTCTGCCCTTGTCTCTGGCTGCCGCCTGCTCGTTCTGCTCCAGCTGCCCAGGCCTCCTCCTCTTTGTCAGACGGGCTCCTGCCTCCAGGTTTCCACACCCATCACCCCTCCCCTGTTGGCCTTCTCTAGCCCGGACTCAGACACCCCCTAGGCAGTGAGCCCGCTCTGGCCGTTTCATCTGATGGTGCCTCTGGCCACCCGGCCAGCGTTTCTGGGGCCCCTTCCCTGGCTCTCCTTCTTCTCTGTGCCACTACACTCACCTCCTGATGCACTCTGTCACTGGGCAGAGATTGCTAGCTGTTTTGTTCACTGATGTAACCTCAAAGGCTTAGAACAGTGCATTGCATGGAGTAGGCACTCAAAACATACTCTTTTCAAGAATGAATGTGTGGACAGGTCAGGGAGCAATATTGTGGGCAGCCCTGCAGTCTGGGTCTCCAGTTCTCTCTCCCCAGCTGCAAAGGGCTCAAAGAATGTGAACCTGACAATGCTGCCAGCCTGCCTCCCCCAGTCTTCTGTGGCTCTTCTTTCCCATCAGACACCCCAGGGCCAGTCCTGCTCACTCTTCTCTCCCACTGCAGCCAAAGCAGAACTCATCCACCCCACTACTCTCGTGGGAGGACACGGTCCAGGAAGCAGGGTTTCACATCTGACCTCCTGCCCCTGGAGCTACCCACAATATTGGGCTGCTCCAAAGACCGTCCTGAGCACTGGCCTCTGGCACAGGGCTGTGCTCTAGCCCTGGTTCTGCTGCTCACTCTCACCCAAGTGATATTTGGCAATCCCTTCTGTGGGTCTCAGGGTCCTTTACTGCTTGCAAAAGTAGAAACCAGCCCAGCTGATTGTTGAGTCCAAAGTTTCTTGGCTCTAAAGGCCCGTGGGCCAACTCCCTCACTTCAGAATAGGCCCCACTCTCTTCTCTGATCCCACTGCACCACCCTGGTTCAAGGGAGACCCATTACGGCTCCCAGAGCCTTGCTGAAGGTCAGCCCTACCCCTGGCTAGCTCTTGTCCAGCCCTGCTGCAAGTTCTATCACATTAACCCTCTGCCTTGCAGGGCAGAGCTCTGAGCTCATTACTGTCCAGCTTACAGTCTCCAAAATGTCCTCAGTGCTCACCCAACCCACCGCACACCCCTTGCCCTGGTGTCACGGCCCCACCCCACCAGGTACCACTCCACCTTCCGAGCCTCGCCTGCTGTGCTTTGATTGCCCAGAGCTTCCCTGGAGTCCAAACCATGCTCCTGCAGCTCCTGCTACCTGGAACGCCTTCGGGAACCTCTTCTGTGCCCTCCTCACCAGACCAGGGTTCCATTCTCTCACCACCACCACCACCACCACACATAACCTTTCTGATCCTGTTTTATCATCATAAAATGGAGATATGATACCTCTTGGTGTGGTATAAGGATCGAAGCACTTAGAAGAGGGTCTGGCACATCGCAAACACTCCACACATGGCAGCTATTGTTACTCTTACTTCCATTCACAGAGCCTAAGAGGCTGACATGAGGAAACACATGGGAAAGGGTCTCACACACAGTAGCTGCTCAGGAATTGAGGACCCTTCTCTTCCTGTTCATGGCATTTTTATATCTCTTAAGGCAATCCTGTCATCTTATGTAGTTTTAAACATGCATTTCTCTTGGGCTTTTCTCTCTCCTCTCTCCACTCCCCAGTTAAACCGTAATGTTAGCTTCTGAGGGTGGGGCTGTGTCTCACCCAGGTCTCCACCCATTGCTGCAGCCCAGGCCCTGCACTCATAGGGCCTCAACAACACTGAACTGGGTTCCCACTTTGCTCCAGCTGGTAGGGAGGCCACCAAGCTACTGTGGACTGGTCTGAGGGTCTCAGAGCTGAGAACCCGGAGGGAGATCCCTGTTGCTCACAGCACAATCTTGCCTCCAGGTCACATCAGATTCCTTGAGTCCTTAGGTCTTGCTAGGAAGGAGGACCTCTTGTAACGGGCTCAGCTGTGGGGCAATGTGGATCCTGCAAGGCAAACAAAGAGCTGTCACAAATACTGAGGAAGCTTGGACTGGGTTAGGAGCGTGGAGCTGCCCTCCAAGGCCAGAGAATCAGGGCAGCATGAGCCTCCCTCCTTTGCACCCCACACCCCTATACCTTCCTGATCAGCCAGCCCATTGCTGTTACTTGGAATGACCTCTGCTTCAGGACGGCACCCCATGGACCTGTTTTTCTCCCTGAGATCTACACTTCAGGCACACATGTGCTGGCACTGCCAGGACATGTTGGTGACGTGACCCTGGGGTTAGGTAGTTTCTCACCTGCCTGTTTTGGGCGCCTCTTCCTAGCCTGGAAATGCCTCAAGGTCTCTGGGCTGTGTCCTAAGATATCTAGGGCTCATGTCACTGCTTTCTGGAAAAAACGATTGTGCCTGGCCTGGGTTTCTGGCCCATAATTTGAGAGTCGAGTCCAACACCCTCATTTTACAGATGAACAACGGAGAAGGGGCTCATCCAGGATGAGTCAGAACAGGGACTCAGTCTCCTGACCACAGGAAAGAGCCCATCACCCCTCACGATCCACCCCACATGCCGCTGCCTGCGTCACCTTGACCCAAGGGCCCAGCACAGTGTGGATCCCTGACCCGGCCCGGAAACATCTCCATTTTACAGGTGAGGTGACCGGCCCAAAGTCACACGCGCGTGAGTGCCAGAGTTCTTGCCACGACTTCTTGCCACCATCCCCAATTTCGTTGAACCTTCGTCACACCCTGGTACAGGCGGGCTTCTGGGTGGGCATACGTGTGGGGCCCACTTGCCCACCGGTCACTCGCGTGGGCGGTGGGATTGATTCGTAAGGCGGCCAGCCCAGGGATGTAGCCCGCGCAGGGGTGTAGCCAGATTAGGGGCGTGACCAACCCAGGAGGCGGTGACCGGGGCGTTCCGGGCCTGCGCGGGCCCACGGGGTGAATGAGCGTGCCCGCCCCCGCAAGGGCGCGTGCGCTGCTGCTCCAGACTCCGATTGGCTCCCGCAGGCTGGGGAGGCGGGGCTGTGTGCGCCGCGCTTCTTCTGCCCCAGCTTCCGCGTCCAGCCCCCGGAGCTGGACGTGGAGTCGGAGCTGCGGCCGGGTCGGGAGCCGTGGGTTGGAGGCAGCAGGGCAGTAGCTTCGGCTGGGGCGGCGGGCGCCCCGTCCCTGAGAGGTGAGAGTGCGGCGACGCCCTGCGCGGGTCCCCGGCCCGGATCGGGGCGCGCCGTACCCTGCCTGGGTATCCCGGCGAGCCCAGCTTCGACCCCGCGCCTCATCCTCCCACCAGCGCCGTCCTCCGCGAGAGCTGGGGGGCTCCCCGGCACCCCGTCCCCGCACCCCCAGTAACAGCTCTCTCTTTTTTCCTCTGCAGATGGACGGTGCGGAAGGCGGCGCCGGGCTGCCGGGCCCGGCCGAGCGATCCCATCGAAGCAGCGTGTCCTCCGTGGGAGCCCGAGGTTGGTCCCTGTCCCCATCTCCTTGTCATACCTTCCTGGGGAAGTGGCCCTGACTTGCCATCTCTTTGATTAAAGAGAATCTTATGTGTCAAAAAATGGATTTTATGTTGAGGTGTGGAAAAGTGACAGAAGTCAGTCACAGGACCGGGGCTCTGTCACTGAGCTATTGGCCACGTTTGGTACTCTGTATCTGTCCTCATTTGTAAAATAAGGGTGTGTTATGTGACTGAAATTCAATATGAAATCTCCTGAATGAAAAATGACACATTCATTTTCTTTGATTTCTTTCTCACAAACAGCCTTTTGAAAGCAGAAGTCAGTCATCTTCATTTTACAGGAAGGAAATTGGGTCCTTGAGAGGTTAAGTCCCAGGGCTCTGGAGCCCTCGCTGCCTCAGTTTTCCCTGCCTGAAACGTGGGTCTGAATCCCAACTTCCTGGAGGTTATCTTATGATTTCTCAAGAAAGTAACTGTTAGAGCCGAACAGATGGGATCCAAAAAGCACCTTCACTTGTGTTTTCTTTTAATTGAAATATAGTTGATAATACTAGTTTCAGGTATGCAGCATAGTGCTTTGACATTTATGTACGTTAATGAAGTGCTCACAGTGAGTACGATTATCACCTGTACCCTGTACCTTTCATTAATGATAAACTAAGCCTTTACCTGTCACATGCTTCACTTCATTTGATTCACAGCCACTCTCTGGCAGGGGTGAGGCGGTATTAGCCCTCCATTACAGGTGAGGCAACTGACACTCACCCTGACTTACTGAACTCAGCCAACTGGCAAGGTCCAGGCTAGGACTGGAGCTTGAGTGTGTAAACTGGCCTCCAAGCTCAGTGCCCCTTCGTGGGGCTTGGGGTTCCAGGGATGGGGATCTGAATCTGGCTGCTCTTCCACGGGTCTCCCTTTGGCTTAGGGCTCAAAATAGGAATCCCACAGGCTGTCACAAAGGAGCGCTCAATTTTTTTTAGTTATACTTCTGGCCTATTTAAGAAAGGCCATGGTGTCTTGAGTCTTGAAGAGTCCTAAGGAAGCTGAGCCCTGGAACTTGCTCTACCCCAGGGTGGCTGTAGGAATCCTTTATTCCGTTTTAGAGTAGGCCAGAGAGAGCAACTTGCCTAAGAAGAATGGTGGATCATCAGCTCTCCCCACTTCCAGCCTGATACACCGGCTCCTGTAGCCTCTGAATGAATGGGGTCAGCCTGTCTCTGCCTCAGTCCCCACCTGTGAAATGTCCTCCTTTCAGGGGAGAAGCACAGCAGAGTCTTTGGGGCTGCCAGGGGAGGGTGTGGGGGTGTGGCATCCAGCTGTAATTTGAACCTTTGGGTTTAGGGTGGGTCTTGGCTGGTCCCTGGGCCAGAGTGGTGTTTTGAGGGTCTTGCATAAGTTCTGACAAACAGCATTCTTCACAGGGTCCTTCTGGGGTGCTGGAGCACTGCTTCTGGATTGTAGCCTCGGTCACCCCAAGAGGTTGTGGGTGGGGACTCCGTCCCAGTTGGGGACAGGGGGTGCCTGGGTGGCATGCTTGTGCCTGGGCAGTGGGCCCCGTTGACCCCGCCTGGCCTCCATTGCAGCAGCTGATGTGCTGGTATACCTGGCAGACGACACAGTGGTGCCCCTGGCCGTGGAGAGCCTGCCCTCACTCAGTGCCCACGAGCTGCACCGCGCCGTCCGTGATGTCCTGCAGCTCCCAGACGTCGCCCTGGATGCCTTCGCGCTCTGGCTTGTCTCCCCTCTGCTGGGTAAGGCTTGGCAGGGAGAAGCCCCAGAGCGAGCGGGCAGCTTCCTGGATCTCTGGCCACTGTACGTTAGGGGAAGGCGGGACGTGTCTGTGTCCTGGAGCCAACCATCGCCTTCAGGACCCAGACCCCTGCGAGGACGCCTGGTTCCTCTGCCCCTGCCTCTTTCCTTTCTGTGGGTGGCAGAGGAGGGGCAGAGCCTGCCCTCCAGGCCTGGTGGTACTGGAGTCCTGGAGCATCGGAGAGGACCAGAGGGGCAGGAAGGGAAGGGGGTCTGTCTGCTGAGCAGTCTGAGGAGAATCCCACCTTGTCCTCGTGGCCTAGCCCTGTCCTACGAATGACGAAATTGAGATTTGGAGTGGTGAACCAGTGAGTGGTGGGACTGAGGTCAGACAAGCCTGGTGACGCCCCCAGCCTGCCCCTTTGAAGGGTCTCCTGCTCTTTGAGGGCGGGGAGGTAGGGCCAGCCACCTGTGAGGAAGAGGCCTTTCCTGAGAGTGGGGAGGGCAGGACGTGTGGGAACCTGACTTCTCTGCCGAGGGAGCCCCCAGCCGTGCCTAGTTTCTGCAAGTCTTGCCCTCTTAGGCTGAGATCCCAAGGTGGGAGGAGCAGGAGCAGGGGTGGGGGCCCTCCAGACCTTTCAGGCTGTGTTCTGGGGACACCCTGAATTGGGCCTCTAGCCTGGTCGCTTGGGCAGGAAGGGGGCCAGGGAAGAGGATAACCCAACTGGTGCCAGGGCCAGGCAAGTTTCCTGAGCTGAGCTTAAATACTGTCCTTTGTAGAGGAACAGGCGGGAAGGCGTAACTGGTCCCTGGGGCCCCTAGTGTGCCTGTCCCCCGCCTCCCGGCACCCCCACTCCTTGGTGCTTCCTGCCTAGCTGCTGCTCTCACCCACCCTCTTCCTGCTGACCAGTCTCCGGCTGCTCCCCACCCGGTCCAGCTGTCCTTCCTTCCCCCTCTGGGCTGTTGGTCCGGACCGTGGTCCATTGGCTCGTGTCTTTGGAAAGCCGGGTTGGCGGCTCTGTGGGGCTGGCCACTGGCCTGCCTCCAGCTCCTGTCCCTGCAGCCAGGCAGCTTGTTTCATCGTCCCACTGCCCTCCACCCCCACCCCCTCCTCGGCACATTCCTGCTCCCCTCTCGCAGGACCATGAATGGGCTGCCTGTGTGCCTGCGCAGGTCACCCTGGGGCACCGCCCACCCAGGAGGAGGGTGGCTAGAGGCCCCAGCAGGAATTCAGTGCCCACTTTGTTCCCAGGCTGGGCTCAGGAAGGCTGAAAGGTCACTTCAACTTTGACTTAGGCCTGTCAGAACCATTGGATGTCTCCCCTCCCCCAGTGGGTGAAGCCAGGGCAGCTGCCCTGGGGCTTTGAGCAGGGAGGGGTGCCGTCTGCTGGAGCCACCCTCAAGCTGGGTGTGTGGGGAGTGTTTGGTCTTCTTGGTGCCCTTGTCACTCTGCATGGAACGGCTCCAGGGACTATCAGTCTCATTTGGGTGATATATTTCCGGCAGGAAGGCCCCATCTGGAAGTGTGGGGACCACAGGGTCAGTGTAGTCCTGCTCTGATAAGGGGAGTCCTCTGAGCTGCTGGAGCTTGGGGTCAGGGCTGGGTTGTGGGCAGAGGAAGGGCATCACTACCCCCAGTTCCTCTGCCCCTGCAGCAAGTGCAAAGGCCCAGAGGCACCCCAACAGCATGTCCAGGGGTCCCAGCTTGTCTGTTACTTCGTCCATTTCACAAGTATGTTCAGCGTCCCTCGTCTTGCTGGTGTGATCTGGGTGCTGGGGTACAGTGGGGAATGGCACAGAAGGAATGGCACAGAAGGTGCCCCTGCCCTTCGGGAACCTGCATTGTAAAGTGCGGTGCAGGAGGCGTGGAGGGGACAAGGCTCCTCCCGGCTCAGCCGCTCACTGGGGGGCTCGGGCAGGCACGGTCTCTCTCTGGGCTTGAGTTGCCCATCGGTAGAGAGAATGACCTCCAGGCCTTCCCAGCTCTGACATCCCGTGAGTGTGCAGATGGTGCGTGCGCAGAGACCCCACTGAGCGGGTGGGGTTGATGAGGAGCCCACCCTGGAAGGGAGAGGATGGAGCTGCTGGGGGCGCATGGCATGATCCCCTCCTGGGCAGGGGTGGTGACAGGTGGGCATTGCCAAGGGTCTAGGTGGGAAATGAGGGCTGAGGAGCTCCTGAGAAATCAGATTCAGGGCAGCGATGGGGGAAGGAGGAGTACGAAACTGGATGCAGGAGTTGGATGGAGAGGCTGTGGGCAGGGAGGAAGCTGGCAGGGAGACTGTGGCTGCTGTTTGGGGTTAAGATTAAGGTCCAGTTGGGAGTCCAAAAACAGAGATGAGGATCCTTGGCACCAGGCTGGCAGGGCAAGGTACCTGGCTGTCTGGTGGGGAGGGCTGAAGCAGGGAGAAAAATGTCAGAAGGCAGGTGGTGGGGGTGGTGGGGGTGTTGCCACTGCGCCTCCCGCAGCCCAGCTCTGGTCCTCCTTCACCACCAGATGTCTTGGAAATGGCCTCAGGCTTCTCAAAGGCCACAGGCACTTCTGTCATCCCCCGTGTGTTGGACCCTGAGGCCAGCTGACAGCCCAGAGTTGAGGGGCCATGAGTGGTAACTCAGTCATTCCGCCAATCCATGGTGAGGACCTGTGGCAGGCCAGGGGTTCAGCAGTGAATGGGACAGAGCCACTCCTGTCTGCGTGGCACTGGCCAGTGGGGCACGGACAGTGAGGTGATGTCAGTGGTAGACGCTGTCAAAGCAACTGCATAACGGTGTGGTTGGTGTGCTAGGGTGATGGAGAGGGGCTGTCTTAGCTAAGGGTCTGAAGAAGATGACCCTTGAACTGAGACCTCAGCCAGCCAGTCCTGTGAGGTTTCCGGGGCACGAGTGCCTGAGGCAGGAAGAACAGCAAGTGCAAAGGCCCAGAGGCACAAACAAGCTGGGGAAGTTCAAGCGATTGAAGAAAGCCTGAGGAATGTCATGAGGCAGGAGCCAAGTGGAGAGGGAGCAAGAGAAGGGAAGGGGTTGGGGGAGCAAGACGGCCTGGTGCCTGTGGGCTGACAGGCGAGGAGTTTGCAGGTTGGAAGGTCAGCGGGGGCTCTCACGGGAGACCTGGAGGTGGGGGCTGGTGCGGGGGGAGGCCCAGCTCTGCCAGGAGGAGGCAGGAGCAGCCCTTCGGGCTTTTGGGTTTCAGTCACCAGCTCCTGGCACTGCTTCCTAATGGCAGTGCTGGGTCCATCTGTCCCAGCACCTTCCATCGGCCCCAGCCTCTCAACTCCAGCCCACCCTGGGCTCTGTAGGGAATGGTCAGAGGCTGAGCCTGTCTGGAGCCTGAACCTCTCTGAGGCTTGTTTTTCTGTGTGGGTAAAATAAGAGTAGGGTATTGCAGGGCCTATAGACACTTGAAGTGGTTCTGGATGCTTTGTACCTGCTCTGTTAACACTGGCCATGACTGCCATCATCGTAGCTCTTGTCACTGGGGGTCAGTGGCACTGGTCAGAGGCTGCATAGGCCGCTTCCCCTGTCATCCTGCAGAGGTGCAGCTGAAGCCCAAGCACCAGCCCTACAAGCTGGGCCGCCAGTGGCCAGAACTGTTGTTGCGCTTCACCGTTGCCCCGGACGACGATGTGGCCATGGGTCAGTGCCACTACCTGTGCGTCCCTGTCTCCCAGCCCAGCCAGGCCTCCCCCCACAGGTGGAGCTGCCCTGGCCTAGGGCCAGGCCGCCATCTCCCCCAGGCTCCACCAGCCACCCCTGGCAGGGGAGGAAGGGATTCTGGGGGAGCCCAGGAGAGGGTGGGCTGGGGGACCTTGAGTACATGGAGATAAACCATCTCTGGAGAGCCCTCAAATTTCCTCAGTCATGCTGGGTGAGGGTGGGGGCCTGGGCTTGTCATGGGGGGAGGCTTGGCTGTTGAGGGGCCGCCAGGAAGTGACCCCAGCCTCTCTCCCCAGATGAGCCTTCCCTGCAGTTCCGAAGGAACGTGTTCTTCCCAAAGCAGCGGGAGCTCCAGGTGAGGCAGCGAGCCCCGGCGGTGCCACCCAGGTCTGGCGCCCAGTGTCCAGTGTCCCCTTGTCCCTAGACCCCTGGATGCTGGTGCCCCAGCCCCTCTCTGCCACACTGGCCCACAGATCCATGATGAGGAGGTCTTGCGGCTGCTCTATGAGGAGGCCAAGGGCAATGTGCTGGCTGCGCGGTACCCATGCGACGTGGAAGACTGCGAGGCCCTGGGTGCCCTGGTGTGCCGAGTGCAGCTCGGGCCCTACCAGCCGGGCCAGCCTGCTGCCTGTGCCTTGAGGTGAGGGCCGGCGCCCCGAGGCAGGGGCATGGGTGGGGAGGGCTGCTCTGGAATCATGCTGACAAGTGATCTCGCAGGGTCCTACACTGTGCCCTTGAGCACGTCACCTGCCTCTCTGAGCCTTGTTTTCCTCGCCTGTTCTGGGCTGAGGGGCCTGGGCAGTGGGGGACTTTGGTGAAGTGCCATCTGTGAGAGCCCCAGGTGTTCATGAGGGTGGAACCTGACCTCCAAAGGAGTTGGGTTTGGTCTGGGGTCACAGCCAGGTGACCAAATGACCCCAGTCATGAGTGACAGTCCACTTAGTCCCAAACTCCAGGGATGAGCCCCATTCCCCAGACACTGTGGCGTGCCTGATCTGCACTTCCCACCCCCTCTGAAGAAGCCGTGCTCTTTGCTGTGTGCATTGGCAAGGCCTCGGGTCATGAGGGTCATTTCCCCTGTCATCCTGCCAAGGTGCAGCTGAAGCCCAGGCACCAGCCCTACGAGCTGGGCCACCAGTGTGCCCTGGAAGCAGACCGGGCCACTCTCTGACCTCTGTGGACATGATCCTGAGGATGAGAGAACATTTCAGTGATGATGAACTTTTTAGGAGTTCCTAGACCCAGAGCTCCTCCCAACTCCCACCCTGCAGGGCACGCTGTGCTGGGGGAGAGGAGGTGCTGAGACAGGGGCCTGTGCTGGGTGACTAACAGCGGGGCCCAGCGGGGACTGCTCTGGGCCAGGCAAGCCTGAGGGTTCCCAGCTGAGCTGGCTTGAGGTCAGTGGCCTCAGGGGTCCTGGTCCTCTCGATGGGCATGTTTGTTCCTGCTGCAGGTGGTAGCAAATCTCTCTCAAACTGGATTTGCAGGACATTGCCAGCTCAAGCAAGGAACAGGCCCGGGAGTGGTGGAGGTGCAGGGGCTCCGATGGGACCCCCGACCCCGTCCTCACTGTCCTGGCGCAGCCCCGCGTCCTCTGGGTCAGCTCACACTCGGACAGGCTCCTATACATTGGAACGGGGAGGCTTCTTCCCTCACACAGCCAGAGTCCTCACACTCACCTGATGGCCCCCTTCCCCTGGCTGAGTCCCAGGTCCACCCAGGGGAGACACAGCGGCCAGGGCATGGATTGGCGGAGGCGCCGAGCCTCCCTTGGGGCCCACCACAAACCTGCACAGACCCCGTGGGCAGAGAGTGGGAAGGCTGGCTGGGTTCCAAATGACAAGTGAGCGTAGCCAGAGGAAGGGATGTGAGGGCACTGTGACCAAAATGCCATCGCAGCCCCGAGAGGGTGACAGCCCCCGGGGCCACCTCCTCATGCTGCCCTGTGGTTGGGCCTCTCCAGGCCAGCCCTGGTTCCTTCCTCTCCTCGCCCTCCCACTGGGCTGGCCACCCCCTCCTTGTGGCCTGAGGTCTTCGGTGCTCCAGAGCCCCAGCTGAGACGGCTCCCCGCCCCCCACCCAGTGAAAATGACCACCTTAGCCACACTTTGGTGCCAGCTGCATGCCAGGCACATGTAGTGCCCTCCTTGTAAGTAGGAATTCGTGTCCTTATCTTACACACAAAGAAACCCAGCTTTGGGAAGGGCGCTTGCTGCTCAAGACAGCTCTAACCGCAGGTCACGTGGAGCGGCTAGTGCGTGGTCCACGGCCACCGGCAGTCGAGACGGGGAAGCAGCTGCCCCAGGACTCGTGCTGTGTGTGTGTGTGTGTGTGTGTGTGTTTGAAAATGACCTTTCTTTCATGAACCTGCGCTGACAGGTTATAGGTTGGTGGGGTGTTAAAAATGTTCCTGTTTGGCAGAACAAAATATTGGTAGCTCTAGGTCACTTGTGCCATCGTTCGGTTGTAAAAGTCCCACCAGTTCAGGAACCCTCACCTGACCCAGCGACGCAGACAGCTCGGGAACCCTCCCGCCAGTCTGGGTCTGAGGCGGGCCTAGTTTCAGCACTCATCCCCGTCTCCCTACCTTTCCTCCAGGCGTCTTGCCAGCTGGGCGTGCTCCCGGGATGGCGGCACTGGGATCCCGGCTGGCTGCGTCCAGGGCCCTGCCTGCCCTCCCCCATGAGCGTGCCCACAGCCCAAGGGCCGGGACCTCCGGCCAGGCCCCCAGCCCCAGAACCCCAATGCCGAGCATCCGTCTTTCCTCCTCCGTAGGGAGAAGCTGGACTCCTTCCTCCCCGCCCACCTCTGTAAGCGGGGCCACGGGCTCTTTGCTGCCCTGAGGGGCCGTGGGGCCAAGGCTGGGACCGGTGAGCAGGGCCTGCTGAATGCCTACCGCAAGGTGAAGGAAACGGCCGGCAGCCACAGCGAGTGCGAGGCCTCCCTGAGCACCCACTACCGCTCCTACCTCCTCAAGTGCCACGAGCTGCCCTTCTACGGGTGAGGTTCCCTGGCTGCTGTCGTCAGGGGCAGCCATGCCCAGGGGTCTCCCGTCCCCGTCCCCTGACAGCACAGTCTGTTTCGGCCTTTGCAGCCTGCCAGCGAGCCCGTCCGCTCCAGCTGAGCAACATCCTCACGTGAGGTGTGTCTTCATGCCAGCACCTTGGGCCCCACGCCGGACACTTGTCTTCTCCCCCCGTCACAGGCCAGGACACCCCGGCAGGTCCTTTCCTTCCACCCGCAGTCACTTGGTCAGTGGACCTGCTGACCGTCCCTTTAGCTGGTTCTCCTTCACGATGCCAGCACCTAGCCGACAGCTCTGTGCCCTCCTGTGGGCCCCACTCTTGGTGCTGGTGACACTGCTTTGAGCGGAGACTGTGGCCCCTGCCTGATGAAGTGGACGCTTTAGTGGAGAAACAGTGAGCAGTACGAGTAGAGGACAGATTGCAGGTGGGCAGGGGCAGCAGCCCGGCCACCAGAGAGGACAGCCTGACAACATGACAAAGAGGTGATAGGGCTCAGGTCAGATGGTGGTAACAGGAGGCGAGACGTGATTAGGTTCTGGAGGTGTTGAGAGTGGAGTAGACGGAACTTGCGAGATAGGTGTGCAATAGAAGAGGCATAGGACTCCAGGTGTCTGGCAGTTGGAGGTTGGCATCGTCATTGGTTGAGATGGGACTGTGCAGTACGGCAGGTCAGGGAAGGTGGGTATTCCAAGTGGACACTTGAGTTTCTGTGTCTAGGGTCATGTAGTAGTTGGGGGGTCATCAGCATTTGGATAGTGTTTGAAGCTAGGAGTCTCAAGAGATGGCCAAGAAAGTGAGTGTGGATCAGGCCTGAGAAGGACAAGGAGCCTGGCCAGCAAAGCGGGAGGGTCCCTACCAGCCAAGCTGAAGGATGAGGGCAGGCGAGTGGCCACTCTGTTTGTGGCAGTGGGTCGACGTCCCAAGGCCGCTCATGTGTCCCCTTCTCAGAATCAAGCCCTAAAGCTGCTGGTGGGCCCCAAGCAGGTGCAGCCTTGACTCCACCTGCTGCTGAAGGGTTTTGGTCTGGAGGACAGTGGGCAGTGGGGCTGTCCCCGCCCTGGCCACCTCCAGCCGACTCAGTCCCAACCCGGTTTCTGGTGGTTCCCTGAATATAACTTGCTTTGTCCCATACCCAGGTTCCCGATCCTCTTTCTGCCTGTGGTGCCCATCCTCCCTCCACCACCAGTACCTCCTCCCATCCTGCATGACCAGCTCAGATGCCACCACCTCCACAATGCCTCTCTCTCACCCCCCTCAGCTTTCCTTCCACCAGGTCAGGTTTCCATTAACCTTCAGTCACCTGAGCAGCTGAAGCTTCTTAGGTGCCCACCAGGGCCTGGCCAGAGTGTTCTGTGGTGGGCGAACCCTGCCCTGGGCTGTCCTTGCTGCTGGGGGGGCCAAGCTAACTGGTTCCCTCCCCAGGTGTGCCTTCTTCCACGGCGAGGTGGACAAGCCAGCCCAGGGCTTTTTGCCCCGGGGCAGGCGGAAGCCTGTAGTTGTGGCCATCAGCCTGGAGGGCGTGCATGTCATCGACAGCCGGGAGAAGGTACCTCCAGTTCCTTACGGGTGCGATGGTGTGCTTGGTGGAGAGTGGGAGAGGGGCCCCCTACGCAGGCCTTCCCGGTTCCCCTGGGCCTGTGGCTGGCCTGGGGGCGGGTAGGTAGCCTGTCTGGCCTCCCTCTCTCAGATGCCCCTGGGACTTCCCCAGACGTCCTGGGGTCTGTTCTGGATCAGTTTTTCTGCCCAGCATGCTGGGCATGGGGGTGTCCAGGGTACGAGGAGGCCGCTGCTGGGATTCATGCCTCTGAGAGGAAGAAATCCGGCAGGGAGGGCCTGGTCGCTCTGTCTGACTAATAGCTGAAGATTGGGTGGGGAGTTCCCAGAAAGGCACCACGGCTGGGAGGCCTGCTAGACTGAAGCCTGCATCTCCGGCACACGGCGCTGGCTATCCCTTGGCTACCTGTGTAGAAGGCCATGCTGGTAGCCCTCCCAGGGGGGTGGGTTCTCTGCACCTGGGCAGGAGTCCCTCCTAAGCCAGCAGAAATATTTTGGGTGACTTCTGGTTGTGCCCAGAGATAGATCACAGGCCCTCCTGGGCCTCGGAGCCGCAACATGCTGGGACCAGCTCAGCCTCCTGCTGAGAGGACCACCAGCTGATGGTCAGCCACCAGCGGATCCCACAGGAAGGGTCTTCCCTCCCCACCTGCCCCAGTTCCCAGGGCTTGACACACTGGTGAGAAGTGCTGTGGGTTAGGGGTTCTCGGCCCCTTTTGTGGGTCTGATGAAAGCAGGGGCTTCCCTCCTTAGACAACCTCACACAAATTTAGACTCAGCCTTGGAGGTAAATAGTCTGGCCAGGTGTGCCCTCCCGGTGGTACCCACACAGGGCGGGGTAGGGGTCCAGGCCTCTGCCCATGGGAGTCCCAGCTCTGCATCTCCCACCGGCCAGCACGTCCTGCTGGGCCTGCGCTTCCAGGAGCTGTCGTGGGACCACACCTCCCCCGAGGAGGAGGAGTCTGTCCTGTGGCTGGAGTTCGATGGGGACAATGAAGGCACACCAGTCAACAAGCTCCTCAAGATCTACTCCAAGCAGGTAGCGGTGGTGTTGCGAGCACTGGGGTTGGGAGCTGGACAGACCATTAGAGGCTCCAAGCCAGCTGGCAAGGAGGCGAGGGGGGTGCTGAGGCCTGGGGAGCAGGGCAGGGGAGCTCCGCTGACCTGGAGCCACCCCTCTGAGTGGAAGGCCTGCTCCAGAGATGCCACACCACGCTGGGTGGCAGCTGCAGTCATGGTGCCTGTTGCTGAGGGCTTCCCAGTGCTGTGTGACCGGCCACCCTGGCTTCTGTCCCCGGGGCCCCACGAGTCGGGTGCTCTCAGATGGGGGGCAGGCTTGGAGCGTTAGGCCCTCAGAGCCTCTGCTTCTTCCTCCGTTCAGTCCGACCCTGTCTCCATCCCTGTCCTGCTCATTCTAGAGCCCTTCCCGCATGGCCTTTCTGGACGGTTCCTTGCTCCTGAGCCCGCAGACATGTCCAGGGCTCCCATCCCTGGAAGCACACGTGCTTCATCCACCATCTCGGGTCTCTGGACCCCATAGCCACACGTCTGCTCCTCACCGCTCAGCAGCCAGCCCCCGCCCCTGCACCCCTCCTGCACACCAGCTGGGGCCTCTGCTTTGCCACCCCCAGTCAGTGCACAGACCCCTGCCCCCCGCTTCCTCTCAGCCTGGCCACGTGCTCCTGGGAAGCCCCGTCCTCTGCCGTGGTGGCCTCTCTGGAGGGCGCTCTCTCCCTGCCCTTGCGTCCCTGAGCTCTTCCCTCTCATGCCCTCGAATACTCAGCTGCCACCCCCCTTCTGTGGATGACTTCATAATTTCTACACCACTAGTCTTTTTTTTAAGTAAATGTTTTACTAAAATAATATATATATAGAAAAGTGCCCAGATCCTAAGTGTATAGCTCAACAGATTTTCCCAGAGGAAACTCATGTAGCACCTTTCAGATGAAGAAATAGAACCAGTAGCCCAGGAGACCTTTTGAGCTCCCTGCCAGCCCTGCCCCACCAGGGACCCCCACATCCTGTCACCCCTGAGCGTGACCTGCCTGCTTGAACCTTACCGCTGGGGTTCCCGCAGTGAAGGCCTGGGCCCTCCCACAAGAACTCTCTTCCCCACCCCACCTCCCAGACCTGGGACCCCCGATCATCTACCAGGACTGAGAAGTGCCCCCCGGTGGGACTCACCCCCGCCCCCTTTCCTTCCTTGTGTAGATTGTGTTTGCTCCCTCCTGTGCCTCCTCCACCAGAGGGCAGGGGACCTCTGCTTCGTGCCGCGCTGCAGGGCTGTGGAAAGGCTGGGCCTGCGCCGGGGCTCACCTCCGTGCCTCACCCTGGCCCCTCTCCCCTCCCTAGGCGGAACTGATGAGCAGCCTCATTGAGTACTGCATCGAGCTGAACCAGGCTGCAGAGCCCATTGTCCCCCAGGAGAGCGTGTCTGGTGCCCCCTCGGCCACCAGCGCCTTGCCGTCTCCCATGAAGCGCCCCCAGCTGCGGAGGCAGAGCAGCGTGGTGTGCAGCCGGGTCCAGTACCTCTCCACCATTGACTACGTGGAGGAGGGTGAGCAGCCCCTTTGTGGTATACACATGCACGCAGACACACCGGTGCACGTAGGTGTGCATGCGGAGCCCCAGAGTGTAGGGAGGTGCAGAGCAATTCCAGATACGGTGAGTTAGCCTCCAGCAGGCAGGAACCTGGCTGAAAGGCTGGAGGGCTGGGTGTCACATCTGCTGAGGCCACAGTTATGTGACTGGGCATTGGAACCTCTGGGGCCCTGGCAGTGAGTCCTTTTCTGTCCCTTCTTACTGCTGCATCCACAGATCTGTTCACTGCGGAAGTGTCCAGATGTGGAAAACTACAAGCTACCCATGTCTGATATTATAGGTGTGGGTACAGAAATGATGGGGCTGGGTCCTGTGAGGTTAGGGCAGCTGGTAAAAATGCGATGTGGTCTCTTGGATCGGGTCCTAAACCAGACAGAGGACATTTGTGGAAAAACTGGTGAAATCCACAAGTCTGTAGTTGAGTTAATAATATTATACCAATGTTCATATCTCAGCTTTGGCAAGCCGACTATGGAAACGGGGGATACTAACACAAGGGGAGGTTGGATGAGTGTAATATAGGAACTCTTGTTTTATTATCTTTGTGACTTCTCTATAAGTCTAGAATCGTTCCAAAATAAAAAGTTTTTTTTTTAGTGCAGTGCCAGAGACCTACATCTCAATGGCAGGGCACCCACAAAATAATACTGAGTAGAAAAAGCCCGGCAACAGCACAGCAGCACGCGACACCACATTCGAGTGTGTGAAGAGGGAACGTCCTCGGCTCTGCTGGATTGCTGTGACTTTTAGTTTTTCTGTGTGCTTCCTCATAGCATTTACATTTTTTACAACAAGCAAGTTGTGTTTACAGTCAGAGGGAGCAAAAGCATTTTTCAGTAACATGATTGTTAGCAAAGTTGCAGACAGCCTCAGGGCAGCACAGTTACATGCACACGGCCCCGTCGTTAGACAGCAGTTATTCCTAGTTTTCAGCTCCTACAAACAACATACTTGCAGCTGATTTTTTACTTGGAATCTGAAACTGTGGCCTCAGGATAATTCCTTCGAATGGGGTTGCTGGGTGTGCGCACAGGTACCCTTCTGAGAGAGGGCAGCACCTGCCTTCCGCGCCCGCACCCATGGTGGGTGTTAACCTTCCTGAAAGAGCTTGTTTGGGTTCCTGCTTGAATACTAGTGAAGTTGGACCATTTTTATACATTTTATCATTTATGTTTTTTTCCTGAATTACTGTTCATGTTGCCTATTTTTCTTTTGGTGCTTGATATTTTTAATTCACATCTTATATGAATGTGTTGTATTTTGTTATCATCAATGAACCAACATTGATATGACACTATTAACTGTGAAGTCCTTAGTTCTAACCTAACGCCCTTCCTCTGCCCTGGGACCCCATCCGGGACGCCACACCGCACTGAGTTGTCATGTCTGCTTAGGCCCCTCTGGGCTGGGACATTTCCCGGACTTGCCCTGTTTGTGATGACCTTGACATTTTGGAGGACTGGTCAGGGATATTGTAGGGTGCCCTTCACTAGAACATGTCTGATGTTTTTTTCATGCTTAGACTGGGGCTATGGGTTTTGAGGGGGAAGATCATCAGATAAAGTGCCATTTTTATCACATCATATCAAAGGTGCATTATCAATATGATTTATGATGGCTGATAATTGACCTTGATCACATGGCTTGAAGTTTTAACTTGTAAGAAATCTTATCCTGCTGAGGCTTACCTTCAGCCAACTATGTATATTTTAGGTGTTTTGTTTCTTTGGTCTGTTCTTGAACAGATTTTAGCAAAAGTCCTCAGACACCACAGCTGGCCCAGCATCAAACACAAACCCATCTTGTCACTGGTAGGAGAGTTGGGTAGGGGACTGAGGCTCAGCAAGTTGGCGGGTGTGCGGAGGGACCTCAGTGTGACTGGCCCCTGAAGGAGCCGTCCCACCAGAGCCAGAAGCCGGGCTTCCTCGGGCCTGGGCACCTCACCTCGGACGCCTCCCCGCAGCGTGTTCCTCTAACCCCTGACAGGCGAGCAGATCAAGCGAGTCAAACCGAAGCGCACCACGTCCTTCTTCAGCCGGCAGCTATCTGCGAGCCAGGGGAGTTACACCATGGTGCAGCCGGCCGGCAGCCTGGAGCAGGGCTGAGGGCACTGCACGGGCCCAGGCTGGGGCCCTTGTGCTGGGAGGAGGGCTGCCTCAGAGGGTGAGGTGACCCCCTGCCTGGGAGGGAGCCTGGGCCGTGCAGAGCTGGCTGGGGACTCCCACAGCGTCCCACTTGCAGACTGCCTGCCCTTCCCCTGAGCCACAGGCCCCGCTGCTGTCTCAGGATCATTTGATCAGGCCCTGGTCACCCTTCCTACCCAGGGACTCACTTTTTGTGTCCTCTCAAGATGAACAATGTCCCTGTTCTGAAGTCCCTGGTGGCAGCTCTGATGGCAGGTGGCCGAGGAATAGGGCTCAGGCCCCGTAGGTCCGGTCTTTGGTCTGTTCCCTGGACTTGGGTGACCACATGCTCACATTCCTTCGCCAGCATTCCACCCAGCCCCTGCTGCCAGGCTGGGCCATCACTGTGTTGGGGGGCTGAGGGGGGGTGGGGAGGGGCCTCCTTGGCTTGAACCTCAGCAAGAACGGGAGGTGAGGCCCCTCCACTCCTATCCTCCCTGGCTGGATGGCACTGGAGGGAGCTGGGCCTGGCCTGGCAAGGAAGTGCCCTGTGCCCCTCACTCGGGCCTCTCAGGCAGGCAACACTAACCAGAAGAAAAGTGCCTTTTTGCTGGTCTTTGCTGATGTACTGTGCTGGGTGGTAGCGGTCCTATGGACCAGTGAGCCCAGCAGGCCTACACGTGTCATTCTAAGAAGTTCCCAAAGCCCCTGGGGCTTCCATTTGCAGTTTTGCTGTTTTGTCATCTGCTCTGGTGCCATGAAGACTGTGAACTGTGGCAACTTGAGAGAACCGCCCCCGGCCTTAGACTGGGGGCTCTCCTTCTGAGGCAGCACCGGCACTGTGTTGCCATGTGGCCTGGCCCTGGCCCAGCCCACACAAGTCTCTATCCCAGGACGCAGGAGGCCAGACGTGGCTCTGGGCACAGCCCTTCCCCAGCTCTGCCCTCCAGCCTTTGGCCCCTGAGTCGGTCCAGAGGAGCGCCTCCCCAGCCCCTGCATGGGTGGGCCCCGCTGGTAGGTCCCAGGCGCTTCCTGGCGCTTCCTGGGACTTTCCACCGGAAGGAGACAGGCCAGGCCCAGCTCAGGGCTTTGCTTTGTCTCCCCTTCCCTGTGGAGCCAAGGGGAGGAAGCGTGCGCCTCTTGTCTCCAGATGTCAGAGCCCACTCGCCTCCCCCCTTGGCGGCTTTTGAACACTCCAGATGCTTGGAGGTGGGTGTGCCTTTTGTTGTTTGTCATAATAAACAGGTGTCCCAGCCAGAGGACATCCACCTCCCCTCCTGGAGTCACTCGAGCTCACTGGCTGCCCCGTCTGTCTGGTCCGTCTCGTCCCATGTGCTGTTAATGCCAAGGGGAATTCTCACCTGATGGGCTGAGCCCGTGGGGAGTGTGTGTGTGTGTGTGTGTGTGTGTGTGTGTGTGTGTGTACACAGACTACTTGTTTTCATTCCTCAGCCTTCTGTTTTCTAAGCATCTATTGTGCTGTCACCTGGCCTGCCTGCCCTTTGGGACAAATCAGTGTTTTTATTAAGTGTCCTTTGAATATTCTCATTCTTTTGTATCATGTGACTCATCAATAAAGTCCATTTCCAGCAAACTTTATGGTGATTTCTGGTGGGAGATCAGAGCGTGTGGTAATTACAGCCCAGAGCTATTACAGGTTGCATATTTGCTTTGTATGAAATACGCAGCCCTGCAGGCTCGCCAAGCTGAACACGACTGGAGCAGCTGGAGTGAAGTTCTCCGGTCTCGGTGGTTGGCCAGGGCTGTGGCCCTGTAGGGTGAGCGCTGTTCGGGGACGGGCTTCGCACTGAACATTGTGGCAACTGGGAGGAGGAAGCCACGCGTCCCACGGCAGTGACGCCCCGTCCTGGGACCGGGGCCTCCTGCCTCGGGCGTCTGTGACAGCGAATGGTGCCTTGTCTTCTGTGGAGCCCCCACCTGGCTAGGGCAGCGTGAGGCCATGAGTGTGGGCACATATGTGAGGTGCCGACCTAAGTCTCCACTTCAAGTCCTGTGGCTGGAAAGCCGGGAGGGAGAAGAGGGTCCACGCGGGAGGCCAAGGCCCAAGATGGCTCAGACCTCCCCACTCTGGTGGGTAAGGGGGCGCCAACAGCCCGGGGCCTTGCAGGCCTCGAGCTCCTTCCCCTCACCCAGGCCCATCTGCCCTTGCCCTGTGTGAATCTATGGCTGCTGTAACGCATGACTGCAATTTTAGTGGCTGAAAACAGCACACGTCCATTACCTACAGGAATGGAGGTCAGAATGAGCCTCCTGGACTAAGATCAACAGGGCTGGTTCCTTCCGGAGGCTCTAGGGGAAAACCCGTTTCTTTGCCTTTTCCAACTTCTAGAGGCCACCGAGATCCCTTGGCTCGTGGCCCCTTCCTCCAGCTTCCGAGCTGGTGGAGGTGAGTGGGGTCCTCGCGGCACGCAGTGACTGGCCTGCCCTCCTCACATCCCTGCCGTCTGCCTTCCTCTTCCCTGCTTGAAGACCGTCATGATTATGTTGGGCCAGCGTGGATGACCCAGAATAATCTCCCTTACAAAGTCAGCTGATGAGTAACTTTAATCCCCCTTTCCCACCTAACCTAACATTCCCAGGCTCTCAGGATCAGGGTACGGACACCTAGGGGGGTTTAGTCTACCTACCACACCACCCCAGCCCTCCCTGCTTTGTGCTGCAGGCCGGTGACATCCTCCTCTGTGGGTCTCTGACTGGACCTCATTACCTCCCTGTGGGGGGGCCAGGTGAGCAGCAGCAGCTGCCGGGCTGTGAAGGCTGAGGCTGCCTGGGGACTGTGCCAGCAACACGGAGGAACTAATGCTCCAGGCTGGCGCAATGCAGGTCACTCTGGCCAAAGGGGATGGGGGAGAGAGCCCTCTGGGAGCTAGATCCTGGTGCAGAGCTCAGCTTTGTGTTGCAAGATGGCTGCTAGAAGGTTCCTGGGAGTTACCTTCCTGGTTTGTGAAGAGCTCTGTGCCCTCTTCCAGGTAGGCAAGCTGCCCACACTCTAGGCACCCTGAGGCAGTGCCCTGGTTTATACATTCCTATGAAGTGGCACCAGCCCCCAAACCCAGGCTCTGAACAGGTGGTCAGCAACATCTTGATGGTGTGAACAGCAGCCCCATCCTGCTACGCAGACATGGGCCTGCCCAGAGGCTGAGTCACCTGGAATGAATGGTCAGGCTTCAGGGCGTTCTGCTTTGTATGATGCTCTTGCAAGGCTCTGGGAGGGCCCAGCAGTGTGTTCAATGGTTTTGTAAAATTTGCAAAAGTAGAATTTTAAAAATTATTTTTCTTGTAAAGGGTCCCTAAAATTATTTTAGCTTCAGGCTGCACAAGTCCTGAATGGGTCCCTACCCACCAGAAATGTGAGCTACACGTTTCTAGAACACACCTTTCTAGAACTGCTGTCTCCCACCTTGGGGCCTTTGCTCAGTACCCTTCACCCGCTTCCTCCTCACCTTGGCTTCCCAATCCCCCCCCAAGTCCACAGAGCTTCCACCCTCGCCCTACCAAGACTACCCATGGGGGTCAGCACAGCGGGACAGTGTCTTCGTGTCCCCCAGACACTCCTTAATGCTTCAGAACGCGGGCAGCAGAGGTCACTGGAACAACCAGCACAGGCAGTCCTGTTACCCCTTCTGAGACGAGGGCATTTGTGGGCTCCTCTCCATTACTCGTGGCACCTGGAACACACTCCCGCAGGCCTTCTCAATCCCAGCCTACCTGGGCTAGTGCCAGGAGGCCAGCTCAGATTCGTCCACGGGAGGAGGACCCTGCTCTGTGCTGTGGTGGCCAACAGTGTGCTGACACATGCAGACGCCCGCGGGAGGCAAGAGGCCCCGCTGGGACCAGAAAAGCTACAGCCCGATGACCAAGGAGGCTCTCTTCCAGAAGAGGGCTGCAGTGTCGGTGTCAGGCACAGGTCCATGTCGGTGGGCAGTTCTAGATGCCCCTGCATGAAGAGTTACACAATTAGTGACCAAGTTGCCCAAGAGAATGTCAGCTCAGAATCCTTTCAGGGGTCACTGGAGATGGGAACGCTGGGAGAAGGAAAACAAGCCACTTTGCGCACAGGTGATTTCCCAACAGATGAGCTGGCCATACCCAACACGTGACAGGAAACAGCCAACAGAGAGAGTCAGTGATCCAGGAAGGCTTCCTGGAGGAGAGTGTGACTGGCTCCGTAGGACTGAGACAAATGGAGCAAAGTGAGACGGCATGGGGGCAGGACTTCAGTTGTAAGCAGCAAGCCTGTTGTCTCAAGGTCAGCTATTTTTCTTGCCTCCACCAGGCTGCCAATTCGGTGGGGAGTTGGGGAGATCCAGTCAGCCTCCGTTACTGGCAGCAGGTTGCTGGTCCGGCTGTGGCCAGCAGGGGGCAGCTAAGCCCGCCCTTTCCTCCTCCAGCTCAGCTGCAAAGGCAGTGAGTTGGCACCTCTCGCCCAGGTCTACACACAGCCTGGAACCTGGGGCGGAGTTTGGGTGGCCTTCGGTCAAGCACTGCATGCCCACCCCCTCTCAGAGCAGACGTCCCAGCCCCTGGCCACCACCACCTGGCAGCTTAGACCTCTGAGAGCACTAGACACAGGGTTTCTCCTGGGTTTCCTACTTGCACCCCCATTTCCAAGACCATGATCCACGTCCCACCAGCAGGTTATGCTTTGGAATTTTTTTTCTGTGAAATGAAAACCAAATTTAAAAATCTTTAAAACTAGGGCTATTTGGGGAATCCAGGAGGTGGGGTGGGCACACCTGGGGCTGCTCAGCTCCCTTTTGCTCTGACAGGGTGGCAGGAGCAGGCCCCACCGGCTTCCCAGCTATGCCGGCCCTTCTCTCAGCACCTGCCTCCCCCCCACACTGAGCCCTCCAGCTATTTTAAACTATTTGTCATAAATAAAATTTGCAAGAGAGACAATAATAGTCCCAGCTATTCTCTGGGAAGATTTTGTGTCCTCTGCTCATTTGACCTTGGCATCTGATGGAAGGGGTGGTGGTTGCCACTGACTTTCCAGGCCAGTGAGAGCATAGGCCTCCCTCACAGTGTCAAGGTCAGCAGCCTCCAGGTCGATGGAACCACTCAGGGTTTCTACTTTGCCCACAGAAGCAGAAGCCCTGGCGCCGCGTACACCTTGCTTACAGAAGCTGCTTAGGTGGGCCAAGGGGTAGTCAGAGCAGAAAAATCTCCTTCAGAGGTTCAGGGACAGTCTGGACCACCCGTACTCTGGCAGGGTCACTATAGCAACAAGACAAGGCTCAGGGGGAGTGGGTGGCTCAGGCAGGCCCCAGAGAAGGGAGAGGGTTTCTCGGGGTCTGGGCAAACCAAGGGCTGGGAGTTAGCGGGATGTCAGCTATGTTCAGCTCCCTGCCCAGAGGAGCTGTTACCAGGATTCCTGGTGGGTGGGGCTAGGAGAAGAGGCTGGCAAGGTGGGCACAGGCCAAAGCGTGGGGCTTAGGAAAGCTGGGACTTGCTTAACAACAGGGACTGAGGAGGTCTGGGGGGGGGTCACTGGTGGAGCACAGCAGTGGCTGAGGGAGGCAAGGCTTGTGAGACCAGGCCCCTCTTTCCCCAGGCCCCTCCTCTGCTGGGGTTGGGGAGCAAGGACACAGGCGCTCAGCATGTGGGGAGGGGAGCAGGTGGGTCTGGTGAGCACTTGGGAACAGGGAATTCAGGACACAGGAGGGGACTGTCAACCAGTGAAGGAGTTATCAGGAGAAAGGCAGGGTGAGCTCCAGGCAGGAGGTCAGCTTGGGCAAAGGCTCAGGGAAGGGGAGGGGTCCGCAGAGCTGGGACACTGAGGGCCTGATGCCCGGGACATGGGGGTGTATGTGGCCAGGTGTCCCAGAGCTCTGGACAGGGGACTGACACCATCAAAGTTGTGGAGGAGTGGCCTGAGGCCTAGCCCCAGAGGAGAGGCCCCCAGGAAAGGGCATCAGGGACTTCTCAGTCCCCACAGACCCCAACCCCAAAGAGGAGACAAGGGTCCCAACTAGGGGGCTCCTCCCTACTAACCCCTCCCTCAGGTTCCCTGCCTTTGGCCCACATGGGCCCAGAAAATTCAGGCAGGGAATGGGGGTGTCCATCTCCTCTTCTGCTTTGTATACCAGGGTCTGTGGGGTCTCCAACTTCAGTGCCCTCTCCCTCAAGTGCCTTCTGCCAGCTTTGGCAGAGCAAGGGTCCCCTGGTTCCTGCAGCCCGGCCCAGCACTCCCTGCGAGCCGCCAGGACCCGGTCCCCAGGAAGCAGCCCCCAGCCCCGTCCTTGTCTCCTGGTCTGGGAGCCCAGGGCTAGGCAGGCCTCCAGATCTGGGGCTGCCATCGAGTCCGCGGGGCTGCCGCTGACCTGGGGACTCACTCCCTTCCTTCAGTAGTTTGGAAAATACCACACACATTTACTGAGGGCCTCGCAGTGGAAGAGCAACCTTTATAAAATGTTTCAGCACATTTACTGAGGTCCGCTGTGTGTCAGGGACTATGGACACAGACCCAGCAGAGGGCAAAACACACAGAAACCCCTCCCTTAAGGTGCTCAAACCCAGTGGGGCAGTGGGGCCAGGGCTCACAGAGGCCACCCTGAGCAGAGGCCTGAAGGAGCTCAGGGATAGCTGGCAGGTGGCCATGGGGTCAAGAGCCTTCCAGGCAGAACCATATCCATCAGAATTTGAGTGGGAACCTGTAAGGCCACTGGGAGAGGTTGAGAGTGTGTCCCGAGCCACAGGGAGGTGGGGGCTGACCACTGGAGCCCAGGCTGAGGCCCAGCTTCCTGCCAGGGCAGGAGAGTGGAGGGGCCACGGGTGGGGTCTGGGTTGTGGTTCCTGTAGGGGCTGCTCCCCACCGTGCGCCGACTGCAGTTTCCTCACCCAGGCCCTGAGACGACAGGCTTCACAGCACAGAGGGGAAAAAGGCTTCCTCTGAGGGCCTCCGGGAGTGAGGAGCCCAAGGTGACCTTGGAGGCCACCACAGCTCTGGAACTGGATTTGCAGGGGACAGGGCAATGTTCTGTCACATTCTCAAGCAGTGGCCCCCAAACTGCCATATCCTGGCATGGGTGAGAACCTGAAGTACCACTCCTTTCTCACCGCCTTCTCTCCCTTGCCCAGGGGCTCCTTAGGAAATCTGGGTCCTTTCCTGGGATGGTATGTGTTTGGAAGAACTGAGCTAAGCTGGCTTCAGAATATGATGGGGAGGTGGTTATGGCCGTGAGAAAGGACTTGGTACCTGGGCCCTGACCCTGAAATCCGGATGTTGCCCAAGGGGCCCTTTCCAGTCCTCCCCCTCCAACCCTGGGCCCCTGGGTGGGCTACCTTGGAAGGGGCAGACTTCTGCAACCCCCCAGGAAGGGGCGTGCCCATCACCAACCAGCTCCACCCAGGCATCTAAGGTCTTGTTTACTGATGTTTCCTGGAACAGCATGTTTTGATCCAGAGAAATCTGCTGATGCATGCCCTCCTCCTCTGTCAGGGTGGAGATATTTTTAGTCTCGTTTGCAGAGAAGGAGGCACAACTTAAGCCCCATATTTGTCCATCTTTCTGCGAGCACTGTCTGGGCTCCCTCAGGCAGGACAGAGATGTTTCTGTGTGGTTTTCTAGTGATAAAACACAAGATTCAACTGAGTACATTTTAAGATCTAATTGGCTTTATTCAACAATTCATGGATCTGGCAGGATCCCAGCTAGTAAATAGAAGGGAGTTCTCAGGCACTGTACAAAATGGAAGGACTTTATAGGCAAAAGGGGGCAGGACAAGGAGGTTACTGGGAAAAAAAAGAAGGGATTGTTTCAGTTCAAGTCACCTTCCCTTGGAGGAAAGAGTAGGGGGTTCCATCATGCAGATTACCTCTCCAGTGATGATCAGGAAATTCCAGACTTACTGGTTTAAAATTCCACTCTTGGGAGAGGCTGAAACTGTAATTAGGTCAAGCATGCAGTCTTGTGTGGGGCTTAGCACAAGTGGCTCCATTTTGTCCTTGAAAATGGAGTGGGTGGCCTGGGCTGCTCCAGACACTAGGACACAAAGGAGGGCCTTGAATCCTTTTGTAATGGAGAATCTTAGGCTTCCCAGATTCCTCATGCTTTGTGTGTTGCTAATTCCACCAACTTTGCTTTTGAAAAATAAAATCTAAGACAGTTTGTTTCTGGGATTTAGGAATGAGATGTGAACAAGAGATTTTTAAACCAGACGTAGAGAAAAGCAAGCTAAGACATCAAGCTGGGCCCAGGAAGCAGCCAGCTGGTGGTTACCACCATCTCTCAGGTGCCTCATTGATAAACACAGGGCTGACTCCACAGCCTGGCAAAGTGACGCAGCAGGAAAAGCACTTCCTTGGTATAATATGCACCTCCCAGATGTCTAGAACATTCTGACAGGCAATTCCCTATTTCCCCACTGTTCTTTCAGGCCAAGTCTTCCCAACCCACCCCTGGAAACATTTGCCAGGACAAAAGCAATAGGGCAGACCTCAGAGAAGGGTCAGCTGCTGGAATCTTCTCCTGGTAGAAGAGCTCAGCTAAACCGCGGCTGGTGAACGAGCCCAGGCTTGCCGTGCTCCATCTTCTGTGCTGAGAGTCGCATGAGTCATGTTTTTCCAGAACCACAGGGAGGGTGCGGCTGCGGGGCCCAGCCCTGCCGCAGATGCCATCTTGCAGAGTCAAGAGGAAAATTCTTCCCCAGTTTTCCTCCTGTTGCCAAGGGAGCCTGTTGTCACAAGCAGTTTTGTTTTTTTGGGTGTGGGTGTTTACCCCGGGTGGAGACTTCCTGCTAGAGAGCTGGTCTAAGAAGCCATTCTCAGTTCTGGTACTCTGGCCACCTACCTCCACTCTCTACTTCAGAGGCCAGGGCTGACAGGAGGCCACCTGGGGCTCTTGGGCTGTGGTTCCCCCTCACCCTGGCACCATTGGCAAGAAGCTTCTTCTCAAAAGCTTCACAAAATCCCCACCAAGTTCTCAGGTCTCACTTGGCCTTGGCAGACGGGGCAGTTCACTGGTTGGCTTTACCCTGTGCTTCGGGAGACCCAGGTTGGGGCCTGCTCTGTGGGGGCAGCCAGTGGGCAAATACCCCAACCAGTCGGCACAGCCAGTAAACTACCCTAAACAAAGGTAATAAAAAAAAAAACTTTTTTCCTACCTCTCAACCCAAGAGTAAAATGGGTGGACTATCTATACCCTTTGGTCTTGTTGCCATGCAATTATGTACAGTGTATTGTTCTCCGCACAAGATTTTGTTTTTCATTATTTTGCAACTACTTGTTTCCAATGAATACACCATGAACCATCATTAACTCCTTATTCCAGCATAGATATTTTTGCTTACGAAATACTTCAACCCTCCAGGCCCCTGGTGACAGAGAATAACAAAACCATGACACACGCCCTTCAAGCCACCGCGGGCAACCCGGCTTAACCGTTTTAATCAACTTGCTCCCAACCATTTTAAAAAATAATAAAATCTCAGCAAGGTTTCTAACACAGCCACTGTAGGCACAGCTCAGCGTGCTGTTCTCCGGGACCGCGTGCCCACGTGCGGGCGTCGGTCGTTCCGCGGAGAGGCCAGGGTGGGCCTCGCTCCCGGCCGCCCCGCCCCCACCCCCGCGGGCGCTGACGTCACCGCCGCCGAGGAGTCACGCGCCGCCACCCCGCCCCCACCTTGCAGCCCCGGCGAGTGATGCGCCCTCTGCAGGGATCCCTCCGCCGCCGCTTGGAATTTTCCAGACTCTGCCGGCCCTTCTTTCGGAGTTCTGCAGGGGTGGGGTAACCTGAGGCGTCCCCTGCGGTTCCCCTCACCCCCTTGGGATAGAGGCCTGAGCCTGCCTCGCCCACCCAGTTCCCTCTCGGGGATCCGGTTCCCCAACAGAAGGAAAGGGGACTTCTCCCACGTGGAATCTGCTCTCCAAACGTGACTTTGAGATCTGTCCTCCATATCAGGCAGCGCTGCTAAGGGGGAAGGGAGGACTGCTGGGGAATTGGGTGGGGTGGACATTCCGGAACCCAGAACCGCCCCAAGACACCGCGTAGGGCAGGGTCGGGGAGGAACTTATTTCCGATGGCAGTGGAGGAATCGTCCCGCTGAGTAAGGTCACGGGTGATGCGGCCAGGGCTATAAAAGCAAAAAAATTTGTGGCCTGTCTTTCAGGAGTTAGCCACAGGGAGGGCTGCGCTCTATCTTGTTTGGGGGAGGAAGTGGCCAGATTAGGGCCTCAAGCCTCAGCTGAGGGTGATGGCAGGGTTAGATGAGACTGACGGAGTTGGGGGTACGAGGAGAGGGAAGGCCAAAGAGGAGACTAGGTTTGGGGACGACTGCTGGGGAAAGCTGCGTGGCAGTGTCCCCAGGAACGCAGGGGGAGGACTACAAGGCCAGGCTGCCCGCCGGAGAAGGGGGACTTGAGCTCAGGGAGGGTGCCACTCCTACATTGGCCCAGTGGATCCGCAGCACCCTGCTTTGTATGGAGGCAGAAAGGCAGAGCTTTAGAAGGGGTGGAGGAGAGAGGGGTCTCTGCTGGAGAAGACGTGGAAGTCGGCAGCTGATGTCCTGGAGATGGATCAGGGAGGAAGGCCGTGGGTGCAGGGCCGCAGGTGGGCTGCGGACTGATCCTGAAGTTGTCAATACCAGCAGTCCCCGTTTTTTTCTAGACAAAGGGTTGTGAACCCACCTGGGGATGAGGCCTGGTCTTGTGGAAACTGAACTTAGCTTCGCGGGGCTGACAGCTCTGGCCCAGGGTGGTATGTAATTTTGGTTCGCCTGGGACCGGTCCAGGCCAGGCCCAGCATGGTGGATCCCAGGTGTGTGTGGGGCCAGACCCCTGGTCAGAGGAGAGGGTGGTCTCCGGAATAAATCAGGAGGTAAGGTGCCACCCTAAGCGCTTACTGCTGTGGCACCTAGTGTGTCTTGGCAGGGGGGCTGCCGAGGCAGGATGTGTGCCTGCGGAGGAAATTGACCCACCCTTTATTTTCCAGGTGGCAGTGCTTCCCTTTGGACTTCTCTAGGTTCCGTGCTAACTTCTGTGACCTCACTCTGCCCCTCCTACCTTTACCTCTCAAGGTTAACCGTTCACTTAAAACATTGCTTCTGGTAATCTGGTAAGCTTGGGAAAATTGCTCCGTCCCTGTTGGAGCCGGTATTGCTGGTAATGGAGGAGGATAGGCACTCCCCACTGAGACGCGGTGGGGCGGGTTGGTTTGCCTGCCTGTGGAGGTGGGATTGAACGTGCACGCTTGGGTGGGCCCGCAGCGATGGCACCAGCCGTATTACTGAAATGCTTCGTGGAACGCGGTTTGTTACTGTAGCGTTCATCATGGCGATCAGATGGCACCAGGAGAAATGGAGCGCTTGGCCAGTGAGTCGTAGCAGTGCAGGAGGGGAGACCCTGAAGGAGAGAGGCCGCCTAAATTGATGTCTGCAGATTGAATTTCCAGAGGCTTAGGAGGTGGAAATTCTCCAATGTCATGTTTCCAGGCCGTGCTCAGGAAGCCCTGTATTCAGGAGGCCACCACCTAAGGTTTTCAGATGAGCTTATGAGAGGGCGGTCTCTAAAAGTCCAAGCAGCTGCGTCCCGGGCCTTCAGCAGGTGTGCTGCTTTGAATGCTACGTGAGCGCCAACCTCCAGGCACCCCTCCTTTTCTAGGATGGAGGTTTTCAGATGCTGCATCTTCTGTGTTGAGCCTCCTGTCATATTAGTTCTGTGCTACGAACCTTGCTTCGAGAAGATTCTTAAGCTGTAGAACATTTTAACGTTGGTGCCACAACGCAGAGTGATGCCTTGTAGATGGAGCTTGCAGATGGAGCCCAGTGACCCACTCACCTGCCCGCCTGCCTGCCTGTGTATTGGCCAGAGGAATTATTAGTGTGATGCTGTAACCTGTGTGTTGGAAAAGTGTTCCAGCTTGAAATGCCTTCAGCAAATACTTACACGAGCAGACTGGCAAATTAGTTGGGTGTTGGGGGGTCATTGTGTTCTGTGGTCTGGGAGGGTACAGGTTGATCATGCCCAGATTCTTTTAGACATGGCAAGTCTAGTTTGGGCATTCCGATTGCGTTGCAGATAACAAGGGAACGGTGGGGGTACTGGTATTAATCTGTGATTCATTTTTTACTTTGTTTTTTTAAGTTGAAATTTGAAAGGAATCTTGGTGTTAATGGGAGGAGCCTGGGGTTAGGGCACTGGCATGGAGTGGGGGGAAGGTGGAGACCAGGGGGAGGGTTGGTTGGGTGTGTGTTGCAGAGGGTGGGGCGTGGTCAGAGGTTGTGGGTTTGAAGGGAATTCTTGGTGAAAAAGACCAGTATAGTAGAGCTCTGGGGAATGTTGTAGACTCATGGGTGAATAATATCACTAGTTAGTACCTAGTGATACTGTAACGCTGGTTATGTTGTCATTGGAAGCACAAAAGCTGCTTGGAAACTTTCTAATAGTGCTTAGACCTCTAAAGTGAAGGGGACAAAGCAAAACTTTTGCTTTGTTGCAAGGTGGGGAAACTGAAAAGGTGTTAACTGAAAACCTGAGTATCAGTCACTTGAAAGTTGGCTGTCAGAAACTTCCATCAGCAGATAACATCCTTCACTGCTTTGCAAACTTCTTAGATGGTTCATCTGAAGCTGTGAAGGCATGCAATATTCAGGAGCAGTAAGTCTTAGAAGACTAAATGCCCAAATTGTGGGCTTTTATTAAAAGTATGTAAGATGAGATGGTGTGCACTTGAGATGTACTCTTAATGGGTTTGGAACATTTGTTTGCAGAGATTTTGTGACTGAGAATTCTGAGCAAAGTGAAAATGCAATGATTTCTAAAGGAATTTTTTTATGTTACTTCATGCCATGCCACTGTGGTCATTAACAGCAAAAGCTTTTACTTACTTTTTTCAGTCTTTGTAACAATGGAATGACCTTTTGTGGTCACTGTAAAATTAATACCTGGTAGCAAACAGTCCATGTACCCTTGCTTAAGGTTGGAGTTAATATGTTACATCTTTAGTTTTAATGTTTGTGCTTTTAATGACCCAGTACTAGGGGGTAACCCCGCCAAAATCAATTTCAGGAACGAGCAAAACGGGTGACTGGTTGGGAGGGAACTTTACCACATGTGGTCTGTTTGTAAAAATTCGGAGAAAATTGTCCTTTATGACCCTACTTGTGCATCTGTTGAATTGCTAGATCAAGTAATACCAATAGCTTTATTACATGCTGCTCCCCTTACATTTCATTTAAAAAATTTAAATCCCTAATACGCCCTGCTCTTAGGGTTTTTCTGGATTCTTTTTTCATGTTTAAAAATGTTGGCAAGATAGTTCAGTTAATGACCAGCTGCGTGTGGTATAGTTACTGTCATTAATTTAAAGAACATCAGTCTTACCTGTTATGGGGAAATACGTTCTGGGTATGCTGTTTGAGAAATTGCAACTGTAAAAGGAGGTAAAGTGCTTGTATGTTGCTCTGTATGGTAAATGATCCGGTTAAGTCATGTACATGATTACTAATCAGTTTTTCTTCCCCTTTACAGCACAAATAAAGGTTTGAGTTCTAAACTCATTAGAATTGTATTGCTATGTTACGCTTTTTTACTTTTTGTAAATCCGGTTACCCCCATAATGAGGGTTGGATGTATCTTCATATCATAGATTTATGTATAGTTTCACTTTTCAGAAGCTCCAAATGATGGAGGTCATTCAGGGAAGCATGGGAATCTCAAATGGGACTGGTGGGTCCTGAATGGGCTGCAGCCTGGTCGGTGGGGAGGAGGCTCCGCTCACTGTTCCAAGTGTGTGATGGGTGAGGCCAAACCACCCAGCCTGTGGAGGACGCTGAAGGTCAGGGAGTACTTTGTAATATCCTGGAACTTCACCTAGGTAGATTGCCAAATGGTATTGTCAAAAAGGAGACCCATTTTTGTTTGCTTAGGGTAAACAGTCTAAATAAAATGTGTCATTTTGTCTTTGGGAGCTGGAGTGTCTCTGGGATTTGGGTCTGAGCACAGTTCTCACAGAGGGGCTTTGGCTTAAATGTTTTTCTTGTGAGGGACAAATTTGGCCATTTACATCATACAGCGAAGTGCTGTGCTAAGCAGGCCAAGGCTCTGTAGGGCGGGAGGAGGAGCGCTGGGAGTGCGGAATGTGCGCTCCAAACTGGGTCTGCGTCCTGGGTGGGCAAGTGGCAGCAGCTTTTCACCCTGGTTGCTAATTATTGTATTGCTGTGGCGCATTTACTCTTGGCCCCTAAGGTTTTGCCTCACGGGAGATAAACTTTGGAGTCAGAATAGAAACCACTGCCAGCCTCTGCCAAGGCCTCTGGTCAAAGGCTGTGGTAAGAGGAGCTTACCCGGGAAGGGAGGGTAACAGGTGGCATAGGCGAGAGCCGTGAGGGTGGGAGAGCAGCCCGGAGAGTCCCAAGAGCAGTGGGGAGGGCCCTCCCGGCTGCCCTCCTCGGTCTGGTCCGGTTTGCCTTGTGGGTCCTTGTGAACTCTTCTTGGGTTTGCTACTGAGAAACAAGTTAGCTACGGGGAAGAGGGAGGCTCTGAGCCGGCCAGCAAGCTGCCTGTCCAGGGTGCATGGCTCTGCCAAGAGTGGGCACCACTGTGTGCAGGCATGAGGATCCTTCCTGCACGCTACCCTGTTCCTTGATCCCCCAGAACAACCCAGGTCTCCTTTCCTAACTTACCCTTTTTCTGTGCTTTTTATTTTTTACCCCAGCCCCTGTCTGCCCTCCCCTCTCTTCAGAATTCATTTTTCTGTTTTTTTTATACCGTTATTATAAAACTTGATTACATCCTTGAGGTAACTGCTATAAATGCCTCTGTGTAAATGGTATTGTTTCCTAGCAACTGTAGCAAACTGATAATTTTTCCACAGTGGTATAAATGTTCAACATTGGAAGGGATGGAGTGGGTTTTGTTGATACAGAGCCTGAGAGCAGGTCCTAAAAGCTGCACTCACGGCCCCCTGGCCTCCACCCAATCTAAGGCTCCTGAGGTCCTTTGGACTCCGGAGCTTTACCTGTTCTTTATCCTCAGGTCGGGTGGGATGTGTGGCAGGTGTTGACCGCGGTGCTGATCCTTCGTTGCTCATCAGTTTGCATCCTCATGCATACATGTGAATTCAACCTTCCTCTGAATTCCAAGTGGCAGTGGGTGATGCAGGGAAACTCATGGAGTGGGCTTGAAGCAATTAGGTAGAGAATGGTGATCTGGAGCAAATGAAAAGTAATGCTGCACCCTGTCCACCGCCCTTGGTTTCTCTACTGACCATGGACATACGGGACTTCTAGGAACTTTTATGCCCAGCTGCCCTCTCTGTGTGTACTTAAGTTCTGGAGGAATCTGACCTTGGGCAGTACTAGTTATCAAAGGAAATACCAAAAAGATTTAAAGATATTTGTGACGTGTTTTAAATGTTCATATTTAACACACAAAAAATACTGATGCAGACTGGAAATGGCAGGAGGAAGATAGCAAAATAACCAAAAATGACAAAGATGTGACAACGTGCATCCCTGGGAGGGTGGCCTTGGCCTCACTGAGGGTGGGGGTGTCTCCACTACCTCTGGCCTGCTGGGTGGGACTGTGCCTGCTGCCCGCTGGCCACCCCACTCTCCAGGCACCTCAGCTGTGCACCGCCTTTGGTCCCTTTCTTTTAAATAGCTCTTAATGGAGTTCTCATGTGGAAAAAAGGGTTTATTGTAAGATTTACAAATAAGAAAATGGAAAAAACAATCGTGCATTCATTGTTATTGGCATACTTGCTTCTACAGTTTCCTCTATGAACAGGAAAATATGTTTTTTTTTAACAAATGGGATTATATTATAAAATGTTTTGCATCTCTTTTCACTTCCTATATAGTGAACATCTTTTCCTGTCATTTGAAGCATCTTTTGTAGTGGCGACCATGTTCTGTTGTATGGCTGTATCAGTTCAAACAATCTCATTTAGAAGACATTATTTTCCAGTTGTATTTTTCTCTTAAGAAGTAATGCTGTGATGACCTTCTCAGACTTTATCACATCTGATATTATTTATGATACATGAATACACTCCTACACATGAAATGCCTGTGTCAAACTTCTTTAGACTCAGGTTGGTAATGCCATATTGTCTTCTGGGGAGATGCAGGCTACTGTGGGTGTGAGCGCTACTTTGCTGCTAGTAAGAGACTGAACGTCTATGTGTTTATTGGCCATTTGCGGTTTGTGTGTGTGTGAGTGCATGCATGTGTGACTTTGCACTTCTTAATTGCTCATTTTTCTGTTGGTGGTTTTTTAAGAGCACTTACATATTAAGGATATTAATCCTTTATATTTGATGCAAGTATTTTTTTCCACTTTATAGATCACCTTTCATTTTGTTTGTTGGTTTTCAACCAAAAGTTACTTGGTTTTTCTGAGGTTGCAACTATGGCTTTTCTGTATGTGGTGTTTCACTTTAGATCTCTCCAGCCCAAAAGTATATATTATTCTATATTTTCTTATGGCACTTATATGGTTACATTTTTTACACTTAAACCTGTAATCCACCTGGACTTCACTTCAGTCTCTGGGTGGGTGCTCACGCCTTCAGAACCCCCAGGGCTTGCTCCTTCCTGGTGACTGCCTCCTTGTGGCCGGATGATGGAGTGGCAGAGAGCCATGAGGGCTGTCACAACGGGACAGGTCATTGAAGAATTGAAGATCTGGAGATAGGCAGGTATTGTCTTCTAATAGGGTTGGGTTTTGCTCTTCCATGACTCCCCATTCCCCCATCCTAACTGTTTTGACCTATGGCAACCCCAGCACGTTGGGGGGATCAAAAGCTTGTGCAGAAGGATGCATCTGGGTTCTACTCCTGACTTGGGCAGTTGGCAGCTTTATGGCTGGGAGCAAGTTATATGACCTTGCCAAACCTCATCTGTGAAATATGGGTAAATGTATTTGACACCCAGGTGCTCTTCACTGTGTATTTACGATGATTCCTTCCTCTCCTTCATTGTCCAGCCTCAGATCTAGCCACTTTCTCCGGGTTCCTCCTCTCCTCCCTCTGTATGCCCGCCAGCCTTGCTCTGGGCCCTGTATATAGTGATAATCAGTGTGTCTATTCTGGTTTTACATTTAATTTTGTTTCCATTCGCATTCCCCTATATCAGCAGAGTCCACAAACACACTGGGAGTGGCTTTTTCTCAGGGTTGTAGTTCTCCCTCAGGAATTCCATGGATGGCCTTCCAGAGGTGAGTGCTCCAAACTTATGTATATTTTTCTGTGGAGAGAATTAAGTTTGTTGAAGGGTCCATGACCTAAAAAAAAAATATCATGAATGAATGACTGTGTTATTTATCCCACGGGCTGCTTGCTTAGGCTCCTAAGTTGTGAACAGTGTTCCACTTTAGGTTGTGCTGCTGTGTGCAGCTCTGTGAACCTGGGGTACATGTCTGTTTCCCAGAGTGGCAGTGCCCAGTCAGTTGGTTTTGTAACTCCTGTCACAGACTCAGAAACTCTCCAGAAAGCTTGCACTTCCTCTTGTGAATATATCCATTTCCCTACATCATTACTGATATCAGGCTTTTTCAATTTTATTTACTCTTCAGAACTTTTTGAAAAATTTGTGGTAAAATACACAAAATTTGCCACCTTTACCGTTTTTAAATGTACAAATTAGCAGTGTTAAGTATATTCACATTGTTGTGCAACCAATCTCTAGAACTTTTTCATCTTGCAAAACTGAAACTCTATGCTCATTAAACTCTCCATTCCTTCTGCCCTCCCCTCCCCTAGCCCCTGGCAATAGCCTTTTTACTTCGTCTCTATGAGTTGACCACTCTAGCTACCTCACACATACTGAGTGGAATCATACAGTATTTGTCTTTTTGTGACTGGCTTATTTTACTTAGCATAATGTCCTCAAGGTTCCTGTATGTTACAGCATGCATCAAAATTTTCTTCCTTTTTAAAAGAGCTGCATAATACTCCATTGTATGTATATACCGTATTTCGTTTGTTCATCCGTCGATGAATGCTTGCATTGCTCCCGCCTGTTGGTTATTATGAAAATACTGCTGTGCACATGAGTGTATGAATCCCTCTTTGAGACCCTGCTTTCAGTTCTCCTGGCTGTGTATACAGAAGTGGTATTGCTGGATCATATGCTATTTCTATTTTTAATTTTGGGAGAATGCCATACTGTTTTCCAGAGCAGCTGCACCATTACATTCAAGGATTGCAAGGATTCCAATTTTCCACATCTTTACCAACACTTGTGATTTTCTGTTATTTTGAGTAGCCACCCTCAAGGGTGTGAGGTGATTTTGTTGTGGTTTTGGTTTGCATTTCTTTGGTAATTAGTGATGTTGAGCATCTTTTCATGTGCTATTGGCCATTTGTATATCTTCTTTGAAGAAATGTTTTCTCAAGTCCTTTGCCCATATTTTAAACTGGGCTATTTTGTCTTTTGTTGTTGATTTGTAAGGCTTCTTAATATAGTCTGGGTATCAATCCTTTATCAGATATATGATTTACCAATGTTTTCTCCCATTTTGTCGTATGGTGCCTTTTCACTCAATTGATTGTGTCCTTTGATGCCCAGAAGTTTTAAATTTTCAAGTAATACAGTTTACCTATTTTTACTTTTGTTGCCTGTGCTTTTGGTGCCCACAGCCAAAAAATCATTGCCAAATCCAATGTTATGAAATATGTTTAGAAGTCTTAATTTCTGTGTCTGTAATTATTAGCTTCTGGCTGTTGTACTACTTGATTGACCATCTGTACTTTTCCTCTTTGGCCACTTACCATATGAAATTTCCATATTGATTTGCATAATGATCATAAATTCTCTGTAGAGTTGAGAAGGTAAGTTTTTGTCAGTTATGATTGTCTAACTTATTCTCATTTTCCTTTTAATTGTTGGCAGAAAAAGTATCCCCAAGGACTTCTAAGAGATTAGTCCAACAATCTAATAATAACTAATAAGTCTGTTGGTTTTGCTTCTCATTACTTTTTCTTTAGTAGCTAAGCATGCATGTACTCACACAGTTTTCACCACTTAAGGGGTTATGAATCCAGCCTAGGAGTGGATCTAAGTTAACTGTTTACACTGAGAAAGCTGAAACATCAAACTTCTATTAAGTAAATGCTGTCTTTGCTCTTTTGCTCCACAACTGTTGATATTAGCTTATTATCTACCTGAATCTGCTTCTGGAATTTTTAGCCTCTGGGTATTGTTGTTTCTGATCAAATACATCAAATTTTAATGAATATTACTGTTTATTATGTTTTAAAATCTAGTAAGTAGAGGCTATGATACTCTGTAAAGCAAAAATATTCCCTCCTCTTTGGAACCTCCTCAGAGCTGGGGTGATATTTGGGTCAGGACATTTTCTTTTACTTTCTTCCTTGATGTCTCTAATAATGTGGCAAACATTTCTGAATCTTCTATTTATTATGAAAACTGGGGCTTTAGACAGGCACTTCCTTTACCTACATGGTCGTCTCACCCTCCCATCCCCCTGCCTACCTGTGTCCAAGGTAATTATCATCCTGAAAACTAAGTTTATATTATTTTCAAAAAACCTTACCTAAATGTGTTTTCAAAGTATATATTTTCATTTCAGTTGTTTTTAACCTTTATGGAAAAGGCATTATAGTGGTGGTTGTTGTTTCCCAACAAAAGCAGATTTGGTTTATTGAATGGTTTCGTTAAATGAGTCTATGAAGGCAACAAACTGAAGCACAAGCGCCATCTCACAAGAGGCACAACACCCAGAGTTAGTGCTAAATGTACACTTAAGGGCTGCTGGGAAGCCACCATGGTTTGAATTCAGTTTGTTTTTTTAAACAGCAAACGTTGTTAAACAGTGTAAGGAAACCATAATTCAGAAAGTTTTTAATGTGGAAAAAGATACTCAACATGTACTGTTAATGCAAAAATAATTTAAACAGTTCAGTAGCACTAGTTCAATTCTCTAAGCTTCAGTTATTTCATCCACAGGAGGGAAAAAAATGAATAGTAAATAAAACTACTTCTCTTCTTACTCTTCATGGGTGAGTTAAAAGATCTCAAATTATTAAACCAAAATAACCAAACAATAATGTGCTGCATTCGGTTCCCTCATTTCTCTGGCAGGAAGTGTCATTTCATCTGTCTTAGGTGGCCTGTGTCTCATTTACTTGGCACCTTCTTTGTTCTACCCTCACTCTGACCATTTACCCAAGAATTATAAGCAGAGAATAAATAAGTAAACAGTTTTGAAGCAGGGCTTGGAACCCCTGCTCTTTCCATTTCTACCTTCTAAAGCCTTCAGAAAAGCCCTTATGTTTTTTTGGGGGTTTTTTTTGGTATCATTAATCTACAATTACATGAGCAACATTATGTTTACTAGGCTCCCCCCATCACAAAGTCCCCCCCCCCATTACAGTCACTGTCCATCAGCCTAGTAAGATGCTGTAGAGTCACTACTTGTCTTCTCTGTGTTGCACATCCCTCCCCCAACATTATACATGCTAATCGTAATGCCCCCTTTAAAAGCCCTTATATTTTAAATAAGCTTCTGGGGTTTTTCTCATTTAATATGATGTTAAGATTCATTCTTTGCCAGTGTGTACTGCATTTGGTTTGCTTGCTGGATAGAGTCCACTGTGTGACTCTCTTACAGTTAATTCATCAATTTTCCACATCTAAAGAAGATGTTGCACTGTTTTTCTTTTTCTTTTCTACATATATGGGGAAGCATTAACTTCTATATAATACTATTGTACACTGTATGTCACTATTGACTTGCCTTTTTTGTCTAACAATAGGGAGATTCATATTGGAAACAGAGAACCATCATTCGGTTACTCAGCATAGTGTTCCTTCACGTGAACTGGCCATGGGTTACTTAGCTGTTCTGACACTGATGGACATTTGCACCCTTTCAAATCTCTTCAAGTTTCAAAGAATACTGTGTGATCGTTGTCCTTGTAGGACATGCGTGTTTCATGGGGTAGGTGCCAAGAAGTGGCATGCCGAGTCATGGGACGTGGATCAGACTTTCTCTCTATTCTGCTCCATTCTCCAGGGTGGGTACACAAATTTGCGTACCTGACGATGACAGTATCTTTTTGTCCACATCCTTTCCAATGCTCTGTATAGCGCCTTTTGACTTCTGCCAGTTCCCTCCTTTAATCTGTCATGTATTCAGTGACCCACATAGACTTGAATTGGTACAATGGGTTCTTGGCATCTGAGGGTTTAACACGTGTAGTTTGGTGCTGATAGGGGCCACAGGATCAAAAACACAATAGTTATCATTTTATTGAGGTGTAATTTTTTTATGCCAAATGTTCTGCATCCATGTCACACATGGCTTTGTTGTCTGCTTCTCTGCATTGCTGCAGCTCTTCTGAAGGGACCTACAATTTGCAGATTTACGTAAGTTCATGGCTAATGTTACTATACTCTGTAATGTTGTAATGGGACTATGAGGTGTATGTTTGTGGCAGAATTTATTTTCATCTTTTTATAAGCTACTACTTTTGTATTTAAAATTTAAACACTACAGAACACAATGTACAAAATAAAAGTTCTCTGTAATTCCTCTCCCCATCCCCAGATAACTGCTAATGACAACTTCATTTATGTTTTCTTCAGACATTTTCCCTCCAGGAAGTACTAAAATTTATCCTATTATTATTATCTGCTCTAATGTGGAATCATACAAGACAGACTGTTTTGTAACTACTTTATTATTTTCCTGGCTCCATAATATTTAATCTTGACGTGTTCGTAATAATTTTAACCATTTTCCTATTTATTGATAGGCCTTTAGGTCATCCGTTGGGCTCTCTGGCCGTAGCACACAGTGCAGCAGCGAGCTTCCTGCCGCCTGCGCTGATGCTCGCCTCAGGGGAGTAACGCTGGGAGGAGTGAGAGCTCCGTATTTGCAAAGCAGCAGGTGTCCGCAGCCCCTCCCACCCACCGCAGCACCGCGGCTCTGCCGGCCCTGCGCTGTGTGGGTCTGGGGTTCTCAGTCCTGTGAGGTGGATTGAGGGTTTCTGCTGCCAAAGTAGAATAATGCTGGCCCTCTTGACGTGCGGTGGAATCTAGCTAAAACTGTTTACTTGCTAAAACTGCCTGTCCATACCAGAATTCAGTATGAGATGGTGTCTGACTTATTTAGCACAAAACAAGAATGGACCTAACCAGACTCAGAGTCTACTTCCTGGCGTTTCTCCTAAGCAGATCTAAAGCAACTATTCTGAGAAAGCAACTGTGACATTTGCAAAAAGTGGCGTTTAATTATTTATCTTGTTTGTTTGGTCTGTTGAAATCTTACCTGGCTTCTGCCTGTAGGCGTTTCTAGTCCTCCGTGGAGAAGGCCCGCGTTCGCTGGGGCAGGTCGGCTCGCCCCTGCCTTTCTGCTTGCACAGCCATGGGTGCTTTCCATCGAAGCACAAGCTCTCTCTCCCTAAGAGGCCACCAATGCCAGGAGCACAGGTGTGAACCCATTCCGGCTGTTCTCGCCTCACTGGGTCACAGGGAATGTTAAGCTGGGAACTGAAAGCCCCGATTTGCCCCTGCAGCCTTATGCTTACCTGTCTCAGCCTCTGGGGGATTGATGCACCCCCTTACTCGGCCGTCGATGTGGCTGCTGTGTGACCTGCTCCCTGTGTGTCAAAGCAAGACCCAGCCTCTGCTCTGTGCTGACCCCAAGAGCAAAGGCTCTGCTGTTTTCTTCCAATTTATTTAACTTACAGGTAATACCTGCACATGTTAAACACTCAAACCCTGTAGGAGACACAGTGGTGTCTCTCTCTCTCTCTAAAATAAATACGTATGTTTATACTTACCAATGTTTTCTTTTATATGTTCTGGATTTTATGAGTAGTTCAGAAAGGCTAATCCAGCTCAAGGTTATTTTGTGTTAAACCTTATGTTTTGTACCAATTCTTTAAAGGTTCTGTTCTTATTTTAATCTTAGATGTATCTGGACTTAATTTTGGTATAATGAATGACTTAGGAATGGCCAGCCTCTTGTCCCTACACCATTTACTGATGCATATATCTGTCCATCATTGATCTTCAATTAATGTGCCAGTTCCAGTTTTAAATACTGTAGTTCTGTGCTTTATTACATGGTAAAGATAGCCCTACTTCATTTTACTTTTCCAGAATTTTTCTGGTTATTTTTGCACATCCACTTTCACATCTCTATGATGTCTTCCTGCTTTTGTCTTCCTATGCAAGAATAAGGTACGTCCTTCCATTTCCATATGTTTCATTTGGCTTTGTAATATACAGAAACTGTGGCCAGCTAGGCTGGTCTTGGTCTGTCTGCAACTACTTTATTATTTTCATGCTCCAAAATATTTAATCTTGTGCATGTTGTTGTAGTAATTTTAGCCTTGTCCCTATTGATGTGTATCTGGATCTCCTGTCCCACCTCCTGGCAGCCCCCACACCCGTCATAACGCCCACCTCCACCACAGAGCACTTTCTTTTACTTGCTGTGCCTAGTGGTTACTTATTGCTGTCAAACTGGTAATGTGCAGTTCAGTGAACTTTACAGATGAAATGCTCCTAAACACACTGTCTTACTAAAAATGCCAATGTATTTATGCAAACTCAATGTATAGAATGAAATGGGCATGTTCTAGAAGGTCACATTCTAGGAGAAGAGTTGGACTAGCAGGGTTTGTGTTCTGAACCTCTGCCCCTGCGTGGCGGGCTCTGTGTGCCTGGGGAGTTTGTGCACCCATAAAGGCTAAATGGAATCCTCTTCTGGGGACCTGCACTAACCTCATGCTCAACCCCTGAACCACCTTTTTCTCCTGTCCACAACCCACTGGAACTATTTATAAAACATATCTCATGCTTTCTACCTTACCTTTCTTACTATACAGACCAGAATTTGCCATTTCTTCATTGCCTCAAGACCGTCGTGTGCACATCGTCCTGTTCAGCACACAGTAATTCCTTCAGGGGCTGCTGAGGTGGGGCCTGTGTGTCTCTTCAGTCTGCTCACCAGCCTGGCCCTTCTGGTGACGGGACAGCTGAGGCTTCTCAGAGTCCTCCCACCGTGCCATACCTGGGCTGGCTGTAGGCGTCTGTAGTAGAGGCCCAACCAAAAGGGCTGGGAAGCAAGCCAGCCAAGCCATCACCTCACTTTACTGTTACACAGAGGTCAGAGGTGGCTTGAGTCTGCTTCAGAAATAATGTGTATGGGCTTGCTTCTTAACCAAACACTGTTCTGGTTTCTGATTGGTATTTTTTTCTGCATGTTGAAATAGGATGCTTTTCTCTGTTTTCAAAGGCATTGTTTTGCACGAATCTGATTATTTCCTTGATCTAATTTCTTAGCAGTGACATTACTGGCCCAGAGGGTGTGACCAGTGGGAAGGCTTTTGACTAGATGGCCAAGCACCCTCCATAAAGGCCGGCCTGGCTCAGCCTTCCCCAGCGAGGCAACAGCAGCGCTTCCCCACAACCTTGGCCTGACCAGTTTCGAAGGCAAAAAACAGCCTCAGTGTTTTGATTTGCACCTTTTGATTCTGAAGGAAACCTGTATTTGTCAGCTGATCTGTGTGTCTGCTTTGTGCTGTAGTTAAATTTTCACTTCCTGAGAGCTCTTCCCTTGCCAGCCGTTACCCTTATATATTATGAAAGTCTTCCTAGTAGTGTGCCTTTTAAATGTACATGTTGGATCTTGGGGGGACTTCTAAATCTTCTAATCAAATATATCTTTTATTGTCGTGGTGTTACTGGTGTTATCCTGTATTTTCCTCTGGTTCCTTTGTGATTTCATTTCTGACATTCAACACTTTATCCACCTAGAAGTTGTTTTGGTGGACAGTATGAGGTAAGAATCTAATCCAGTTATTTCAAAATGGCTAACCAGTTTCCCCAGCATCATTTATTGAGTAAATTCCACTTTCTCTACTGATTTGAAATGCCACCTGTTAATTAAGGACTGAATACTTTAAGTCTGTTTCTGAACATTCCAATCTGTTCCACCAAACTGTCTTTTCTTTGCCAACCCAACCCAATGTAATTACGTTAGCTTTATAATATCTGATTCTACTATATTGTAATACAGGCCCCATCATTCTTTTTTAGAGCATTTAAATTTTTATTGGAATTGCATTACATCTATAAATATGTTATGATATTGAGACTTCCTATTGAGGAACTGTCCTCTCTGTTCAAGACTGGATGATGTTTCACATTCCTCAGGAATTTTAGACTTAAAATTAGTTATAGAAATGTTACATTATGTATTGTAGTTAGATATATTTTTCTATTGCATTTCTTTATTATGGTAGCATATGGTAAGACTTGTTTTATGTGTGTGTGTGTGTGTGTATGTGTGTATTTAAATAAATATGCTGAGCTTGAATTGTAGGGCCAGTTGGGAGGCAATATATAGCATCTTGGCTAAAAGGGCAGGCTTTTGAGTCAGATGATCCTGTTCTAATGCAAGACCCACCTCTTATTTATTTTCTGTGTGATCATCTCCTACCTCGGTTCCCCATCTGTAAGAAGGGATAATCACATTATCTGCTAAGAATTGGAATCAGTGCTTCGTAACTTTTTATGGCTAAATAATACTCCACATTCCACTGCATGACTATACCACCTGTTTACCCATTCTTCAGTTGGACATTTGGGTTGTTTCCTCTTTGTTGGCTATAATGAATAATGCGTCTGTGAGCTTTTGTTTGAACATACGTTTTAAATTCTTTTTGGTATACATCTAGGAGCAGAATTGCTGGGTAATATAATAACTGTGTTTAACTTTTTGATGAATAGCCAAACTGTTTTCCAGTGTAGCTGTACCATTTTACATTCCCACCAGAAATTTGTGAGGATTCCTCCATGTTCTCAACAACACCTGTTCTTATCTATCTTTTTGATTATAGCCTTCCTAATGGGTATGAATTGGTACCTCATGGAGTCTTGGTGTGCATTTCTCTGGCTAAGGATGGAGGTCAAGCACCTTTTCATGTATTTGTTGGCTATGTCTATATCTTTTTTGGAGAAGTGTCTATGCTGGTCTTTCGTCCACTTTTTAATTGGGGATTTGTCTTTTTATTATTGAGTTTTAGAGTTTTTTTTCATTAAAAAATTTTTATTTTAGGTATAGTTGACATAATATTAATTTCAGGTGTAAAACATAACAGTTCTTTATATATTCTGTATACTAGATCCTTATCGGATGTATGGTTTGTGCAGATATTTTATCCTATAGCTGTGGGTTGTATTTCCACTTCATCGTATCTTTTGATATAAAATATATTTATATTTTAAGTGACTGAATTTAGGGAAAAAGAAAAAAGGACTGGCTGTCCTCAGGCATGGCAAAAAACCTCAAGTTGCTGTATGAATGATTAAGATTTGGGAAGGTGGTCCCTGTGAGACCACAGTTGTCTGGAGGCAGAGAAAGAGGGCGACCCTTAACCAGGAAGTGGGCGGGGCGCGCTGCACCGGTGCGTCCGGTCGTGGGCGGTGTCAGTGGGCGTGGCCCGCTAGGTGTGGTGGGACCACCTACTGTGAGTTTGCTCAGAAGTGGTGGTTGTTTAAGTCGGTGGTAAATACTGGATTTATCCAAATGTCTTCTCTGCATCTTTTGAGATGAGCATCAGGTTTTTCTCTTGTCATCTTCTCATGATTTAATTGTATTAATGGAGTATGAAGCCCTCCTGTGATCGTTGAAACAAACACTCCCCGGCCAGGAGCTTTAGTCTGTCAAGACAGAAGTGAAGCGGAAGGTCCACTGGGGCTTGGGGCGTTGTAAGGCAGGTTTTGGTATCAAGGTATCAGGATATCAGGAAAGCCAGAGACAGAGCTGAGAGCAGTGGCTAAGAGCACACCACTGAGCCGGACAACTTTGTTTCTATTACCTGGTTTGCCACTTAATAGCATATGACTTGGGCCAAATTTCTTAAATTCTTGAAGCCAGTTTTCCTCAGTGATAAATTGGGGACAAACGTAGTGTTAGAACATAACTTGCGGTTTTCCTGAAGCTGCAACAGGTGGCATGGTGCAGGCGGTCTGAGTGAGGGGCGCTGCTGTGCCTGCCGGTTAGGACGGAGATAGGGCGGCCAGCCGGCCCCCGACCTCCCCTGCGCCCGCCGCAGAGCGGCGTGCCCTGCGCCACCCGGGCCACTGCCTCTTTTTGGAGGTTCAGCGGTTCTTTGAAGATTTTTCCATTTCTTCCTGAGTTACCGGGCTAGTCAGTATTTCGTTGTTTAAATATTCATTTGATATTCAGTTTTTCAAAGTTTTCTGAAAAAAATTGCCTTTTCATATGTATTAATCTACACTATCTTTTTACATTTTAATATCCTCCTTATGAATATTTTTCACTTTATTCCTAGTTTTTCTTTATCTTGAATAGACTTTAAAGAAATCTATTTTATTGGCCTTTTCAAAGAAACAGATTTAGATATAACAAGCAGTTTAACTGCTTTCATTTTGTAATTTATTAATTTATACTTTTATTTCATTAATTCTTTCCTCCTGCTTTCCTTGGATTCTGTGTTGTCCCTTTTTCTAGTCTTGCATCGCATGCTTCATTCATTCACGTTCTTCTCAGCTCCCCCTGCCCCACTGCCAGGACGGTGACCTCCGTGTGGAGCCTTCCCAAGGCAGGCTTCTGGTGCCACCCAGGAGGATGGGCTGGGGCCTGCAGGCACACGGAGGCGGTCAGCGAAGGGAAACAGCAAACTGCTGTTGCCTCATCCCCCATTTCCATCTCTAACGATCCCTCCAGCAACATCCTTGGCCGGACACTGAGCTGGTCCCACAGACACAGGCAAGCAAGCTGACTGTCCTCACCTTCATGGTGCCCCCGTGCTCATGGAGACAGGTCTCAGCTGGCGATCATACAAATCATGAACCGGTACAGTTGCAGTAACAGCCGCGAGGGAGAGCAGTGCAGCCCCAGAGTGAAGCCAGAAAGCCCTAGCCCTGGGCTCTCACTCAAGGCTAAGAGAAGCTGTAAGGAAGAGCATTCCCCGCTGAGAGAAGGGCATGAGCAAAGCCTCTGGGCTGGGACGGACCGGCTGGAGTGCAACGTGGGTCCGGGAGGCGACGGTCCATGGGGATTCAGGACATGCCCGTAGGGTGCCTGAAGGCCCCCCATCTGTATTTGGTAAAAGAGTTTGTTGTCTTTGTTTCCTGTACGTCTCATGGTTTCAGTTATGATGTATAATTTGGCTATAGTTAAGAGTATGCTTTAAAATTTCCAAGTGTTTGAAATGTTTAACTGTCATAATCAGTTTAATGAATGATTGGAAGTGACCTGTACAATTTCTGATGTTTTGAATCTATGTTTCCCTTTCTTCGTTGCTTAAGGTTTGGTGTGGCAATTTTTATGAATGTTCCATGGCACTCAAGAAGGTACTCTCTCGTCTTGGGGACATTTGGGCCCTGTCCCTCCTGTTATTTTTTGGGCCAGTCCAGCTGCACTGTGTCCTCATGTAACGAAGTGTGATGCCATTCTGCCCGGCACCTCAGCTTCTCCCCGCTGCCCTGAGCCAGTTTGCCAGCCTTGCTCCCTGTGTTCGGCTGCAGCGTTGCTGGCACACCCAAATTCCACAATGCCCCTCCAGTGTGGAGGGCCTGCTGCCTGGGGTTCACTGTCCGGCACTGGCCTGCGACTGCGCCCACCCCGTCCACAGTCGCTGGCTTCTCAGTTTGCATTTGACTGAAGTATGGTTGGGGTTATTTTCAGTTGTTGAGTTCTGAAACTGTTTCTATATCTCTTCTCTGCTTTCTGCCCAAATGCCTGTGTTTATTTTATGAGGTTGTGATTGGTAGTCATTTTTTCCACGTTAGGCTATATTGTGGGCAGTTATCCAGGCTGACATCACCTACCTGCACTGGCTGAGGCCTTCCAGGGTGTGAGCCTGTTACAGCCACCGCCATGTGGGCTGGTTCCAGCATTTTGTGAATATAAGTCACATTGTCACAAGTATCTTTGGGCATATCCCCTCTTAAGCCTCAAGGCTGCTTTTGGTTTGCGTTCCCGACTGGCCAAAGGGATTGGCAGTTGCCCTTTCACCTTGCTCACTGCCCTGTACCCTGTCCAGATGGTTCTAAGGGGCCAGTTTTGTACTCCTGTTTCCGCACCACGCTGCCAATGCAAGTTTTTGGTTTTGCTCACTGCGTGTGTAGTGGTTCCTTGAAGCCACTTTCTCACCTTTAAGCCAGTGGCGCATTTCCTAGTGTGGGCCACTCTCTGGGTTCCCCGAGGTATAAACCTTAAAGGTCTTGTCACTAACATACTGAATTAACTGTTTGCTCATCTTACAGACTATGTTTTGACTACCCCATCTCTGAGGCCTTCTGAGGCCGGAGCTTTGTTGCTTCGTCAGGTTGGGACTGGGATGGCTGTGCGCATTTCCCTCTGCTGCTGTGATGAGTAAGTGTCTGCCCTTTGTGGTGTGCGGGGCCTGCAGCCTGAAGGGAGGCTGTGAGGGAAGATGGGAGCTGGAGGTGGGGCGGTGGAGGGAGGGGGGCTGGAAGCCTGGCTCTGACCCACCAGTGGTCCCCAAACCTGTGTGTGTGTGTGTGTGTATGTGTGTGTGTAAGTGACATTGGCTCTGCTTGCACTTCTCAGGACAAGTAGAGAAGACCCTGTTCTCAGCCTGACCTGATGTTCTGTGTGACCCTGAGCAGGCTGCAGCCCTTTCTGAGCCCCAGCTTCTCATCTGGACCTTGTTGGGGAGGGGCTGCTGAGCTCCTCAGGACAGACAGGAGGGGCGCAGGAGCCCTCCCCCATGGGAGATGGGGACAGGACCGCAGGACAGGACGGCAGAGCTCGTGTGGGTGCTCGCAGTGGACCTGCTGTGGCTGTGGGGAGGCAGAGCCAGCCTGGAGCAGTGGGTGCTGTGGGCAGCACGCTGGGAGGGTGGTCTTCCTGTACCTCCTACCTCTGTGGCCCTGGTGACTTGGACCTGTCCTTGCTGGAATGCAGACCCTGGGTGAGAGGCTGGTGGGGCATAGTGCTTCCAACTTCATTTTCAAGTAACAGTTGTTCCCCCGGAAGGAGTGGTTCCGCAGTTAATGATGGCCAAGTGACGGAGAACAAAGACGAGGCAGGTGGGCAGGCCTGTGTGGCCCCACAGGCAGGGGCCCAGCAGACCTGGGGGACCGCTGGCATTTGAGCTAGACCTCTGTGCTTGAAGTTTCTCCTAGCTCTTAGATTTCCTGTTCTGATGAAAAACTTAAGATTTTTTGCTTTTTATTATAAAAGTAATCTGCATAGAGTTAAAAATTCAAGCCATGAAAAAGGTACAAAATGAAAGTAAAATCCCTCGCCCCACACCCATTGCATCCCCACTACACAGAAGAGGCCTTTCAAGTTTTTGAGAATCTTTCTGGTAATTTCTGTACACGTACAAAAATTTGCCCCTGCTGACATTGCTCTGGAATAAGCTGAACGGGCGTGTGCGCCATGAACCCTGACTTCAGGTGCTCCTGCGGTTGGGAGACGCATCTGGCCCCACAGGGGACCGGCGGCCATGAGGTGGAGGGGACGTGTGTCCCCTCCGCTGTTGCTCTGACAGGGGTGCCAGGGGAGGGAGGAGAGAGCTGGGGGGGAGGTGCGGAGCCGCCGCGGGTGTTTCTTTTACTGGACGCGGCTCATGGCCGTGTCCAGGTTTTGCTTTTCACCTTTCAGTCTGTGAGAAAACAAGCAGGAAAAAGCAAAAGGCGCTGGTGATGGCACGCCTGGCACTGCTGGGCCAGGGTTCAAGTCCCTGCAGCGTCCCTGCTTTCTGGCTTTCTGGCTTTCCTTCCTCCCATCAGGGTCCCGAGGAGAGAGAGGTCGGGGTGGGGCACCCAGGGCCTCTGCCAGGAGCCCCTGCCCCAGTGTCTTCTCCCTCACCTCCTTGGGGGACCTGGGGCTGGGCTTTCAAGGGCTCTAGCTGCTGCAGCGCCCTTCCCCTTTCCCTGCGCCACAGGCAGTGGATAACTTAGCCCCATCCGCCCAATCCTGTGGTATCAGAGAACAGCTGGGGGTTCCGAACCCCATGGCTAAGCGGCCCGCCTGCAGTGGCCACGCTCCCCAGGGTGTGCTCCCCACCTGGCCTCTTCCATCCAGGGCTCCTGGGGTCAACTCACCCCTGCCCTCTTCACCTCCCCAGATCAGGAGGGCTCTTCCAGGAGGACTAGGTGCATGAGGTCAAAGGGGAGGAGGCTGGAGAAGTCAGCTTGTGGAGCGGCCCTGGGGGTGTGGGAAGAGAGGGGCAAACAAACGCCCTGGTTCAGGAACTGAAAATGACTGGGAGCAAGAGAAGCGAGTGTGGGCACTGAGGGGTCTGAGCCCATACTCTCCAGGTGCCTGGGACCTGGAGGGAAGGTCTCAGGAACCCCCCAGCTCAGAACCCAGCAGGGACAGTGTGCTGTGATCTGAAGCAAGCTCCCGCACCGGCGCACAGTGGCTGCCTCCTCAGTCTCTGAGATCCCCTCTGCCCCTCTCCCAACTTTGCCCAGCTACCCCTCATCCCTCCGGAATGAGGTCAGAGGATCACAGTCCATTTCACCAGCCACAGTGCTGATGCTGTCTGCTCCTGGAATGGCGCTGCCTGGACTGCAGCTGGATCTGTGACTCCCCAGGGAGCCCTTACCCATCACTGCAATAACCTCTTCCTTTAAGGGCCCAGGTCCCATGAGGATCACTGCAAGCAGGAGGGGAGGTCTGCAAAGTTGGCCTAGGAGGTAGGGTATTCTCTCCTAGGTGGGGCTGTATGCCTCCGCACCTCACAGAGCCATTAGAATGCCATGGCCTGGTAGGTCTTCTCAGCCTAAACTCACATTACATGATGCACACGACTTCTCCAGAGAGCTGGGCTCCCAGGGGGTGGAGGGGACACCAATCCTGGCCAAGCCTGGGGGAAATGCAGTGTGTAGGGCTGAAGGAGGGGAGCCAGAAGACAGAAGGGCAGGAAGCTGGTCGGCCTTGGCTGCGAGAACCCCTTATTAAGACACCTTGGCTTAGGAACGAGAGTGGTGGCCCGTTTGCCACCATCTGCAGGCCCTTAGCCCTTGAAGACAGAAAGTCGCCCTCTAGAGCTGGTTTCTGGTTGAGGTGGTGAGGGGAGGCAGCCAGAGGCTGTGGCCTGTCTCCAGCCTGGGCAGCCAGGCCTGGGTGGTGAGGTCACAATGTCCACCAAGATGCCCATCTATCCGAAGTGTGGCAGCCACACGGACAAGAAGGAAAAGCTGTGAGACCTGCTCTCCTCCAGTGACAGGATTCTGCTTGGGCAAAAGCAAAGACAGAGCCTGGGAGCAGATGACAGAGGAGGAGAGCCTACTCATGGCAAAACGAGCATGGACCTCCGAGTCCCACCCAGCCTGTGGGAGACTCGGTTTCCCCATCTCTAAAATGGAGTCAACAAACCTACCCTGCAGGGTTAAGAAAAGGAGGGGTAGCATTTGCTAATTGCCACCTGTTAATTGTGACATCAAGGAACTTGGCGCTAAAGAAAGGCAGGCCTGGGAACGGGGAACAGCGTGGAGTCAGAACAGTGCTGCTGTGAGGCGGAAGCTGGGGCAGTGGGGAGCTGCTGGGGGAATTTAAGCAGGAGGGACAAAGAGGAAGTCACTGCAGGGAGGAGGGCCGGCGGGGCGGGGCTGTGGGGACCAGAGGCAAGTCCCCGCCTTGGTGGTCTCCCTTCCATTTTTCTGCTGTTCTTTCCCCCGTGACCTGAAGCATCTCAGCCCTCTCTCTGCTCTACCCCCAGCCTCTCCTGCCTCCAGTGCCTGGGGCAGATTTCAGAGTGGAGGCTGAATTTGGCTAGGAGACGTTCTGCTTGGCCATACAGCCTTTTATTTTTTTTAATGTTTAAAAATTTTTATTGTGTGCACACACAGAACATAAAACTCTCCATTTAACCATTTTTAAATGTATAATTCAATTGTGTATTAAGTACATTCACAATGTTGTACAACCATCACTATTTCCAAATCCCTTTCATCACCCCAAACAGGAACTGTATCCTTCAACAAGCTGCTCCCAATCCCGTCCCTCCAGCCCCAGTAACCTCTAATCTAGGTTGTGAATTTGCCAATTCTAGATATTTCTACAATAACTGTCCTTCCGTGTTTGTTTCTTTCACTCAGCATAATGTTTTTGAGGTTTATCTATGTTGTAGCGTGTGTCAGGGTTTCATTCTTTTTACGGCTGGATGATATGCCATTGGACGGAGAGCCCGCTTCCTTTAGCCATTTTTCAGCTGGTGGACATTGGGTTGTTTCCACCTCTTGAGTCCTGTGAGTCATGTCCCCATTCTCACACCATTGTCTGCTTGAGGCCTGGTTTCAGTCCTCAGGAGTGGACTCACTGGGTTATAGGGTCATGCTCTGTTTAACTTTTTGAGGAACCACCATTGTTTTCCACAGCGATCGCACAATTTTACATTCCCACCAACAATGTATAAGGGTCCCAGTTTTTCAACATCTTGACCAATACCTACTTTCCTTTTTAAAAATTCGTTTCTTTTCCTTTAAATTACAGCCGTCCTAGTAGGTGTGAAGTGATATCTCAGCTTGTTTTTTAATCTGTAAGTATTGCCATCATTTAGAGATTAGGGGTTTCACTATCTGTAGTGGAATTTGAACCTAGATCTGAGAGGCTACAAAGCCTGTACTATATTGCACCCCTCTCCCCCAACAGGGTTTCAGCTTCAGACCGTGGTAAGGTGTGAATGCAAAGGGTGGGGAGCTGGTGGGCCAGCACCTTCTTGCCTGCCGGCTCCCCCTCTGGAAGTGGGTGGCTTGTCCCCTTCTGCCTTGGGAAAGACAAAAGGACACTTCCCTTAGAGCTTCACTTTGCTGGGAGGCAGCACCTCACCCTGGACCTGAGCTAAGGCCAGAAGAGCCATGGAGAGGGGACATGCTTGTCCTGGGTCCCCTGGAGCTGCTCCCCACCCGCCCTGCACCAGGCACCAGCCCAAGGGCCCCGGGAAACCAGGGGATCTGAGGTGGAAGAGATAGGGTGGGGGGGTACACCATGGCTGGTCCTTGCCCACCAGGTCTGTCCTTCGGGCCTATCTCTGGATCAGAGGGCCCCACCCTGCCCCAGCCTGGTGCAGGACAGGGGCTCAGCCATAGTTTTGGAAATCACAGGGACAAGGTGGCCCAGGAGGAAGCACCACACCCATAGCCTAAATTTCCTCCTGCTGGGGTTGGATTAGGATATATGCTTCCACCAGACAGAGAGGCTGGTTGCCCCACCCAGGGCCCATGAGGCAGGAAGGAACTGGGCATGGGTGCCAGCAGCCATCCCCACCGCGTGCTTGGCTGCTTCTGGTGGGTAGCCACAGACTTCCCTCCTTGACAGCACTCAGCAATTGGCCTGGCACTACCTTCCTTCCTCCACTGCTGATACGTCTGTGAGTTCCCTCCCCTACCCCTTTCAGGGTGGGGACTGGTCCCAAGGATCCCAGTCACCATGCTCCCCGCACCTCCCTCAGCTCAGGGACTGCTGCTTCCACCACCTCTAGACAAACCTCCGTGGGCTTGTCTGTAGTGCAGAGGGCACTGCAACGCAGGCCTGGCCAGACCGCAGAAGCCAGGACGTAGCTGCTCTCGGCCAGCATGGTCCTCACCTCCTCTTTCACCTGGGTGATGGGCATCAAGCCTGGCGGTGCTGCGGGGAAGCCCTGCACATCCTCCTGCAGGCCCAGAGGGGAGGGGGCCCGTCAGGCCCAGTGCGGGGCATCGTCCCCCTGGAGGGCAGGGAGGGCAGCCCGGCCTGCTCCCACCCCCAGTCCTGAAAAGGCAGAGCCCAGAAGTCTGACCCACATACCCACTAGCTAGATGTCTCCCCTTTTCTCATCGCAGCTTGCTGTGTGTGATGCTTGAAGACAAGGTGGGTGACACTGCATGTGGAAGCACCCCACAAAGTAGGGCGGGTTGGGTGGGAGGGGGCTCTGCAAAGGGCAGGGCTGATACCAGTTCCCCTAGGCTTTGTCTCCCCATAGCTGAGGATCTGTCTCCTTGAAGAGTCTGCAGAAGGGCAGCACCCAACTGGCCAAGCCACTTCCAGACTCCACGTCAGGACGAGCTGGTTCACTCTGTTCCCCCAGGATGCAGCACAGGGCCTGGCGTGGAGTAGGTGCTCCATGTGTATTTATGACATGAATGAAGAAATAGATGTATAAATGAAGAAACCAGGGCCACAGCTCCTGTGTCTTGAGGTGACCCTATCGAAGGTGATCTCTCCCTTTTTTAGGCCAGGAAGGCTCAAATAAATCTCTGAAACAACAGAACAGACCTCTAAGTGATTTATGTGCATCTTCATTTTGTCCTCCCAACAGCCCTCTGAGGTCAGATGTAGTATTACCTCCATTTTGCTGAAACAGATTGGGAGAGGCTAAGTGATTAACTCAAGGTCATACCAGCAGTGAATGGCTGGGCCAAAGTCAAACCCAGATTCACTGACTCCCAAGCCTGTGTTCTCATTGTGCCACATACCCTTGAATCAGAGACCACAAGCAGGGATGGGAGAGGGAGGCAATGGCAAGAACACAAGCCCGCTGGGGGCATCAAGCACTTGGGTCTTCTCTGTGCTTCACTTCTTCCATCTGGGAAGGCCCTGCTTCAGTAGTGCAGAAGGGCAGTGGGGAGAGAGCGGGCTCTACTTCTGATCCCTACTGTAGGCCTGAGGCAGATGTCAGAGCTGGGGGATCTCACGACAGGTCACTTCCACCAGGCAGATCACACAGGTTGAGTTAAGGAAGGCAGACATGGGGTGTGGGGGTAGGGCTCTTCTACAAATACCATGGGCCAAGGTGATGGATACTGTTGCCCTCACAGCAGCCCAGATGGTCCCCCATAGCCTTCAAGCTACCCTCATATCCTGGGCTCACATGGGGTGGAGGTGCCACTCAAGATGAGGCATTGTGCATATTCTGAGGGCTCTGAGATGCTTCTGGAGGCAGCAGGAACTCCACAGACTAACCCTCAACCACAGACTCTGCCACGGTAGGATGATTAGATAGTTCCTGGGTCTCAAGCCAAGAAACAGCCACTTTCCTCTCAGCCACTGGCCTCCAAGGGGGAGCAGAAACTCAACAGGTAAAAGGAGAGCATTCCAGGCAGGGAGCAAAGCAGGAGCAAAGGCCTGGACATCAAAAGGCATTGGGTTCAGTTTGCCAGGAGTCCCCAGACCAGTGGGATACAAGGCTGAAAAACGGTTGGGCTCTGATGTGTCTGCTTCTCCCACCCGTGAGATTCAAGTGAGAAGATGCATTTGAAGAATTCTGAAAGAAAGTTTGGATCACAAGTCTATTTCAACATGGTATTTGTTTTATTTACTTATTAACAATAATTTCACTTACTCTGTGCCAAACACTGTTCTAAATGCTGTATAAATATATTCACTTGCTCAATTCTCATATGAGTTGGTCCTATTATTTCCATTCTGAGGTAAGAAAACTGAGGTACAAGAATTATTTGACATGTCCAAGGACTTAAAAGATTGTAAATCATGAACTCAGTCTGACTCCAAAGTCTAAACCATTACACTAAGATCTAAAGTTTTCAATATTTAAAAATCTGTCTTTCTGGGACAGGCTTTTCCCAGTTTTCATTTTATGGAGACATACCCAACACTGTGCTCCGTGAAGGCCATACATATTTCTTGCAGTCTTGCAAGGTAGCAGTTCTTTTTACCCAGCTTCACAGAAAAGTTAGGCAGGAGCTGGTAAATTCTGAATTGCGGTTCAGAGCTAGATTTTTTTCTACAATCTATGACATAACTATCCTAAGGATCTCTTTGAGGACTTCCAACGCCACACCCCAATGCTGGACTAGGCTTCACGATTACAACGGAAAAGGGGCTGCAAGGAGGGGTGGGTTGGAAGTCTGAGGCTCTGAGACCCACTGATCCTGGACAGCCCCACTCAGTCTCCACCCTCCCCCCGTCTCAGCGAAACCAGGGAGCCCAACGTGCGCCGCCTCTTAGTTGGGGCCACCTGGGACCTCTCCCTCTCCGGCTGAGACCGCTACACCGTGGCGCACCTGAAGCCTCGCCGTCGTACGATCTGTCTTGCGCACCCTTCGCCACCTCCTCTCTTGCTCTGCATTCTAGTTCTACCTGTGCTAAAGCAGAGATGCCCATTTCGAATGAGGAAACCTAGGTTTCAGCGGAGGACTCGTGGCTCCGAGGTCCCCATGCTGGCCTTTCGTCCCTGCTAGGCTAAGCGTCTCCTACCATTTGCCGCCTCCCACAGCCCTTAAAAAGTACCGTTTCCACCTCAGTGGGTCGGGGGTGGCCACCCATTCCACGCCGCTCCTCCCTGCCGGTGAGCGCCCGGGACGGCACCCGCGCCTACGCCGATCGCGGAGGGGCGTGGCCTCGGCGGAGGTGAGAGGCTGCGCGGGGCAGTGACGCAATGCCTCCGTATGGCGGGTGTGTTGTCGCTGCAACTTGTAGCTTCTGGCTTCGGTTTTCACGGTTACGGCGGCGCAAGGCATTTTCCCAGGTAAGATCCAGGTAGAAGAGAAATATGAAGCCCGACCGACGACGCAGGGCTCAGGGAAACGGCGAAGCGGAGCTTGACTCCTGGGCTGGCTGGAGGCGTGGTCCGCCTCGAGGTGCCCCTCCTGCGGGCTCCGCTCAGCTTTGCCCCACGGTTCCCTTAGGATGCTGTCCTGTGCACAAGCGCCCTTCAGCCCCACGACCTGTCCTGGGCTCCCCCACCCCTCCGCCTGCCTCTCCCAGCTGCTGACCTCAGTCCTTTCTGTCCTCAAGTCGCTGACATACAGCTGTTTGTCCGCGCCCGGGAGCTGCACACTCTTGAAGTGACCGGCCTGGAGACAGTTGTCCAGATCAAGGTAAAGAAAATAGTGTATCGCTGAGCGTCCCTAACCCATCCTTCCTTTCGCCCGTTCTCCTGTGGCTTCCTCAGAGAACACTCCTGACTCTCTTCCCTCCCTAGGCCCATGCAGCTTCCCTGGAGGGCCTCAACGCTGAAGGTAAGGTCGTGTTTCTGGCAGGTTCTCCTCTGCAGGATGAAGTCGCCCTGGGTCAGTGTGAGGTAGAAGCCCTGATGACCCTGGAAGGGGTTGGCCGCGTGCTAAGAGGTGAGTGGGACTACACAGGCCATGCTGTGCCCAGGGGCTATTCGTGATCCTTAAACATACTCCCTTTGTTCTTCACGGTGTCTTAACATTTTTGCTTTATTTTACAATATCTAAAAGTCAGCTGATTTTGTGTTAAAATTCAATGTCTGGCTTTGCTTCAAAATTAGGAAGATCTGGTGACAATGGGCCTGTGGTTGCTCCTCAAAAGCAGTGTCAGTTACCATTTTTCATTAGACTTGTGCTGTTGTTTTTCTTATATTAAAGAAATTGAACTCTCTTTTTGTACCTATGTCTCTAGCAAAAGTGGGAAGACAAAAGACAGCATAGCACATTTCAAGAAAAGTGGGAGCAAGTATATTTCTTTATGGAAATAAAGAATAGTTCTATGTATTTAAGATGTCAAACTTTATGTGTCAAGATAATACAACTTAAGACATCATTACCCAACAAACCATAGAATTTTGACTGGTATACAGCAAAAGATGTGTGGTGAAAAACTTAATGAACTAAAAAAAGGACTAAACTTTATACAGCATTTATCACTGAATGCAAATAACTGATGCTGCTATGAAATGCATTTACATAGTAAGTGAAAAAATTGCCCAGGCATCCAAACCTTTCACAGATGGTGAGATTATACAAGATTGTCTGTTGAGTGCAGCAGAAATCATAGTCCTGAACAGAAACCAGCATTTGCAAACATAAGTCTAACTGTAAACACTATTGTTCAGTGGGTACAAGATATGGCTGAGAACTTACAAGTTGCAAGAAAAAGTTAAATCACTTGTGACATTTTCTATTGCAGCTGATGAGTACATATATATAAATAATACAAGCCAGTTAATTATATTTATCCCTGGTGTTGATGAGAATTTTGACATCACTGAAGAACTTTTCAATGTAATACCCATGCATACCCAACATTAGAAAATGACTTATTTTTGTATGTTGGGAAAAGTCTTGAAAAGTTTGATGCTGACTGGTCAAAATTAGTAAGTGTGACCACAGATGGTGCTGCTGCAATGGTCTGATAACACAGGACCACTTGTTGCAACACTTAAATCCAAGGTCAAAATGCTTTTCAAGGATGTAGAACTTAAATCCATTCACTGAATTATTCACCAGGAATTGTTTTGTACTAAAAAGGTAGAACTAGAACATGTCATGGTTGGAGTGATTAAGACAGTGAACTGGATATGCTCCCATGGCTCCAGCCACAGACAGGTCAGTGCTTTGCTTGAGGAATTGAATGCACAATATGGTGATCCCCTTTACTAGACAAAGGTAAGGCAGCTTAGTCAGGGCACGGTACTGAAGAGATTTTTTGAATTGATAAAAGAGAGAGACTTACTCATGTCATCCAAGGGCAGATCCCTTCCCCAAGTCACCAGGGAAGATTGGATCAGAGACCTGGCCTTTTTGGTTGACATTACAAACCATCTAAACACTTTGAATATTTCTCTGCAAAGACGTTTGCAAGTCATAACACAATGTATGATTCAGTTTGCTCTTTCCTAGCAAAACGGAGTCTTTGGGAAACTCATTTGGCAGTAAATAACCTGGCTCACTTTTCTACACTGAAATCAGTTTTCAGAAATGAAACTGATGGCTTAATATACATCCCCAAAACTGTGGAGTTGAAGATTGGATTCCAAAAAAGGTTCTTTGATTTCAAACATTATAAAAATGAACTTAGGTTATTTTGCTCATCTTTCGCAATTAACATTGGTAGTGTTAATGAAGAATTACAAATGTGAGTTATTGAACTGCAGTGTAAGACAGTACTGAAAACAAAATACAACACTGGAATGGAATTCTACAAATCCCTCAGCAAGAGTTACCCCGGATGTAGAAACCATTGTGCAAAGATTCTGTCCATGTTTGGAAGCACCAATGTCTGTGAACAACTCTTTTCAGTTAGGAAATTGAGTAAAACTAAATTTTGATCCCAGTTAAAGGATACAAGATTGAATTCAGTTCTACACATTGCAACTGGAAATATGTGGCCAGACATTGACATCTTGGTGCAGAAAAAAAAAAGATGTCTGGTTTCTGGTTCCAAGTCAAAGCAATAACAGATTGTGAAAGAAAAATTTAATAACTAAAGATTTCTATTTTTAATGTTTATTTTTAAATTTTATCTTTGAAATATCCAGAATTATAAATTTTGTGTGCTATATGCTTATACTGTGGTTCAATTTAAAAAATAGGTGGTTTTATTTTTTTCCAGGCATTTGTTTTTTCATATACCTGGCCTTTTGTATGCCTTCCTGTAAACTACTTGGCTATCCAATGTGAGCTTGAGACTTCTCCCTGATGGAGTTAACTACCATTAATTAGTTTTTATGTTTTCATACTTGTCTCAAGCCAGGGATAAACTGGCACTTGCCACCTTCAGTAAAATGTGCCTGAGCTGTAGAATTTCTGTGGATGTTTGAACCAGATTGTGTCAGTTAAATCAATTTACTACCTTTTAGCTCTAAATTCATACTTCATTGTCTGCTCTCCAAAAATGCATCTGGGCTCCTTATATCCTTCCTTTGACAGCAGGCATGATACTGAGCTTTGTCAGCAGGGGCACTGGGGACATGATCAGAAGACAGGTTTTCCTTCCTGGTTTGCTCCCTTGCCTCCCGCAGCGCCCTGCAGTGAGCAGCCCCAGGACCTGCTGCTTTCCCTCCTTCCCCCTTGAGGCAGTTTTGTAATAGAGTCCTTCTGCTGAGACACTTCCCTGTGAATGGCTTTCCTGGGTGCCCTACGAGGCAGATTTCCTACAAATTCTGCCAGTGTGGCAGTGCAGCAATTTCTCTGCTATTGTGTAAATTGGACCATGCCCTCTCCAACTCGGTCTAGATTTCAGCCCTTCAGTGGGGAGCCTCTTCCTTGGACCTCTTCCTCAGCCCTGAGGACAGTGGCTGCCCCTTATACCTGCTTTGTCTTTAGAGTTCTTACTTCTTACTAGCCAGTTTCTCTTTACTCCGATCACCTGTTGTAGTTCATAATTTTTACGTTAAATCACTGTTAAAATTACAAATTAAGCAAGTTTTCTCCTGATTGGATCCTGACTGATAGAGCCTCTGTTTCTTATGTGTCTTGGGATTCCCCCAAAATAAGCATAGCTGGATTCTGGGCAAGAAAGAGGACAAATACCCATGTAGTCGGGCCTTTGCCTTTCTTTTCCCTGGGTTGGCGAGTATTAAACACTCATTTAGGAAGTATTTCCTGAGTGATTGGGCTGTCCATGGCATTTGTGTGCTTGAAGACGCCATGGTGAACAAACACGTCATGACCATTGCGCCCGCCATCGGGAGCCTTGAGTCAGTCTTGCTTCATAACATCTCACAGTTTACCTCAAAACCTACTGGCTCAACATAAGAAAGAGAAATCCTACCATTTGCAACAACATGGATGGAGCTGGAGGGTATTATGCTCAGTGAAATAAGCCAGGAGGAGAAAGACAAGTACCAAATGATTTCCCTCATTTGTGGAGTATAAGAATGAAGCAAAACTGAAGGAACAAAGAGTCCAAGAAGGGACTAGCAGTTACCAAAGGGGAGAGGTGGGGGAGGGTGGGGGGTTGGAGAAGGGGACTGAGGGGTATTATGATTGGCACACATGGTGTGGGGGGGTCACGGGGAACACAGTGTAGCACAGAGAAGGCAGATAGTGACTCTGTGGCATCTTGCTGCACTGATGGGCAGTGACTGCAGTGGGGTATGGGGGGACACAATAACATGGGTGAATGTAGTAACCACATTATTTTTTCATATGAAACCTTCATAAGAGTGAATATCAATAATAACTTTTAAAAAAAACTTACTGGCTCAAAACAGCCAGTTTATTTTGCTCATGGTTTTGTGGGTCAGGAATTTGGGGAGGTCTTGACTGGGCAGGTCTGTCCTGGATTCTCTCACGGCTGCAGTCAGGTGTCTGTTGGGGCTTCAGTCAGTCTGAAGGCTCAGCGAGGCAAGTGTTCGTGATGGGTCATCCGCAAGGCACCCTTGGGTCCTGGCTTGTGCCGGTGCCCCAGGGGACTGTGGATGACCTCTCCAGCATGGCAGTCTCAAGATGGTCAATGGAATCTGGCACAGTTGATGTCTGCCCGCTCTGAAAACATTTCCTTTGCTTTCCTCTCAACACATTAGCCACCCTTTCTTAGCCTCCCTAACGGTTCTTCTTCACCCCCCAAATTCTACACATTGAAGTTCCTCAGGGCTCCACTCTTTTCTCCAGTTACGCTCCTTTCCTTGTGCAATTATGCTCATTCCTCCTGGTCTCCTGGCTTTAAACTAGTATTGATATGCGCCTAACTCCCGAATTTTTACCTCGAGCCACAGCTCCCTCCTGACTCCAAAACAAAGCTGCCGGGCTGTCCTTAAATCTGCTCCTATCCAGCTGATAGTAACTCTGTCATTCCAGCTTCTCAGGCTAGAGACCTTGGAGCTGTTCTTGGTTTCTTTCTTCCCCAATCCCACAGCCATTGAAAATTGTCCACTGGGCCTAGAGACTGATGTCCCTGGTGACTTTGCAGAGAATTTTTGGTGTCACAATTGGGGACATCCTCAAATCTGGTAATTCTCAACCTACTAGACCATTTGTTCAATAGGCACTGATATGCCACAGCTGTTAGTGAGATTGTGCTGGGAGTGGGCAGGGGGTCAGGGTGCTACACAATGAGCAGCTGGCTTCCCACACCCCAAAAGGGAGCCCTGAAGGCCTCTGAGTAGTTAAAATCAATAGGGCATTTGGAAGAACAGAGCTCCTGGAATCCCACCCACCTCAAAGCCTACTGTTACTGTTTTACAAACATTTGTACCACGTGGGATCTGATTCCCAATATGCCAGAGCCACTAAGAAATAACAAATTACCATGGAGTGGCAGGACTGCTACAGGTGGGCAGTTGGCTGTCCGACCCAACATAGGGAGACAGGGAAATCATTAAATAACAGTTCTAAAGGCACAATAGCAGAGGCCATTTGGTGTAGGACAGGCAGCCTGGCACATTTCACCAGGTGGCAATGAGGTCACAAATGGAAGCCACAAGCAGCCTAGGGAAAATCAGGCCTGCCTCCTGACTTTGTTAATGTGTGACCACCAACAACTCACTGTACTTGTCCTCAATCTTTTAGTATATGAATTAGAAATGCTAATCTCTGCTCTGCCTGTTAATTAGAAAAAATATGAAAAATAGATTATATGACTACAGTTAAAATGCAGCATAAATACAGGGGTTATTATAAGGTATGGTCTAGGGGGAAATAGAAATGACCTAATGTTTATTGATCACCTGCTATGTGCCAGGTGCTGGATGATTCACTTATATGCTTTCATCCCCCCCAAAAAACTGAAGTATAATTATTACTAGGTACAATTTAGCTTTCCAAAGTCATACTGCTGGGAAATAGCAGCACTGGGTCTTCTCAGTGGACCAGACGTAGCTTCCATCTTCAGCCCAGCTGGATCCAGCAACAAATATTACAATCAGTAGAACTTTATATATATATTTTGTGCCAAGGCTGCAAAAATAAAATACCACTGACTGAGTGGCTTAAACAACAAATTTATTTACTCTCATTTCTAGAGGCTGGAAGTCCAAGGTGCCAGCTAGGACAGGTTCTTCTGAGGCCCGTTTCCTTGGCTTGCAGATGGCCACCAGCAGAGGGAAGCCAGCTGCTCATTGTGTAGCACCCTGACCCACCCTTTAAAGACCTTATCTCCAAATACAGTGACATTTTGAGGTACTGGGGGTTGAGACTTGAACATACAAATTTTGGGAGGACACAGTTCAGGCCATAACAAGCCTGTATACCAAAATAAATTCCCAATTAATAGAAAGGCTCATACATATTTATTCCCTTAAATTATGAATCATTTACAGATTTATAATGTCATCGTTTTTCTTGATCGGAACAATATAGCAACTTCCTTTCCTTTCAAATGTATTTGTAACTCTCCTTTCGATTTTATTATTACTATTATTATTCTTTGTTTTCAAAATGTGCCCTTCAGTTGCCTTTCCAACTGTGCGTGAGCAGCCTTTTGAAGTTCGTGTGGTGTTGAAACCAAGTGTCTTCCTCCTTTGTGGATGCCCAAATGATTTATGGAGTGGTGGGGAAGAATCTTGAGGGTACCCATTTAAAAGAGAATCTGTAAAATTGATGTGTTAAAGAGTCTGAACAATACCAAGCCTAGGCAAGGGTGTGGAGCAACAACTCTCATACACTGGTGGTGTGATTATAAAATGATAACAATGGAGAACAATTTTGCAGTTTCTTAGGAAGTTAAACATATATTTACCATATGACTTAGTAATTTTACTTCTAGGTATTTACCCAAGATAAATGAAAACATATATCCACACAAAGCCTTGTACAAGAATGTTCAGAGCAGTTTTTTTCATAATATTCATAATAGCTCCAAACTGGACACATATCACAGATAAATTGTTGTATAACCATAAAATAGAATATTACTCAGCAACAAAAAGGAATGAACTACTGACACACATAACAATGTGGATGAATCTCAGAAATATCTCGAGAAAAAGAAGCCAGACATAAGAGACTTGTATACTTTGGTAGGATTTCATTTATATGATACTCTGGAAAGCCACAACTAGTTTAAAGTGACAGGAAGCAGGTTTGCAGGGTAGTGATGCAGAGGGACACAGCGAGCCTAGGGGGGCAACAGAAATGGCCTCTGTCTTGATGATGGTTGCGGTTACACTCGTCAAAGCTCATTGAGCTGTACACTTAAACAAGTTCATTTTATAGTATGTAAATTATATATCGGTAAAGTTGATTTAAAAAAAAAACTGAGATGGGATACTCCCCAGCTGCTATGGGTGTTTTGCCTTGATGATGAATCTCTGCATACAGATCTTAAGAAAAATTGTAGGAAGGGGCGGAAGATGGCGGCGTGAGTAGAGCAGCGGAAATCTCCTCCCAAAACCACATATATCTACGAAAATATAACAAAGACAACCCTTCCTAGAATAAAGACCAGAGGACACAGGACAATATCCAGACCACATCCGCACCTGAGAGAACCCAGCGCCTCGCGAAGGGGGTAAGATACAAGCCCCGGCCCCGCGGGAGCCGAGCGCCCCTCCCCCCAGCTCCCGGCGGGAGGGAGACGGAGCCCAGGACTGCCGAGCACCCAGCCCCCGCCATCCGAGCCAGAGCGCAGACACAGTACTTGCCCAGGGGGCCCTGGATGCTAGGGAAACAGGGCAGCAAGAACAGTGAGCGGGCACCAGAGGCCAGGCGCCGGAGGACATAAGAAAAGCGCGCGACCATTTTTTTTTTTTTTTTTTTGCAGTTTTGTTCTGGCGAGCGCTTTTTGGAAGTCTTAAAGGGATAGGGCCCCCAATACTAGGGAAATAGGGCAGCAAGACCGGTGAGCAGATGCCTGAGGCTGGCGCCGGAGAATAAAGAAAAACAAGCGGCCACTTTTTTTTTTTTTTAATTAAAAAAATTTTTTTTTTAAAATTTTTTTGTGGTCGTTCTGTTTTGGCGTGTGCTTTTTGGAAGTCTTAAAGGGGCAGGGTGGGACACTTAATCCAGAGGTAGGGAATCCGGGGATCTCTGGGCACCCTAACCCCTGGGCTGCAGGGAGCAGGGAGGCCCCTTTCGGAGATAAATAGCCTCCCAGCAGCTCCTGCTCCAACGCGACTCCACCATTTTGGAGTAGCTGCCCGAGCCAGGCCACGCCCACAGCAACAGCGGAGATTAACTCCATAGCAGCCGGGCAGGAAGCAGAAACCCTGTCTGCGCGCAGCTGCGCAGCACAAGCCACTAGAGGCCGCTGTTCTCCCAGGAGAGGAGGGCCACAAACCAACAAGAAAGGAAGTCCTTCCAGCCGTCACTCGTCCCAGTTCTGCAGACTATTCCTATCACCATGAAAAGGCAAAGCTACAGGCAGACAAAGATGACAGAGACAACACCAGAGAAGGAGACAGACCTAACCAGTCTCCCTGAAAAAGAATTCAAAATAAGAATCATAAACATGCTGACAGAGATGCAGAGAAATACGCAAGAGAAATGGGATGAAGTCCGGAAGGAGATCACAGATGCCAGAAAGGAGATCGCAGAAATGAAACAAACTCTGGAAGGGTTTATAAGCAGAATGGATAGGATGCAAGAGGCCATTGATGGAATTGAAACCAGAGAACAGGAACGCATAGAAGCTGACATAGAGAGAGATAAAAGGATCTCCAGGAATGAAACAGTGTTAAGAGAACTGTGTGACCAATCCAAAAGGAACAATATCCGTATTATAGGGGTCCCAGAAGAAGAAGAGAGAGGAAAAGAGATGGAAAGTATCTTAGAAGAAATAATTGCTGAAAACTTCCCCAAACTGGGGGAGGAAATAATCGAACAGACCATGGAAATACACAGAACCCCAAACAGAAAGGATCCAAGAAGGGCAACACCAAGACACATAATAATTAAAATGGTAAAAATCAGGGACAAAGAAAAAGTTTTAAAGGCAGCTAGAGAGAAAAAGGTCACCTATAAAGGAAAACCCATCAGGCTAACATCAGACTTCTCGACAGAAACCCTACAGGCCAGAAGAGAATGGCATGATATATTTAATACAATGAAACAGAAGGGCCTTGAACCAAGGATACTGTATCCAGCACGACTATCATTCAAATATGACAGTGGGATTAAACAATTCCCAGACAAACAAAAGCTGAGGGAATTTGCTTCCCACAAACCACCTCTACAGAACATCTTACAGGGACTGCTCTAGATGGGAGCACTCCTAGAAAGAGCACAACACAAAACACCCAACATATGAAGAATCGAGGAGGAGGAATAAGAAGGGAGAGAAGAAAAGAATCTCCAGACAGTGTATATAACAGCTCAATAAGCGAGCTAAGTTAGGCAGTAAGATACTAAAGAGGCTAACCTTGAACCTTTGGTAACCACAAATTTAAAGCCTGCAATGGCAATAAGTACATATCTTTCAATAGTCACCCTAAATGTTAATGGGCTGAATGCACCAATCAAAAGACACAGAGTAATAGAATGGATAAAAAAGCAAGATCCATCTATATGCTGCTTACAAGAAACTCACCTCAAACCCAAAGACATGTACAGACTAAAAGTCAAGGGATGGAAAAACATATTTCAAGCAAACAACAGCGAGAAGAAAGCAGGGGTTGCAGTACTAATATCAGACAAAATAGACTTCAAAACAAAGAAAGTAACAAGAGATAAAGAAGGACACTACATAATGATAAAGGGCTCAGTCAAACAAGAGGATATAACCATTCTAAATATATATGCACCCAACACAGGAGCACCAGCATATGTGAAACAAATACTAACAGAACTAAAGGGGGAAATAGACTGCAATGCATTCATTCTAGGAGACTTCAACACACCACTCACCCCAAAGGATAGATCCAGAAAATAAGTAAGGACACGGAAGCACTGAACAACACAGTAGAGCAGATGGACCTAATAGACATCTATAGAACTCTACATCCAAAAGCAACAGGATATACATTCTTCTCAAGTGCACATGGAACATTCTCCAGAATAGACCACATACTAGGCCACAAAAAGAGCCTCAGAAAATTCCAAAAGATTGAAATCCTACCAACCAACTTTTCAGACCACAAAGGCATAAAACTAGAAATAAACTGTACAGATAAAGCAAAGAGGCTCACAAACACATGGAGGCTTAACAACACGCTCCTAAATAATCAATGGATCAATGACCAAATCAAAATGGAGATCCAGCAATATATGGAAACAAATGACAACAACAACACTAAGCCCCAACTTCTGTGGGACGCAACAAAAGCAGTCTTAAGAGGAAAGTATATAGCAATCCAAGCATATTTCAAAAAGGGAGAACAATCCCAAATGAATGATCTAATGTCACAATTATCGAAATTGGAAAAAGAAGAACGAATGAGGCCCAAGGTCAGTAGGAGGGACATAATAAAGATCAGAGAAGAAATAAATAAAATTGAGAAGAATAAAACAATAGCAAAAATCAATGAAACCAAGAGCTGGTTCTTCGAGAAAATAAATAAAATAGATAAGCCTCTAGCCAGACTTATTAAGAAGAAGAGAGAGTCAACACAAATCAACAGTATCAGAAACGAGAAAGGAAAAATCACGACGGACCCCACAGAAATACAAAGAATTATTAGAGAATACTATGAAAACCTATATGCTAACAAGCTGGGAAACCTAGGAGAAATGGACAACTTCCTAGAAAAATACAACCTTCCAAGACTGACCCAAAAAGAAACAGAAAATCTAAACAGACCAATTACCAGCAACGAAATTGAAGCGGTAATCAAAAAACTACCAAAGAACAAAACCCCCGGGCCAGATGGATTTACCTCGGAATTTTATCAGACATACAGGGAAGACATAATACCCATTCTCCTTAAAGTTTTCCAAGAAATAGAAGAGGAGGGGATACTCCCAAACTCATTCTATGAAGCTAACATCACCCTAATACCAAAACCAGGCAAAGACACCACCAAAAAAGAAAACTACAGACCAATATCCCTGATGAACGTAGACGCAAAAATACTCAACAAAATATTAGCAAACCGAATTCAAAAATACATCAAAACCATCGTACACCATGACCAAGTGGGATTCATCCCAGGGATGCAAGGATGGTACAACATTCGAAAGTCCATCAACATCATCCACCACATCAACAAAAAGAAAGACAAAAACCACATGATCATCTCCATAGATGCTGAAAAAGCATTTGACAAAGTTCAACATCCATTCATGATAAAAACTCTCAGCAAAATGGGAATAGAGGGCAGGTACCTCAACATAATAAAGGCCATCTATGATAAACCCACAGCCAACATTATATTGAACAGTGAGAAGCTGAAAGCATTTCCTCTGAGATCGGGAACTAGACAGGGATGCCCACTCTCTCCACTGTTATTTAACATAGTACTGGAGGTCCTAGACATGGCAATCAGACAAAACAAAGAAATACAAGGAATCCAGATTGGTAAAGAAGAAGTTAAACTGTCACTATTTGCAGATGACATGATAACTGTACATAAAAAACCCTAAAGACTCCACCCCAAAATTACCAGAACTGATATTGGAATACAGCAAAGTTGCAGGATACAAAATCAACACACAGAAATCTGTGGCTTTCCTATACACTAACAATGAACCAACAGAAAGAGAAATCAGGAAAACAACTCCATTCACAATTGCATCAAAAAAAATAAAATACCTAGGAATAAACCTAACCAAGGAAGAGAAAGACTTATACTCTGAAAACTACAAGTCACTCTTAAGAGAAATTAAAGGGAACACTAACAGATGGAAACTCATCCCATGCTCGTGGCTAGGAAGAATTAATATAGTCAAAATGGCCATCCTGCCCAAAGCAATATACAGATTTGATGCAATCCCTATGAAACTACCAGCAACATTCTTCAATGAACTGGAACAAATAATTCAAAAATTCATATGGAAACACCAAAGACCCCGAATAGCCAAAGCAATCCTGAGAAAGAAGAATAAAGTAGGGGGGATCTCACTCCCCAACTTCAAACTCTACTATAAAGCCATAGTAATCAAGACAATTTGGTACTGGCACAAGAGCAGAGCCACAGACCAATGGAACAGACTAGAGAATCCAGACATTAACCCAGACATATATGGTCAATTAATATTTGATAAAGGAGCCATGGACATACAATGGCGAAATGACAGTCTCTTCAACAGGTGGTGCTGGCAAAACTGGACAGCTACATGTAAGAGAATGAAACTGGACCATTGTCTAACCCCATATACAAAAGTAAACTCAAAATGGATCAAAGACCTGAATGTAAGTCATGAAACCATTAAACTCTTGGAAGAAAACATAGGCAAAAACCTCTTAGACATAAACATGAGTGACCTCTTCTTGAACATATCTCCCCGGGCCAGGAAAACAACAGCAAAAATGATTAAGTGGGACTATATTAAGCTGAAAAGCTTCTGTACAGCAAAAGACACCATCAATAGAACAAAAAGGAGCCCTACAGTATGGGAGAATATATTTGAAAATGACACATCCGATAAAGGCTTGACGTCCAGAATATATAAAGAGCTCACACGCCTCAACAAACAAAAAACAAATCACCCAATTAAAAAATGGGCAGAGGAACTGAACAGACAGTTCTCCAAAAAAGAAATACAGATGGCCAACAGACACATGAAAAGATGCTCCACATCGCTAATTATCAGAGAAATGCAAATTAAAACCACAATGAGGTATCACCTCACACCAGTAAGGATGGCTGCCATCCAAAAGACAAACAACAACAAATGTTGGCGAGGCTGTGGAGAAAGGGGAACCCTCCTACACTGCTGGTGGGAATGTAAGTTAGTTCAACCATTGTGGAAAGCAGTATGGAGGTACATCAAAATGCTCAAAACAGACCTACCATTTGACCCAGGAATTGCACTCCTAGGAATTTACCCTAAGAATGCAGCAATCAAGTATGAGAAAGATCAGTGCACCCCTATGTTTATCGCAGCACTATTTACAATAGCCAAGAATTGGAAGAAACCTAAATGTCCATCAATAGATGAATGGATAAAGAAGATGTGGTACATATACACAATGGAATACTACTCAGCCATAAGAAAAGGGCAAATCCAACCATTTGCAGCAACATGGATGGAGCTGTAGGGTATTATGCTCAGTGAAACAAGCCAAGCGGAGAAAGAGAAATACCAAATGATTTCACTTATCTGTGGAATATAAGAACAAAGGAAAAACTGAAGGAACAAAACAGCAGCAGAATCACAGAAGTCAAGAATGGACTAACAGGTACCAAAGGGAAAGGGACTGGGGAGGATGGGTGGGCAGGGAGGGATAAGTGGGGGGAGAAGTAGGGGGCTATTAAGATTAACATGCATGGGGGGTAGGAGAAAAGGGAGGGCTGTACAACACAGAGAAGGCAAGTAGTGATTCTACAACATTTTGCTATGCTGATGGACAGTGACTGTAAAGGGGTTTATAGGGGGGACCTGGTATAGGGGAGAGCCTAGTAAACATAATATTCGTCATGTAAGTGTAGATTAGTGATACCAAAAAAAAAAAAAGGGCAGTTCCTGTGTGGTAACCTCCAGTGAGTTCTACACAAGGGTATAAAGGGCATATAAAAGTGTAGGCAAAGGGTCTGTTTGTGTTTATACAGAGGATCAAAGTCTAATTGGGCTACCCTGAAAATGAACTAAGATACGATATGAAAGAGAACTTCCAACATCTGCACTCTCTGGAAGACTCATGCCAGAAGATGATCAGCAAAAAACCCCAACAAAGATCCATGCACTGCTACAGCTGTAGATGCACTCATCCCACCAATTCCTGGACTTGCCATGGGAATGAAGGAGATATCTAAGCTGGCCTGTGCATACAGTAAAACAACAAATTTGACTGGATCTATACCGTTGGAACTCAACCAAGAATTAGGAGAAGTGCAAATTGTAGCGCTCCAAAATCTTACAACTACAGACTATTTGCTGTTAAAAGAACATATGGGATATGAACAGTCCCCAGGAATGGGTTGTTCTAGTTTATCTGAATTCTCTCAGACTGTTCAAGTTCAGTTGGACAATATCCACCATATCATAGATAAGTTTTCACAAATGCCTAAGGTGCCTAACTGGTTTTCTTGGTTTCACTGGAGATGGATGGTAATTACAGGTATGCTTTGGTTATGTAACTATACTCCTATTATGCTTAATGTGTGTGCGCAATTTAAGTAGTAGCTTAAAACCTATACATGCTGAAGTTACTCTACAAGAAGATATGTCAAAGAAATAATCAATCTTCCCATGTTTTCTTCCGCCTGCTACTTCTATAGCTTTTCTTCTTCCTTCCTAATTACAACCCTTAAATAGAATTCGTGCCTCATATCAAATCTACCGAGTATCATAATTCTTCCAAGTGGTAAAGATACCTCAAGACAAATGCTGGGCATAGAAGCTACAGGGCATAAATATGCAAAGAAATAAAAAGCTAACCATTTCAAACAATAAGGCTTCTCTCTCACTTACCAACTTCACATTTCCCTGTATGGCCCCGGAAGATGACTGGTTAGCCAGAGACGGGTAAGATTCCTCAAGGGAGGAACAACCTAAGACAGGCACAGTCGCAGGGGGGCCATCAGGTGAGAAATTGGGGATCAACAGAGGTGAGGCTTAGAACCTCACCCTCCCTGTTCTGAGAGAAATCTTCTGCATACGTGGATGTTTTATTGCCCTGGTCTAGCTTGGATTAACACATAGTCTACAGGCACACACCTGATCATCTACATTTGCTCTCTTACAACACTAAACTACGTTTTCTACCTTTATCTTGTATCTACCTACCACTTCAGCATTTTATTAAAAATAATAATAATAAAGGGAGAAATGTGGTATCCACATATAAATCAAGTATAAAAACCAAATGAGTATTCATATTTGAACTGTTTATAGTTCATAATGCATGAGCAAAACTGAAAGTTTCTGTGATGACTGCCCTTGTACTGTTCACTATGTAACTTATTCACTATGTAAGAATTTGTTCTCCATGTAAGAACTTGTTTGTTATGCTTCAGAAGATTGGAGACTGACGAAAATTAGGCTTGGGGTGGATTAATGATTGTGCATTGAGCATTGACTCCCCTATACAGAATTTTATTGTTAACAACCATTTGATCAATAAATATGAGAGATGCCCTCAAAAAAAAAAAAAAGAAAAAGAAAAATTGTTAAAGCCGTGTTTCAAAGTTTTGAAGTACATGGTCTTTTTACCACCACAGTTTGACATAGCCTTGTCTTCAGAAGAACTGGAGCAATAGACTGAGGACAAGGGGAGCCTGGAAAATCTTAGCGTGCCATTAGAGAAGGAAATTTTGAAAGATAGAGTTGAGTTGAATTAACAACAACCATACTAAGAGGGGCCCCCACTGACCAAAGTGAAAATGTTTGAACATCAAAAGGGGACTATTGACCAATATCAACTGACATGTAATAAATATGAAGAGGCATGAGTCCGTTTTGATAAACAAAAAGAGAAAAAATTAACATGTCCTGAAAGAAGGTGATTGTGAATGTATTCTTCAATTCTGGCCATTAAATCATATTAGTATTATTGACTCACTTGTTGCATGGAACTATAGATGAAGTAAATGTAAATACATTAAATTTCCACTTCCAGCAAACATGTGGCAACAGGGACAGGATTTACCATGCCACCTAAATACCAGCAACTAAACCACCAGACAAAACAAAAGAAACAGCAGTTTTTAAGATATTGATCATCAGGCAATAAAGGACTGTGAACCATGAGAGGCAGGGAAGAAACAAGGAGAGCCCTGTAATTCTCCCAGCTTACTATCTAGAGAAAATGTCCAGGCCACAGCCCAGTGAGGGAGTGCCCAGGCAGAAGGAGCCAGGAGACCAGGGTGGCTGGGGGCATCTCTACGTGATGAGATGAGAGAACTCCAAACACCCACAGAGGCCCTGCCTCAGGTCTTCAGTGAGTTGACTGATCAGTGCATGAGTATATGGAAATTATCTGACCTGGGGAAATAGCCACCACAGGGCAGTGGAAGGGAGAATTCCCAGAGATCACACAGGAATGGGATGCCACCAGCCAGAGTAGAAAAACTCATAATTCATGGGAATCAGGTAGAGTACCCAGAAGGGCTCTGCCCAGGCAGTGAGGTGAAGTTAGTCCTAGAGTACCTTCTGTGCAGTCTTACCTAAGGCCCAAAAAAGTAAAATTCACAATATCTGGAATCCAATTTTAAAAACTACCAGACACAATTAAATATTGCATAGAAACAGTGAAGTAGAAAGTCATTATTAAGACATATAGATAATCGATCCTTTTCAGAGATGAGATGGTTAATTCTAAAGCAAAAGGCTATCCTCTCCATAGGTTTGTAGTGATGCATTATTAGAAAAATTCTTAATTCTGACGTGCCACCCTCTTTTTACCACATATTCACCTTTTAAAATTGATTCGATATCCAAATTGTATTACTCTATTTCAAGCCTTCTTGTAATTCATGTTTGCATTCTTCAATACTGCTTGTCTGGTCTGTTTACAAATGGTAAAGTTGTTTATTTGTGTCACATGTGAACATGTCTCCAGTGTGTTTGGCAGTGGGTGGGCAGTATCTCCCGGGGAGCCTATCACCCAGGTACACAAAAACTGTTTCCACAGAGTCCCAAGGCCAAATGACCACTTTTCTTCAGAGGCTTTAGAGTAATGAGTGACTGAAGTGACATTTACTTGTAGAAATTTGAACAGACAAAACAGCTGTTTATGAAAAATATATTTTGGGAAATTAAGTAACTTCAGGCCATATGTCTCACAATTCATATATCAAAATGAATTCAAAATGGATCACAAACCTAAGTGTAAAACTTAAAACTAAAAAACTAGAAGAAAATTTAGGAGAAAAATCTTTGTGGTCTTGTATTAGGCAAAGATTTCTTAGAAACAACAATAAGAGCATAAAAGAAAAAGTGATAATTTGGATTTCATCAAAATGAAGAACCTCTGCTCTTCAAAAGACATTGTTAAGAGAATAAAAAGACAAGCCACAGACTGGGAGAAAATATTTACAAATCAACTATTCAACAAAGGACTTGTATGTAATTGCATCAAAAATAATAAAATACCTAGGAATAAACCTAACCAAGGAAGTGAAAGACCAATACCCTGAAAACTACAAGACACTCTTAAGAGAAATTAAAGAGGACACTAATAAATGTAAATTCATCCCATGCTCTTGGGTAGGAAGAATTAATATTGTCAAAATGGCCATCCTGCCTAAAGCAATCTACAGATTCAATGCAATCCCTATCAAAATATCAACAGCATTCTTCAACAAACTGGAACAAATAGTTCTAAAATTCATATGAAACCACAAAAGATGCCGAATAGACAAAGCAATCCTGAGAAGGAATAATAAAGTGGGGGGGATCTCACTTCCCAACTTCAAGCTCTACTACAAGCCACAGTAATCAAGACAATTTGGTACTGGCACAAGAACAGACCCATTGACCAGTGGAACAGAATAGAGAGTCCAGATGTTAACCCAAGCATATATGGTCAATTAATATAAAGGAGCCATGGATATACAGTGTGGAAATGAGAGCCTCTTCAACAGCTGGTGTTGGCAAAACTGGACAGCTACATGTAAGAGAATGAAACTGAACTATTGTCTAACCCCATACACAAAAGTAAACTCAAAATGGATCAAAGACCTGAATGTTAGTCATGAAACCATAAAACTCTTAGAAAAAAACATAGGCAAAAATCTCTTGGACATAAACATTAGCAACTTTTTCATGAACATATCTCCCTGGGCAAGGGAAACAAAAGCAAAAATGAACAAGTGGGACTATATCAAACTAAAAAGCTTCTGTACAGCAAAGGACACCATCAGTAGAACAAAAAGGCATCCTACAGTATGGGAGAATATATTCATAAATGACATATCCAATGAGGGATTGACATCCAAATTATATAAAGAGCACACGTGCCTCAACAAACAAAAAGCAAATAATCCAATTAAAAAATGGGCAGAGGAGCTGAACAGACACTTCTCCAAAGAAGAAATTCAGACACATGAAAAGATGCTCCACATCGCTAATCATCAGAGAAATGGCAATTAAATCCACAATGAGATATCACCTCACACCAATTAGGATGGCCAACATCAAAAAGACAAGAACAAATGTTGGCGAGGATGTGGAGAAAGGGGAACCCTCCTACACTGCTGGTGGGAATGTAAACTAGTTCAACCACTGTGGAAAGCAGTATGGAGATTCCTCAAAAAACTAAAAATAGAAATACCATTTGACCCAGGAATTCCACTTCTAGGAATTTACCCTAAGAATGCAGCAGCCCAGTTTGAAAAAGACATATGCACCCTTATGTTTATCACAGCACTATTTACAGTAGCCAAGAAATGGAAGCAACCTAAGTGTCCATCAGTAGATGAATGAATGAAGAAAATGTGGTACATATACACAATGGGATATTATTCAGCCATAAGAAGAAAACAAATCCTACCAT